>NC_069502.1:520920868-521220868 GCF_027579735.1 Bombina bombina
TGTTTTCGGTCGTAGAGATTCATCTCTTACCTCCCTTTTCAGATCGACGATATACTCTTATTTATATACCATTACCTCTGCTGATTTTCGTTTCAGTACTGGTTTCGCTTTCTACAAACATGTAGATGAGTGTCCTGGGGTAAGTAAATCTTATTTTCTGTGACACTCTAAGCTATGGTTGGGCACTTTATTTATAAAGTTCTAAATATATGTATTCAAACATTTATTTGCCTTGACTCAGAATGTTCAACATTCCTTATTTTCAGACAGTCAGTTTCATATTTGGGATAATGCATTTGAATCAATCATTTTTTCTTACCTTAAAAATTTGACTTTTTTTCCCTGTGGGCTGTTAGGCTCGCGGGGGCTGAAAATGCTTCATTTTATTGCGTCATTTTTGGCGCGGACTTTTTTGGCGCAAAAAAATATTTTCTGTTTCCGGCGTCATACGTGTCGCCGGAAGTTGCGTCATTTCTTGACGTCCTTTTGCGCCAAAAATGTTGGCGTTCCGGATGTGGCGTCATTTTTGGCGCCAAAAAGCATTTAGGCGCCAAACAATGTGGGCGTATTATTTGGCGCCAAAAAATATGGGCGTCGCTTTTGTCTCCACATTATTTCAGTCTCATTTTTTCTTTGCTTCTGGTTACTAGAAGCTTGTTTATTGGCATTTTTTCCCATTCCTGAAACTGGCATTTAAGGAATTTGATCAATTTTGCTTTATATGTTGTTTTTTCTCTTACATATTGCAAGATGTCTCACGTTGCATCTGAGTCAGAAGATACTTCAGGAAAATTGCTGTCTAGTGCTGGAACTACCAAAGCTAAGTGTATCTGCTGTAAACTTTTGGTAGCTATTCCTCCGGCTGTTGTTTGTATTAATTGTCATGACAAACTTGTTAAAGCAGATAATATTTCCTTTAGTAATGTACCATTGCCTGTTGCAGTTCCCTCAACATCTAAGGTGCAGAATGTTCCTGATAACATAAGAGATTTTGTTTCTGAATCCATCAAGAAGGCTATGTCTGTTATTTCTCCTTCTAGTAAACATAAAAAATCTTTTAAAACTTCTCTCTCTACAGATGAATTTTTAAATGAACATCATCATTCTGATTCTGATGACTCTTCTGGTTCAGAGGATTCTGTCTCAGAGATTGATGCTGATAAATCTTCATATTTATTTAAAATGGAATTTATTTGTTCTTTACTTAAAGAAGTACTAATTGCTTTAGAAATAGAGGACTCTGGTCCTCTTGATACTAATTCTAAACGTTTAGATAAAGTATTTAAATCTCCTGTGGTTATTCCAGAAGTTTTTCCTGTTCCTAATGCTATTTCTGAAGTAATTTCCAGAGAATGGGATAAATTGGGTAATTCATTTACTCCTTTTAAGCAATTATATCCTGTACCGGCTGACAGATTAGAATTTTGGGACAAAATCCCTAAAGTCGATGGGGCTATTTCTACCCTTGCTAAACGTACTACTATTCCTACGTCAGATGGTACTTCGTTTAAAGATCCTTTAGATAGGAAAATTGAATCCTTTCTAAGAAAAGCTTATCTGTGTTCAGGTAATCTTCTTAGACCTGCTATATCTTTGGCTGATGTTGCTGCAGCTTCAACTTTTTGGTTGGAGACTTTAGCACAACAAGTAACAGATCATGATTCTCATAATATTATTATTCTTCTTCAGCATGCTAATAATTTTATCTGTGATGCCATTTTTGATATTATCAGAGTTGATGTCAGGTTTATGTCTCTAGCTATTTTAGCTAGAAGAGCTTTATGGCTTAAAACTTGGAATGCTGATATGGCTTCTAAATCAACTCTACTTTCCATTTCTTTCCAGGGTAACAAATTATTTGGTTCTCAGTTGGATTCCATTATCTCAACTGTTACTGGTGGAAAAGGAACTTTTTTTACCACAGGATAAAAAATCTAAGGGTAAAAACAGGGCTAATAATCGTTTTCGTTCCTTTCGTTTCAACAAAGAACAAAAGCTTGATCCTTCATCCTCAGGAGCAGTTTCAGTTTAGAAACCATCTCCAGTCTGGAATAAATCCAAGCCTTCTAGAAAGGCAAAGCCTGCTTCTAAGTCCACATGAAGGTGCGGCCCTCATTCCAGCTCAGCTGGTAGGGGGCAGGTTACGTTTTTTCAAAGGAGACCTCCTGCAAAGAGATTTTTTCTTTCCCGTGTCCCAGTAAATCCAGTGAAAGCTCAAGCATTTCTGAATTGTGTTTCAGATCTAGAGTTGGCTGGAGTAATTATGCCAGTTCCAGTTCTGGAACAGGGGATGGGGTTTTATTCAAATCTCTTCATTGTACCAAAGAAGGAGAATTCCTTCAGACCAGTTCTGGATCTAAAAATATTGAATCGTTATGTAAGGATACTAATGTTCAAAATGGTAACTGTAAGGACTATCTTGCCTTTTGTTCAGCAAGGGCATTTTATGTCCACAATTGATTTACAGGATGCATATCTGCATATTCCGATTCATCCAGATCATTATCAGTTCCTGAGATTCTCTTTTCTGGACAAGCATTACCAGTTTGTGGCTCTGCCGTTTGGCCTAGCTACAGCTCCAAGAATTTTTACAAAGGTTCTCGGTGCCCTTCTGTCTGTAATCAGAGAACAGGGTATTGTGGTATTTCCTTATTTGGACGATATCTTGGTACTTGCTCAGTCTTTTCATTTAGCAGAATCTCATACGAATCGACTTGTGTTGTTTCTTCAAGATCATGGTTGGAGGATCAATTCACCAAAAAGTTCATTGATTCCTCAGACAAGGGTAACCTTTCTGGGTTTCCAGATAGATTCAGTGTCCATGACTCTGTCTTTAACAGACAAGAGACGTCTAAAATTGATTTCAGCTTGTCGAAACCTTCAGTCAATCATTCCCTTCGGTAGCCTTATGCATGGAAATTCTAGGTCTTATGACTGCTGCATCGGACGCAATCCCCTTTGCTCGTTTTCACATGCGACCTCTTCAGCTCTGTATGCTGAATCAATGGTGCAAGGATTACACAAAGATATCTCAATTAATATCTTTAAAACCGATTGTACGACACTCTCTAACGTGGTGAACAGATCACCATCGTTTAATTCAGGGGGCTTCTTTTGTGCTTCCGACCTGGACTGTAATTTCAACAGATGCAAGTCTCACAGGTTGGGGAGCTGTGTGGGGATCTCTGACGGCACAAGGAGTTTGGGAATCTCAGGAGGTGAGATTACCGATCAATATTTTGGAACTCCGTGCAATTTTCAGAGCTCTTCAGTCTTGGCCTCTTCTGAAGAGAGAATCGTTCATTTGTTTTCAGACAGACAATGTCACTACTGTGGCATACATCAATCATCAAGGAGGGACTCACAGTCCTCTGGCTATGAAAGAAGTATCTCGAATTCTGGTTTGGGCGGAATCCAGCTCCTGTCTAATCTCTGCGGTTCATATCCCAGGTATAGACAATTGGGAAGCGGATTATCTCATTCGCCAAACGTTGCATCCGGGCGAATGGTCTCTTCACCCAGAGGTATTTCTTCAGATTGTTCAAATGTGGGAGCTTCCAGAAATAGATCTGATGGCGTCTCATCTAAACAAGAAACTTCTCAGGTATCTGTCCAGATCCCGGGATCCTCAGGCGGAAGCAGTGGATGCATTATCACTTCCTTGGAAGTATCATCCTGCTTATATCTTTCCGCCTCTAGTTCTTCTTCCAAGAGTAATCTCCCAAGATTCTGAAGGAATGCTAGTTTGTTCTGCTGGTAGCTCCGGCATGGCCTCACAGGTTTTGGTATGCGGATCTTGTCCGGATGGCCTCTTGCCATTCGTGGACTCTTCCGCTACGACCAGACCTTCTGTCGCAAGGTCCTTTTTTCCATCAGGATCTCAAATCCTTAAATTTAAAGGTATGGAGATTGAACGCTTGATTCTTGGTCAAAGAGGTTTCTCTGACTCTGTGATTAATAATATGTTACAGGCTCGTAAATCTGTATCCAGAGAGATATATTATAGAGTCTGGAAGACTTATATTTCTTGGTGTCTTTCTCATCATTTTTCTTGGCATTCTTTTAGAATTCCGAGAATTTTACAGTTTCTTCAGGATGGTTTAGATAAAGGTTTATCCGCAAGTTCTTTGAAAGGACAAATCTCTGCTCTTTCTGTTCTTTTTCACAGAAAGATTGCTAATCTTCCTGATATTCATTGTTTTGTACAAGCTTTGGTTCGTATAAAACCTGTCATTAAGTCAATTTCTCCTCCTTGGAGTTTGAATTTGGTTCTGGGGGCTCTTCAAGCTCCTCCGTTTGAACCTATGCATTCATTGGACATTAAATTACTTTCTTGGAAAGTTTTGTTCCTTTTGGCAATCTCTTCTGCCAGAAGAGTTTCTGAATTATCTGCTCTTTCTTGTGAGTCTCCTTTTCTGAATTTTCATCAGGATAAGGCAGTGTTGCGAACTTCTTTTGAATTTTTACCTAAAGTTGTGAATTCTAACAACATTAGTAGGGAAATTGTGGTTCCTTCATTATGTCCTAATCCTAAGAATTCTAAGGAGAAATCATTGCATTCTTTGGATGTTGTTAGAGCTTTGAAATATTATGTTGAAGCTACTAAGTCTTTCCGAAAGACTTCTAGTTTATTTGTTATCTTTTCTGGTTCTAGAAAAGGCCAGAAAGCTTCTGCCATTTCTTTGGCATCTTGGTTGAAATCTTTAATTCATCTTGCCTATGTTGAGTCGGGTAAATCTCCGCCTCAAAGGATTACAGCTCATTCTACTAGGTCAGTTTCTACTTCCTGGGCGTTTAGGAATGAAGCTTCGATTGATCAGATTTGCAAAGCAGCAACTTGGTCCTCTTTGCATACTTTTACTAAATTCTACCATTTTGATGTATTTTCTTCTTCTGAAGCAGTTTTTGGTAGAAAAGTACTTCAGGCAGCGGTTTCAGTTTGAATCTTCTGCTTATGTTTTTCATTAAACTTTATTTTGGGTGTGGATTATTTTCAGCAGGAATTGGCTGTCTTTATTTTATCCCTCCCTCTCTAGTGACTCTTGCGTGGAAAGATCCACATCTTGGGTAATCATTATCCCATACGTCACTAGCTCATGGACTCTTGCTAATTACATGAAAGAAAACATAATTTATGTAAGAACTTACCTGATAAATTAATTTCTTTCATATTAGCAAGAGTCCATGAGGCCCGCCCTTTTTTTGGGGTGGTTATGATTTTTGTATAAAGCACAATTATTCCAATTCCTTATTTTATATGCTTTCGAACTTTTTTATCACCCCACTTCTTGGCTATTCGTTAAACTGAATTGTGGGTGTGGTGAGGGGTGTATTTATAGGCATTTTGAGGTTTGGGAAACTTTGCCCCTCCTGGTAGGAATGTATATCCCATACGTCACTAGCTCATGGACTCTTGCTAATATGAAAGAAATGAATTTATCAGGTAAGTTCTTACATAAATTATGTTTTTCCAAAAGTAGTGAATGCAGCTGTGGACCCTTTCCATTTAAGAAGAAAAGGAAATTATCAGTTAAGCATAATTTGTTTTCTTTCCTATGACATGAAGAGTCCACGACATCATTCCAAGTACTAGTGGGATATTCAACTACTTGCCAGCAGAAGGAGGCAAAGAGCACCCGAGCAAAGCTGTTAAGTGTAACTGCCTTACCCATAACCCCCAGTCATTCTCTTTGTCTCTGTCAGTGGAGGTTGTGCAAAGTTGGTGTCTGAAGATATTAATCCTTTTATGGGTACTTTTCCCTGCAAGCAAGGATTGGGGTCTAGCTGTGTCCATGTCAATCTCTTGAGTAAGAGTAGTGGTGGCCTTTAGCAGTTAAAAGGCGGTGAGGAAGTCTTTGCTTTACTTTTAACACTTTTCTATCCTTTTGTAGAAAGCCAGAGTTAGTTACTCTATTTTTTCTTTTCCTACAGGTCTATGACAGGGAGTGAAGTGCATGCTACACCTAAGGATTAGCATCTATCATGCAATTGGATCTAAGGTAAGTGCCTTTGTCCTCTAGGTACAGAAGTATAGCAGCAAGTAAGAGGTTAATCCTCATTTTAAGATCTTTCCTTTGTAATTAATACTACTTATTAATTAGGAATTCATATTGAGGACATGGCACTTGTTTTTTTTTTTATATAGTATGAGACTCAAATATGGGGAATTAACTTGGCCTGGAGATTTCATGGGTTAACGGTAAATACAATACTTTATTGGTTCCCTACTATATAATTATGCTTCTAGGTTCAGAGGCTATATATATATATATATATATATATATATATATATATATATATATATAAACACAGTCCAGGAACCCAGCACTCGCACAATATGTCAACTCCCAGGGTGCAATTGCCAACAAGTAATACACAATCCTCAAATAAGCATGCACTCACTGGCGTTTGTAAACAGGCAAAATGTACTTGCAGTTAGTACAATTTAGTACATAAGTTAACGTTTTCGGGCCATAGCCCGTCCTCAGACTTACAAAAACTAAGCAACTTACCACCTCTTATAAGTGCCACCATCATACCCCTCAGTGAAGACGCTCTGCCGCATCCGGAAAACCGATCAGCCCCAATGCGCCACTGCGCATGCGTGCACAGGACTACCGGTCCCCATCTGGGCCAACGTTAGAAAATAACAGAAATACCAAAAGTTAAAAACATATATAAAAGGGCTGCATAGAACATAGAGCACATCAACATAAGAAGCATACAGGATATACATCAAATAACGGTAGATACATAAATGCCTCAATAACAATAAATGCATTAACAGTGTATATGTATCCTAAGGTTATAACCTCACTAACTGCAGCATATTGCAAGGCATATCAAATTGAATATATAACATACCGGAATAGATATATACTCCGAACCTGCTGCTATTTTATGTGGAATCAGGACTATAGAAGAACTATACATAAGAGGCACCAATAAAGGTGCATAGGAAAATTCATGTTAAACACATAGATCACCACACAGTATGAAATATATTATGATGAAATATATGGCACGTATGGAAGTTATGCTAGATGAAACCTATACATAATAATTCAAAAATGTCCAGCTTATCATGCTATCAGGAAGGGGAACACTAACCGGGAATAGTACTACCCACATCAAACAAGACTTCAAAATTGGGCCAACATTAACAAATGCATATATGTTTATGTGGGAAACTTTAAATCTTTAGGCCAGATTGAAATTAGGGCCACCCAAATGGAGGTCCCCATTACTAGAGCACATAGACCTACAAGCTGGAAACAACCAACTAAATGCATAATGGTAATTAGTAAGCCCTTTACGCACATTCTAGGAAGGAGGGTGGTGTAAATTACCCAGATTAACTTATAAGAAACAATGCAGGTCGAAATTGGTGTTTAAACCTCTAGGTATTAGAGTCTCAAACATGAAAATCCACTTGGATTCTCTCTGGAGATGAACCTTCCCCCTGTTACCTCCCCTCACTGGTGCTGGCACATGGTCAATAATCATGTATCTCAAATCCGAGAAACTATGCTTATGAAGTAAAAAATGCTGTGCCACTGGCTGTTCAGAGTTCCCAGTGTTGAGAGCTAACCGTATAGCCGACCTATGGTTGGCCATACGAGTACGTAAATCGTCCTTGGTCTTCCCTACATAGAACAGCCCACATGGGCAATGAATCATGTATACCACATGTGTAGTGGTACATGTGACCCTGTAGTGGATGTCAAATCGCCTGTTCCTCCAAGGGTGTACAAAAATTTCCCTTGGGACAATCCACTACAGGTCACACATCCACTACACC
Source organism: Bombina bombina (assembly GCF_027579735.1). NCBI lineage: Eukaryota > Metazoa > Chordata > Amphibia > Anura > Bombinatoridae > Bombina > Bombina bombina. Next base: position 520,928,670 of record NC_069502.1, read on the forward strand.
GGTAGCATCCGTTCCTGTCGCTGCCTAGCCAAGTTCTGTTGGTATAACTTGGTTTGTTATCTGTACGTAAAAGTAAATCACGTAAGGATCTACCCCTCCTGTAACCAACCATAGGGGTATCAAAGTCCTTAAATGGCAGGGCAGTGTCAGATCTGATAGTGTCCCAATTCTGTTTGAGTATCTTCGGTACTTCCATCTTGTCAGGTGAAAAGACTGTAGGAAAATGAGTCTCTTCTTAGTAGGGTCACAGACATTTTTCACAAGTGCTTATTCCTGTGTCATAAGTAGAGCATCACTAAGGGGACCACACAGTACTTTATCCTTGTATCCTCTTGCTCTGAATTTGTTGTACATCTCATCCAGTTGTTCAGCCTTTTTGGTGGAATCACTGTTGTTCCTAACAACCCTTTGAAACTGGGATCTAGGCAAGGCTTTCTTTAAATTAGGATGGTGGAAGCTGGTAGCGTCTAGCAAGGAGTTCCTGTCGGTACTTTTGTGAAATAAAGTAGTAGTGAGCTTAGTACCAACCTTCATGATCCTTAAATCTAGAAAGTCAATGCTAGTTTGGTCACATAAACATATATGAATTTGTTAATGTTGGCCCAATTTTGAAGTCTTGTTTGATGTGGGTAGTACTATTCCCGGTTAGTTAGTGTGCCCCTTCCTGATAGCATGATAAGCTGGACATTTTTTAATTATTATGTTTAGGTTTCATCTAGCATAACTTCCATACGTGCCATATATTTCATCATGATATATTTCATACTGTGTGGTGATCTATCTATGTGTTTAACATGTGTTTAACATGAATTTTCCTATGCACCTTTATTGGTGCCTCTTATGTATAGTTCTTCTATAGTCCTGATTCCACATCAAATAGCAGCAGGTTCGGAGTATATATCTATTCCGGTATGTTATATATTCAATTTGATATGCCTTGCAATATGCTGCAGTTAGTGCGGTTATAACCTTAGGATACATATACACTGTTAATGCATTTATTGTTATTGAGGCATTTATGTATATACCGTTATTTGATGTATATCCTATATGCTTCTTATGTTGATGTGCTCTATGTTCTATGCAGCCCTTTTATATATGTTTTTAACTTTTGGTATTTCTGTTAATTTCTAACGTTGGCCCAGACCGGTAGTCCTGTGCGCGCTTGCGCAGTGGCGCATTGGGGTTTTCCGGATGCGGCAGAGTGTCTTCACTGAGGGGTATGATGGTGGCACTTATAAGAGGTGGTAAGTTGCTTAGTTTTTGTAAGTCTGAGGGCGGGCTACGGCCCGAAAACGTTAACTTATGTACTAAATTGTACTAACTGCAAGTAAATTTTGCCTGTTTACAAACGCCAGTGAGTGCTTGCTTATTTGAGGATTGTATATATATCTATATATATAGATATATATCTTTCATTGTTTGGGCTTATATTTAACAGTTTTAGCAACGGTCTTTCTATTTTAGCCGTTTTTTAAACTGCACCTTTCCTCTTTCTGTGACAGTTTTTCTGGTTACCCAATAACGTGACGGCCGCACTTCTGCTTTTACAGGGCGGAGCGTTTTGTGCAGCCGTCTTTGAAAGTCTTTTGTATCAGCTCTGTTTATCAGCTCACTAGATTACCAGAGGAGAAATCACTTCTAGAGAGTTGCTCTTACTAGTGGGACATTTTTTTTCTGGCCGGTAGGAGCCTCAGGCAACTGAGGCAGTTTTCAAAATTAGATTTATATATTTGAATCTAATTCAAGTGTTTAATATTTAACTGAAGGTTTAAAATTTTGGACATTGCTAGTGGGCCTGTTATTCTAAGCTATGGATACAGATTAGACAACCAGATTGCCCTACCTATGCAGTTTTGTGCCTCTTGTTTAGCAAAAACTTTAAAATGTAAAGAAAAAATTCTCACTTTTGAGCCAAGTGTCTCTCAGGATACTGCTGTGCGTAACATGCGTCAGCTTTCTCCTCAGATGTCCCAATTCTTAATTGTTTCTCATACTGTGCTTTCTGTTTCCTCTCATCCACCTGGGGGTGTTTATTTACCTGGGGATTTTGCCGCTCAGATTTCTTCTGCAGTAACAATGGCTTTGGCAGCTTTCCCTTCATCAGGTAAGCGTAAGAGAAAATATAAACATGTGCCTGATAGTAAGGCTTCTGACTTGAGGACTGCATTAGCCAATCTTTCTCAGATGTCTGATGAGGAGAATACTTCAGTAGCTTCTGAAGAAGAGATCTCAGACTCTTGACAGTTTAGCAGAAAAATCTTCAGAGACTGAAGAGGTTTATTTTAGATTTAAGCTTGAACACCTCCTGTTAATATTGAAGGTGGTTTTAGCTACTTTAAACGACTCTAAACCTTCAGTTGCTGTCAACCCCACAAAGTCTTCTAAATTGGATAGAGTTTATGATTCCCCATCTTCTGAGGAGGATTTCCTGTCCCAAGGAAGATGACTCAAATTATTGCTCAGGAATGGGATAAGCCAGGGGCTCCTTTTTCCCCTTCCTTTTTTAAAAAGATGTTTCCTGTTGCTGACTGTATTCGTGACTCATGGCGCACTGTTCCTAAAGTAGAAGGAGTTATTTCTACTCTTGCTTAGAGACCTATCATTCCTATAGAGGATAGTTGCTATTTTAAGGACCCAATGGACAAGATGCTAGAGGTTTACTTAAAAAAGATGTACATCCATCAAGGGTTACAGTGGCAACCAGCAAGCGAGTATTGCTACAGTTGCGGGAGTTGCATCTTATTGGTGTGATGCATTGTCTGATCTTTTTACAGAGGGAAAGCTAAGATGTCTAGCTTCACGATATTAGCCCGCAGGGCTCTGTGGTTAAAATCTTGATCGGCCAATGTCTCTTCTAAGGCCAAGGGATAGACTCTGTTTGGACCTGGTCTGGCGGAGATCATTTCAGAGATTACAGGTGGAAAGGGATCTTTTCCTACCTCAGGACAAAAAGAATAGACCTAGAGGTCGTCAGACTTCTAATTTCCGTTCCTTTTCTTAACTTTAAGGGACAAAAGTCCTCTTCTTCAAAACCAGATCAACTCAGATCATCTTGGAAATCCTACCAGCCCTGGAACAAGGGAAAACATAACAAGAAGCCTTCTGCAGACTCTAAATCAGCATGAAGGTTCCTCCCCCAATCAGATCCCAGGGAATTGCTGTGGAGCCTTATCTAGATGACATCTTGGTTCAGGCGTCATCTTTTCCACTAGCCCAATCTCATACAGAGATGCTGTTGTCTTTTGTACATTCCCATTGGTCAAAGGTGAATTTGGGGAAAAAAATAAAATAAATTTCCATCTACCAACATGTATTTCCTAGGGACTATAATAGATTCCCTGTCCATGAAGATTTTCCTGACAGAGGTCAGAAAAACAAAAATTCTTGCTTCCTGCCTTTCTCTCCAGTCTGCCTTTCGTCCATCTGTGGCTCAATGCATGGATGTGATTGGTCTGATGGTGACATCCATGGACATCATTCCATTTGCTCGGTTCCATCTACAACCACTGCAACTTTGTATGCTCTGTCAATGGAACAGAGATCATTCAGATTTATCTCAGAGGATAAATCTGCACCCTCTAACAAGAGACTCTCTCTTGTGGTGGGTGTCACAGAAACATCTGTCTCGGTGCACCTACTCTCTGAGACCTTCCTGGGAAATTGTGACTACGGATGCCAGCCTGTCAGGCTGGGGAGCTGTTTGGGGCCCTCTAAAGACTCAGAGTGAACTCTCTATTCAGAAGTGTTCTCTCAGATACCCCTCAAGTGGGGGGGTCCAGAGTTGGATCTGATGGCGTCCCCCCAAAATGCCAAGGTTCCAATGTATGGTTCAAGTTGGAGGTTTTCTCTGGCTTATCTGTTTCCTCAGTTTGCTCTCCTTCCACGAGTCATTGCTCGTATCAAACAAGAGAGAGCATCGGTGATACTAATAGCTCCTGCATGGCCTGGCAGGATCTGGTTCGCGGATCTATTATGGATGTCATCTCTACCTCCTTGGTGGTTACCTAAGAGGAAAGACCTTCTACTTCAGGGTACTTTCCTCCATCCAATAGTAGATTCTCTGAAACTAACTGTTTGGGGATTGAACGCCTAGTTCTGTCAAAACGTGGTCATTGAAACTATGATTCAGGCTTGAAAACTGGTTACTCACAAGATTTACCATAAGATATGCCATAAATATCTTTATTGGTGTGAATCTAAAGGGTTCTCCTGAAGCACAAATGTCTGGCAACCCTACCAGATGTTCAAGCCTTTGTACAGGCCCTGGTTAGAATCAGGCCTGTTTTTAAACTTGTTGCTCCCCCGTGGAGCCTTAATTTAGTTCTTAAAGTTTTGCAGCAGGCTCTGGTTGAGCCAATGCATGTTGTTGATTGAAAACTGTTATCCTGGAAAGTTTAGTTTCTTGTTGCCATTTTCAACAATATTCTTTCCTGTTTGTTGTTTTCTCTGGAAAGCGTAAGGGTCCCTCTCTGGTTGAGAAGTTTGATTTGTTTGGCTTATCAGACTGCTGGACAGCAGCCTCCTGAGAGAATTGTGGCTCATTCCACTAGGGCTGTCTTCTCTTCTTGGGCTATCAAAAATAAAGCTTCTGTGGAACAGATTTGTAAGGCGGCAACATTGTTCTCTCTGCATACTTTTTCCAAATTCTACAAATTTGATACTTTTGCCTCGGCTGAGGCTTCTTTTGGGAGAAAGGTTCTTCAAGCGGTGGTGCCTTCTGTTTAGGTCCTCCTGCCTTTTTTCTCTCTCCCTGTTCATTCCATGTCCTCTTGTTTGGGTATTGGTTCCTATTAGTAATTGGAATGACGTTGTGGACTCTCCATGTCATAGAAAAGAAAACAAAATTTATGCTTACGTGATAAATTTATTTCTTTCCGGACATGGAGAGTCCACCACCCCGCCCTGCTTTTTTAATTATAATTTGGCAGTTTTTTTGAGTAAACATCAGGCACCTTTTTACCCTTGTGTTTCTTCCTTTTCCATTTCCTTCGGCTGAATGACTGGGTAAGGCAGTAACATTTAACAGCTTTGCTGGGGTGCTCTTTGCCTCCTCCTGCTGGCCAGGAGTTGAATATCCCACTACTAATTGGAATGACTTTGTTGACTCTCCATGTCTGGAAAGAAAGAAATGTATCCGGTAAGCATAAATTTAGTTTTTGTACATCCCTGGGCCCAAAGGTTGCCCACTTATTGTAGTTACTCTGTAAGGATGTTCATTTTTCAGGTGGCATCCATAAAAATTCTGGCAGCCACAGAGTCAACAAGGCCCAGAAGAGCAGAGGTATTCTCCACTGTGGTGATATGGGTACAAGAGAGTTTTGTTTTGTAAGAATTGAGTTCAGGAATTTTGCTTAATTTGAACTTCCAACCAAGATAAAGTGTGATCTGTTGCTGTTCTAGTAAGGCAAGTACGCAACATATGTCTCTTTAACCCACAATACAAGCATAGTCCTAGTTAGCTCTTACGTTCTGCCTCAGATAGGCAAATAACTGCCAGTATACAGAAACCGTTGAACCAACCATATTTGTGGTTTAACAGCTCTTCTGCTTTCTCCCTTTCTGATTGCCTTTCCTAAAAGCGTTATGAAACGTTTTAAGGATTCTGCAGTTTGTCCTTATTTTTATCACTTAACCCTTAACAGAAGGCTGCTTTTCAAACCCCAGTATTCCAATTGTTCTGTGGCTATTGTACATAAATCTATAGAATATTGTGCTACTGATTGAGACCCTTGACTTAGATCTAGAAGTGATGCCTCTGCCATTGCTGCTCTTTCGGATTTATTGAAGATGGTTTGTAGCATGGACATAAACACATTGGGATATTGCAAACTAGGATCATCCTTTTTAATCAATGGAGAAACCCATGCTAAGGCCTTGTGTCGTAGTGCTGAAAGATTGGCGAAAGACACCGGATCATTTTTAAAATGTTGTCGTCATTGGTTTAAAATTCCCGGCACTGTGTGTGCCATCATTCTTATCCGGAACTGGTAGACGGGGTCCTGAAGAAAAAACAGGCGTGAGCTTTGAAGGAGCAGGAGCAGCAGCAGTGGTTGTAGTCTCATTACTGGGACAAGTCATTTCCATAAAGGCCTTAAACATTTCAGTTAACTGCTCAATTTTGGTATCCAGGGTTTGTATCAGATAGCATGGGCTCTCAACAATTGTCACTGATGGGTTACTGCATTAGCCAGTTCTGAAGGGTCCATAGTATGGCCCGTGTATAATATCATGACAGAGGTAAACTTCAGTCCAAGAAAGGACCTACAGGCTGAGAAGTGGCTAGAAGTAACACTGTCCCAGCTCCCTTAATAAAACCCGGGACATGACTCTCTGAGGGTTTTACTGAGAGTTAAGGATACTATAGAAAGCCAATGATACTTACAGGAACACAGGATGAGTGTAGTCATACAGGCAGAAGGTCAGAAACCAGCCGGACAGTAAGGCATCAAAACAGGAGGCGGGAGAGGAGTCTGGACAAGCCAAGGTCAGGATACAAGGAGCTCCAAATCAGCAGGCAAGAGAATAGTGAGAATGCAGTCCAAAAAGGTCAAATGACATGCAGCAAACAGTAGAGGTCCAAATTCAAGCAAAGGTCAGCAAAATAATCAGAGGAAATAAAATAGTGCACTCATGAACAGATCTAGTTCTATACACGGGCAGGAAGCAGCAATATCAAAGGAAATATAATAGTGCACCCATGAACACGGGCACTGGCAGAAAGCAGCCTTTTATAGCCTGCCGATTAGGTAACAGATGGAGCTAAAGAGCCATCCAGTGCAGGCAGTAGAATACAATCATCCTCCCTCCAGTGGCTCAAGGGAATGAGCAAATGTCCAGTAACTGGAGGTTCCAGGATCAACTCCAAGTGTGCTCTGACATACTGAGAGCTAACTGAACACATTGGTAAGCCAATTACATGAGGTATATATGTGTAGCCATCAATCAGCAGCTTCTGCGTCTACCTAGGTATCCTTTTCAACAAAGGATAAGAAGTGAACAAAAATATTGGAAAGTATTTTAAAAACCACATGCTCTAAATCATGAAAGAAAAAAAAGATGGGTTTCATGTCCGTTTAATAAAAAAATATTTAAAAAAAAATAAACCTGGTGAGAGTCCACAATCCATTACTCCTGGAACTTATATTCCCGGCCACTAAGAGGAGGCAAAGATCCCAAAATTCCAATGGCCCTTACTGGAAATCTAGTCTTGTCTTTGCTTTCGCAGGAGGAAGGTAAATAAAGAAAGTGTTTCAGATATTTGTGAGAAGGGTTCTCAGACCGATTTGAGGCCCAGTTTTCCCCTCAGAGAGCTACAATCTGGACAGAGGGATGTCGATGGAGTATGGGTAGTGGCACAAGAAATTTAGTCACAGGTGTCGCTGGGACTGGGTGCTAGCCTCTGACTGTCAATTCAATATTATACTCTGTATATGTGTGTGTGTATGTATGTGTGTGTATATATATATATATATATATATATATATATATATATATATATATATACATATATACAACACACAGAGAAAACCCAGCACTCACTTACAAGCTCTCAGATAAGATTTAAAAGCAAAAATGGAAAGGTTAGTCACCGCATCTGGCCAAATGGGACAAGCTCAGGTACCACGTCAAGGTCCTCTCCAATACCTGAGACCCTAAAACAGCCACACAATGCAAGCTTTCAAATCCAAACAAACTGAAAACAAGGGAAGGGTGCACAGGAATATGACACCACCCTAGACATATACAAAACACGGAAGGGAACTGCACTCTCATACCGGACCGGGTACACATCCCATGACCCTGAAACATGCTCAGCCCTGGGTGCCACTGGCACTCACAGGAAGCTGTGCTGTCCCCAGAGCCACAAGCAGTTAACCCCAGACAGGTCTGGGTGCAAGAACCATAGGGAAAATTACAAAACAAATTAATACAACACACAGAGAAAACCCAGCACTCACTTACAAGCTCTCAGATAAGATTTAAAAGCAAAAATGGAAATGTTAGTCAGTTTGTTTGGATTTGAAAGCTTGCATTGTGTGGCTGTTTTAGGGTCTCAGGTATTGGAGAGGACCTTGACGTGGTACCTGAGCTTGTCCCATTTGGCCAGATGCGGTGACTAACCTTTCCATTTTTGCTTTTAAATCTTATCTGAGAGCTTGTAAGTGAGTGCTGGGTTTTCTCTGTGTGTTGTATTAATTTGTTTTGTAATTTTCCCTATGGTTCTTGCACCCAGACCTGTCTGGGGTTAACTGCTTGTGGCTCTGGGGACAGCACAGCTTCCTGTGAGTGCCAGTGGCACCCAGGGCTGAGCATGTTGCAGGGTCATGGGATGTGTACCCGGTCCGGTATGAGAGTGCAGTTCCCTTCCGTGTTTTGTATATGTCTAGGGTGGTTACATATTCCTGTGCACCCTTCCCTTGTTTTCAGTTTGTTTGGATTTGAAAGCTTGCATTGTGTGGCTGTTTTAGGGTCTCAGGTATTGGAGAGGACCTTGACGTGGTACCTGAGCTTGTCCCATTTGGCCAGATGCGGTGACTAACCTTTCCATTTTTGCTTTTAAATCTTATCTGAGAGCTTGTAAGTGAGTTCTGGGTTTTCTCTGTGTGTTGTATTAATTTGTTTTGTAATTTTCCCTATGGTTCTTGCACCCAGACCTGTCTGGGGTTAACTGCTTGTGGCTCTGGGGACAGCACAGCTTCCTGTGAGTGCAAGTGGCACCCAGGGCTGAGAATGTTGCAGGGTCATGGGATGTGTACCCGGTCCGGTATGAGAGTGCAGTTCCCTTCCGTGTTTTGTGTGTATATATATATATTAGAACAAAGGATGTAGTAGAATGACCAAGGTGCTCCGTGTTATCTAGAGTGGTCTGTATATTGAAAATATAATATGTTAACAAGTTGTTATCCAGATATATCTAAATAGTCCCCACTCACTGTTCATGTAGCAGTACTAGTGAATGGTAAATTATAGCTGTTTAGATTATATACAGTTCTCCTGTATCAAAGAATTCTCCTATGACTCAAAATGAAAGATTGTGTCTAAAGATTAGTCACATAGAAATATTAACATAGTATATAAAATAGTATATAAAATTTAGAAACAGAATCAATGTATAGAATAGTATAAAAACAAATCACATGTATCAGAATAAAAAAGTAACAAATCTGGTACTTGATATATCCAAGTATATAGCCTTATATAGAAACCCAGTGAAGGCTCAGGCGTTTCTGAAATGTGTTTCAGATCTATAGTTGGCTGGGGTAATTGTGCCAGTTCCAGTTCTGGGACGGGGTCTGGGGTTTTACTCAAATCTATTCATTGTACCAAAGAAGGAGAATTCCTTCAGACCAGTTCTGGATCTAAAAATATTGAATCGTTATGTAAGGATACCAACGTTCAAAATGGTGACTATAAGGACTATTCTGCCTTTTGTTCAGCAAGGGCATTATATGTCCACAATAGATTTACAGGATGCATACCTTCATATTCCAATTCATCCAGCTCATTATCAGTTTCTGAGATTCTCTTTTCTAGACAAGCATTACTAGTTTGTGGTTCTTCCGTTTGGCCTAGCAACAGCTCCAAGGATCTTTTCCAAGGTTCTCGGTGCCCTTCTCTCTGTAATCAGAGAACAGGGTATTGCGGTATTTCCTTATTTTGACGATATCGTGGTACTTGCTCAGTCTTCACATTCTGCAGAATCTCATACGAATCAACTTGTGTCGTTTCTTCAAAGACATGGTTGGAGGATCAATTTACCAAAGAGTTCCTTGATTCCTCAGACAAAGGTAACCTTTTTGTGTTTTCAAATAGATTCAGTGTCCATGACCTTGTCTCTAACAGAAAAGAGACGTCTGAAATTGGTTTCAGCCTGTCGAAACCTTCAGTCTCAATCATTCCCTTCGGTAGCTTTGTGCATGGAAATTCTAGGTCTTATGACTGCTGCATCGGACGCGATCCCTTTTGCTCGTTTTCACATGCGACCTCTTCAGCTTTGTATGCTGAACCAGTGGTGCAGGGATTATACAAAGATATCACAATTAATATCCTTAAATCCCAATGTACAACACTCTCTGACGTGGTGGATAGATCACCATCGTTTAGTTCAAGGGGCTTCTTTTGTTCGTCCAACCTGGACTGTGATCTCAACAGATGCGAGTCTGACAGGTTGGGGTGCTGTATGGGGGTCTCTGACAGCGCAGGGGGTTTGGGAATCTCATGAGGCGAAATTACCAATCAACATTTTGGAACTCTGTGCGATTTTCAGAGCTCTTCAGTTCTGGCCTCTTCTGAAGAGAGAATCGTTTATTTGTTTTCAGACAGACAATGTCACAACCGTGGCATATGTCAATCATCAAGGTGGGACTCACAGTCCTCAGGCTATGAAAGAAGTATCTCGGATACTTCTATGGGCGGAATCCAGCTCCTGTCTAATCTCTGTGGTTCACATCCCAGGTGTAGACAATTGGGAAGCGGATTATCTCAGTCGTCAGACGTTACATCCGGGCGAATGGTCTCTTCACCCAGAGGTATTTCTTCAGATTGTTCAAATCTGGGGGCTTCCAGAAATAGATCTGATGGCCTCTCATCTAAACAAGAAACTTCCCAGGTATCTGTCCAGATCCAGGGATCCTCAGGCGGAGGCAGTGGACGCGTTGTCGCTTCCTTGGAATTATCATCCTGCCTATATCTTTACGCCTCTAGTTCTTCTTCCAAAAGTGATTTCCAAAATTCTAATGGAACGTTCGTTTGTACTGCTGGTGGCTCCAGCATGGCCTCACAGGTTTTGGTATGCGGATCTCATTCGGATGGCCAGTTGCCAACCTTGGACTCTTCCGTTAAGACCAGACCTTCTATCTCAAGGCCCTTTTTTCCATCAGGATCTCAAATCATTAAATTTGAAGGTATGGAAATTGAACGCTTGATTCTTAGTCATAGAGGTTTCTCTGACTCAGTGATTAATACTATGTTACAGGCTCGTAAATCTGTGTCTAGGAAGATTTATTATCGAGTCTGGAAGACTTACATTTCTTGGTGTTCTCATAAATTTTCCTGGCATTCTTTTAGAATTCCTAGAATTTTACAGTTTCTTCAGGATGGTTTGGATAAAGGTTTGTCTGCAAGTTCCTTGAAAGGACAGATCTCTGCTCTTTCTGTTCTTTTTCACAGAAAGATTGCTAATCTTCCTGATATTCATTGTTTTGTACAGGCTTTGGTTCGTATCAAACCTGTTATTAAGTCAATCTCTCCTCCTTGGAGTCTTAATTTGGTTCTCAGGGCTTTACAAGCTCCTCCATTTGAACCTATGCATTCTCTGGATATTAAATTACTTTCTTGGAAAGTTCTGTTCCTTTTGGCCATCTCTTCTGCTAGAAGAGTTTCAGAATTATCTGCTCTTTCTTGTGAGTCTCCTTTTCTGATTTTTCATCAGGATAAGGCGGTGTTGCGGACTTCATTTAAATTTTTGCCTAAGGTTGTGAATTCTAACAACATTAGTAGAGAAATTGTTGTCCCTTCATTGTGCCCTAATCCTAAGAATTCAAAGGAGAGATCTTTACATTCTTTGGATGTAGTAAGAGCTTTAAAATATTATGTTGAAGCTACTAAGGATTTTAGAAAGACTTCTAGTCTATTTGTTATCTTTTCTGGTTCCAGGAAAGGTCAGAAGGCCTCAGCCATTTCTTTGGCGTCTTGGTTAAAGTCTTTGATTCATCATGCTTATGTGGAGTCGGGTAAATCCCCGCCTCAAAGGATTACAGCTCATTCTACTAGGTCAGTTTCTACTTCCTGGGCGTTTAGGAATGAAGCTTCTGTTGATCAGATTTGCAAAGCAGCAACTTGGTCTTCTTTGCATACTTTTACTGAATTCTACCATTTTGATGTCTTTTCTTCTTCTGAAGCAGTTTTTGGTAGAAAAGTACTTCAGGCAGCTGTTTCAGTTTGATTCTTCTGCTTATATTTTCAGTTTTTTTCATTATTAAGATTAAAACTTTTGTTTTGGGTTGTGGATTATTTTTCAGCGGAATTGGCTGTCTTTATTTTATCCCTCCCTCTCTAGTGACTCTTGCGTGGAAGTTCCACATCTTGGGTATTTATTATCCCATACGTCACTAGCTCATGGACTCTTGCTAATTTCATGAAAGAAAACATAATTTATGTAAGAACTTACCTGATAAATTCATTTCTTTCATATTAGCAAGAGTCCATGAGGCCCACCCTTTTTGTGGTGGTTATGATTTTTTTGTATAAAGCACAATTATTCCAATTCCTTATTTTTTGATGCTTTCGCTCATTTCTTATCACCCCACTTCTTGGCTATTCGTTAAACTGAATTGTGGGTGTGGTGAGGGGTGTATTTATAGGCATTTTGAGGTTTGGGAAACTTTGCCCCTCCTGGTAGGAATGTATATCCCATACGTCACTAGCTCATGGACTCTTGCTAATATGAAAGAAATGAATTTATCAGGTAAGTTCTTACATAAATTATGTTTTTAAATATACAGACCACTCTAGATAACACAGAGTGCCTTGGTCATTCTACTACATCCTTTGTTCTAATATTTATTTGTCCTTATTGGAGCCGGGGGTCTTGGGGTAGTTTGAGGCGGCTCTGTGATTTTTAGGTTTTTTTTTCTTCTGCCCAATAGACTCTTGTATTTGCGCCTTACTCACCATTCTTTTTTCTTCTATATATATATATATATATATATATATATATATATATATATATATATATATATATATATATATATATATATATGTGTGTGTGTGTATATGTGTATAGATATATATATAGATCATCTGCTGTCACTTGTACAGCAATGGATTGGCTATCGGAAAGCAGTTATTTCAGCTTATGGCAAGTCCAGTAGTAAGGGTGCCTTTCAGGTAATTATGGGGGTTGTTTGGCACCTGCTTAGCATATAGGCTATTAATAGGTACTCATGTATGGGTATATTATAACCTGGGACTATTATGTCAGGCATTTTAGGCATGAGTTTAAAAGTACCTTTTCTTTTTCAAGATACGATGAGTCCACGTATTTCATCCTTATGGGATATCGCCTCCTGGTCAGCAGGAGGAGGCAAAGAGCACCACTGCAAAGCTGTATAAAAAGCTCCTCCCTTCCCTCCCAACCCAGTCATTCTCTTTGCCTGTGTTAGTGATAGGAAGAGGTAAAGTGAGGTGTTAGTTTTAGTTTCTTCAATCAAGAGTTTATTATTTTTAAAGTAATGCCAAAGAGTGCTACTTTGTGCTTGGGTGTAGCCTAGACCAGATCAGTATCTACAGTAAAAAGAAAAGCATTTGGTGGCTTTAAAGCAATGCAAACTGGTGGAACATTATTCTCACTGCACCTCCCATATTCTGTTGCTGCCCTATTCGGGGAAAAAACTGAAGGATCTTACTCAGTGTTTCCTTGTTATCCTCAGGTCCATGTGAGCAGTAGGACTTCACACGCCTGGGAACGGCCTTTGCTGTCGGCAGCTGTGAGGTAAGTGCCATTTTTTATTCCTGGGCTTAAGAAGATAGAATAGGGCTCAGAAGACATTGGCCACTCAATTTGTGAATAACAACCCTTAGAGAAAGAGATGGGGCTCTTATTCAGGTATGTTTTTTCTCCTTTCCTGGGAGACCATTCTAGACAGCTCATGTAATAGACAGTAAGGCATTCTACTTATGGGATCTGTAGAAAGACCTTATCTTCCGGCGGTTACATAATGCCACCCGGGAGATGTCTGTGTTAATGTTTTCCCTAGGGATTACTTTTAACTAAGGGGGTATAACGCACTGAAATTGGTTCAGATTCCCCTTGTCAATATCATCTCCCGGCGGATTCATAAAACAAGGACACTTGGGAAGCGGATTTTTTGAGTAGACAGTCTTTTTCATCCAGGAGAGTGGGATCTCCATCCGGGAGTATCACCTTCCTGATTCTCAAATGGGGTCGGCCGGAGTTGGATTTCATGGCATCTTGTCAGACTGCCTGGTTTTCGGCTTTCAGCCTAGGTTCTCTTTTTTCCCCAATTTGCGTTTTTTTGCTGGGGGTTTGTTCTGATCAAATTGGAGAAGGCATCGGTACTTCTCCTTGCTTCTGCGTGGTCTCGCAGGATTTGGTATGCTAAACTGCTGACCATGTCATTTCTGTAACCTTGGAATTTTCTGTTGAGGAAGTATCTCTTCTTCAGGGTTCCTTCTTCACCCTATTCTAGTTTCTCTAAAGCTGATTGCTTGGGGATTGGACATTTGATCTATGCAAGCAAGGTTTCTTTGATTCGGTCATAGATACCTTAATTCAGGCATGTGAGCCTGTTACTAGAACGTTTTTACCATAAGATATGGCGTATATATCTTATTGGTGTGAATCCAAGGGTTACTCATGGAGTAGGGTAAGGATTCCCAGACTTTTGTTCTTTCTCCAAGAGGAATTGGAGAAGGGGTTATCCGCTAGTTCCCTAAAGGGACCGTTTTCTACTTTGTCTATTTTCTTATACAAACGTCTGGCAGATGTTCCAGATGTACAATCCTTTTGTCAGACTCTGACTAGAATAAGGCCTGTATTTAGACCTATTTCTCCTCCTTGGAGTTTGAGTTTAGTTCTTAGAGTTCTTCAAGGGGTTCCGTTTGCACCTATGCTTTCCATAGATATTAAGTTATTATCTTGGAAAGTTTTATTTTTGGTTGCTTTTTTTCTGCTCGAAGAGTATCAGAGCTTTCAGCATTCCAATATTATTCTTCTTATCTTATTTATCATGTGGATAAGGTGGTGTTGTGTACTAATCCTGGGTTTCTTCCTAAGGTTGTTTCAGTTAAGCACATTAATCAGGAATTGTGGTTCCATCTTTGTGTCCTAATCCTTCTTCTCAGAAGGAACATCTGTTACATAATTTAGGTGTGGTCCGTGCTTTAATGTTCTACTTGCAAGCTACTAAGGACTTTCGTCAATCACCTTCTTTGTTTGTGATTTTTTCTGGGAAACGTAGGGGTCAGAAAGCTACGGCTACCTCTCTTTCTTTATGGCTGAAGACTATCTTCCGTTTTGCATATGTGTCTGCTTGACAGCAGTTTCCTGAAAGAGTTGCGGCTCATTCCACTGGGGCTGTGGCTTCCTCTTGAGCATTCAAAAAGGATTCTTCTGTTGAACAGATTTGCGAGGCTGCAACTTGGTCGTCTCTTCACACTTTTTCCAAATTTTCCAAATTTGATATCTTGGCCTCTAATGAGGCTGTTTTGGGGAAAAGTTCTTCAAGCAGTGCTGCCTTCCGTTTAGGTTCCCTGTCTTGTCCCTCCCGTTTCATCCGTGTACTATAGCTTTGGTATTGTATCCCACAAGTAAGGATGAAATCCGTGGACTCATCGTATCTTGAAAAAGAAAAGGAAATCTATGCTTACCTGATAAATTTGTTTCTTTTTCGATACGATGAGTCCACGGCCCGCCATGTTCTATGAGACAGGTTGTTCATTTTTTATTAAACTTCAGACACCTCTGCACCTTGGCTTTTTCTTTCTCTTCCTAACTTCGGTCGAATGTTTGGGTTGGGAGGGAAGGGAGGGAGGAGCTATTTATACAGCTTTGCTGTGGTGCTCTTTGCCTTCTCCTGCTGACCAGGAGACGATATCCCACTAGTAAGGATGAAATCCGTGGACTCATTGTATCGAAAAAGAAACAAATTTATCAGGTAAGCATAAATTTCCTTTTTTTCACCCTACTTAGGCCTTGAGGTGCGTTTGTCAAGTTTTTAATGCTTCACTTTGTTTGTGTTGTTTTTTTTTCACGTCATCTTGTCTGTGTGTGTGTTTTTTATTTATTCACTCGTCAGCTCGATATGGGCATCATCTTTTTCTCCAACATTGGTGTGTCCGGTCCACGGCGTCATCCTTACTTGTGGGATATTCTCTTCCCCAACAGGAAATGGCAGAGAGTCCCAGCAAAGCTGGTCACATGATCCCTCCTAGGCTCCGCCCACCCCAGTCATTCTCTTTGCCGTTGCACAGGTAACATCTCCACGGAGATGGTTAAGAGTTTTTTGGTGTTTAAATGTAGTTTTATTCTTCTATCAAGTGTTTGTTATTTTAAAATAGTGCTGGTATGTACTATTTACTCTGAAACAGAAAAGGAAGAAGATTTCTGTTTGTAAGAGGAAGATGATTTTAGCAGACAGTAACTAAAATCGATTGCTGTTTCCACACAAGACTGTTGAGATGAAGTAACTTCAGTTGGGGGAAACAGTTAGCAGTCTTTTCTGCTTAAGGTATGACTAGCCATATTTCTAACAAGACCATGTAATGCTGGAAGGCTGTCATTTCCCCTCATGGGGACCGGTAAGACATTTTCTTAGTTAAACATAAAAGAATAAAGGGCTTCAAAAAGGGCTTAAAAACTGGTAGACATTTTTCTGGGCTAAAACAATTGCTTTACTAGGCATATTATGCAGATTCTAACTAATTATTGGTATTATAATCTTGGGGAACGTTTAGAAAAAACGGCAGGCACTGTGTTGGACACCTTTTTCAGATGGGGGCCTTTCTAGTTATAGACAGAGCCTCATTCTGGGACTGTATAGGGGTTAAATGTAAAAACGGCTTCGGTTCCGTTAATTTAAGGGTTAAAGCTCTGAAATTTGGTGTGCAATACTTTTAATGCTTTAAGACACTGTGGTGAAATTTTGGTGAATTTTGAACAATTCCTTCATACTTTTTCACATATTCAGTAATAAAGTGTTTTCAGTTTGAAATTTAAAGTAACAGTAACGGTTTTATTTTAAAACATTTTTTGTGCTTTGTTGACAAGTTTAAGCATGTTTAACATGTCTGTACCATCAGATAAGCTATGTTCTATATGTATGAAAGCCAATGTGTCTCCCCATTTAAATTTATGTGATAATTGTGCCATAGTGTCCAAACAAAGTAAGGACAGTAATGCAACAGATAATGATATTGCCCAAGATGATTCCTCAAATGAGGGGAGTAAACATGATACTACATCATCCCCTACTGTGTCTACACCAGTTATGCCCACACAGGAGGCCCCTAGTACATCTAGTGCGCCAATACTTAGTACCATGCAACAATTAACGGCTGTAATGGATAACTCCATAGCAAATCTTTTATCCAAAATGCCTACTTATCAGAGAAAGCGTGATTGCTCTGTTTTAAACACTGAAGAGCAAGAGGACGCTGATGATAACTGTTCTGACATTCCCTCACACCAATCTCAAGGGGCCATGAGGGAGGTTTTGTCTGATGGAGAAATTTCAGATTCAGGAAAAATTTCTCATCAAGCTGAACCTGATGTTGTGACATTTAAATTTAAATTAGAACATCTCCGCGCACTGCTTAAGGAGGTGTTATCTACTCTGGATGATTGTGACAATTTGGTCATTCCAGAGAAATTATGTAAGATGGACAAGTTCCTAGAGGTTCCGGTGCCCCCCGACGCTTTTCCTATACCCAAGCGGGTGGCGGACATAGTAAATAAAGAGTGGGAAAGGCCCGGCATACCTTTTGTTCCCCCCCCCTATATTTAAGAAATTATTTCCTATAGTCGACCCCAGAAAGGACTTATGGCAGACAGTCCCCAAGGTCGAGGGGGCGGTTTCTACTCTAAACAAACGCACTACTATTCCTATCGAAGATAGTTGTGCTTTCAAAGATCCTATGGATAAGAAATTAGAGGGTTTGCTTAAAAAGATTTTTGTACAGCAAGGTTACCTTCTACAACCAATTTCATGCATTGTTCCTGTCACTACGGCAGCGTGTTTCTGTTTCGAGGAACTAGAAAAATCACTCAGTAAAGAATCTTCGTATGAGGAGGTTATGGACAGAGTTCAAGCACTTAAATTGGCTAACTCTTTTGTTTTAGATGCCGCTTTGCAATTAGCTAGATTAGCGGCGAAAAATTCAGGGTTTGCTGTCGTGGCGCGCAGAGTGCTTTGGCTAAAGTCTTGGTCAGCGGATGTGTCTTCCAAGACAAAATTGCTTAACATTCCTTTCAAAGGTAAAACATTATTTGGACCTGATTTGAAAGAGATTATTTCAGACATCACTGGGGGAAAGGGCCACGCCCTCCCACAGGATAGGTCTTTTAAGGCTAATAATAAGCCTAATTTTCGTCCCTTTCGCAGAAACGGACCAGTCTCTAATTCTGTATCCTCTAAGCAAGAGGGTAATACTTCACAACCCAAACCAGCCTGGAAACCAATGCAAGGCTGGAACAAAGGTAAGCAGGCCAAGAAGCCTACCACTGCTACCAAAACAGCATGAAGGGATAGCCCCCGATCCGGGACCGGATCTAGTGGGGGGCAGACTTTCTCTCTTTGCTCAGGCTTGGGCAAGAGATGTTCAGGATCCTTGGGCGCTAGAAATAGTTTCTCAAGGTTATCTCCTGGAATTCAAGGAACTACCCCCAAGGGGAAGGTTCCACAGGTCTCAATTATCTTCAAACCAAATAAAGAGACAGGCATTCTTACATTGTGTAGAAGACCTGTTAAAGATGGGAGTGATACATCCAGTTCCAATAAGAGAACAAGGAATGGGATTTTATTTCAATCTGTTCATAGTTCCCAAAAAAGAGGGAACATTCAGACCAATTTTGGATCTAAAGATCCTAAACAAATTTCTCAGGGTACCATCATTCAAAATGGAAACTATTCGAACGATCCTACCTACTATCCAGGAAAATCAATTTATGACTACCGTGGATTTAAAGGATGCGTACCTACATATTCCTATCCACAAGGAACATCATCAGTTCCTAAGGTTCGCTTTTCTGGACAAGCATTACCAGTTTGTGGCACTTCCATTTGGATTAGCCACTGCTCCAAGGATTTTCACAAAGGTACTAGGGTCCCTTCTAGCGGTTCTAAGACCAAGGGGCATTGCAGTAGTACCTTACTTGGACGACATCCTGATTCAAGCGTCGTCCCTGTCAAAAGCAAAGGCTCATACGGACATCGTCCTAGCCTTTCTCAGATCTCACGGATGGAAGGTGAACAAAGAAAAAAGTTCTCTGTCCCCGTCAACAAGAGTTCCCTTCTTGGGAACAATAATAGATTCCTTAGAAATGAGGATTTTTCTGACAGAGGTCAGAAAATCAAAACTTCTAAGCTCTTGTCAAGTACTTCATTCTGTTCCTCGTCCTTCCATAGCGCAGTGCATGGAAGTAATAGGATTGATGGTTGCAACAATGGACATAGTTCCTTTTGCACGAATTCATCTAAGACCATTACAACTGTGCATGCTCAGACAGTGGAATGGGGATTATACAGACTTGTCTCCGACGATTCAAGTAGATCAAAAGACCAGAGATTCACTCCGTTGGTGGCTGACCCTGGACAATCTGTCACAGGGAATGAGCTTCCGCAGACCAGAGTGGGTCATTGTCACGACCGACGCCAGCCTAGTGGGCTGGGGCGCGGTCTGGGAATCCCTGAAAGCTCAGGGTCTATGGTCTCGGGAAGAGTCTCTTCTCCCGATAAACATTCTGGAACTGAGAGCGATATTCAATGCTCTCAGAGCTTGGCCTCAACTAGCAAAGGCCAAATTCATAAGGTTTCAGTCAGACAACATGACGACCGTTGCATATATCAATCATCAGGGGGGAACAAGGAGTTCCCTGGTGATGAAAGAAGTGACCAAGATAATTCAATGGGCGGAGGATCACTCCTGCCACTTGTCTGCGATCCACATCCCAGGAGTGGAAAATTGGGAAGCGGATTTTCTGAGTCGTCAGACATTCCATCCGGGGGAGTGGGAACTCCATCCGGAAATCTTTGCCCAAATAACTCAATTATGGGACATTCCAGACATGGATCTGATGGCGTCTCGTCAGAACTTCAAGGTTCCTTGCTATGGGTCCAGATCCAGGGATCCCAAGGCGACCCTAGTAGATGCACTAGTAGCACCTTGGACCTTCAACCTAGCTTATTTATTCCCACCGTTTCCTCTCATCCCCAGGCTGGTAGCCAGGATCAATCAGGAGAGGGTCTCAGTGATCTTGATAGCTCCTGCGTGGCCACGCAGGACTTGGTATGCAGACCTGGTGAATATGTCATCGGCTCCACCATGGAAGCTACCTTTGAGACAGGACCTTCTTGTTCAGGGTCCATTCGAACATCCAAATCTGGTTTCCCTCCAACTGACGGCTTGGAGATTGAACGCTTGATTTTATCAAAGCGTGGGTTTTCAGATTCTGTAATAGATACTCTGATTCAGGCTAGAAAGCCTGTAACTAGAAAAATTTACCATAAAATATGGAAAAAATATATCTGTTGGTGTGAATCTAAAGGATTCCCATGGAACAAGATAAAAATTCCTAAGATTCTATCCTTTCTACAAGAAGGTTTAGAGAAAGGATTATCTGCAAGTTCTCTGAAGGGACAGATCTCTGCTTTATCTGTTTTACTTCACAAAAGACTGGCAGCTGTGCCAGATGTTCAAGCATTTGTTCAGGCTCTGGTTAGGATCAAGCCTTTTTACAGACCTTTGACTCCTCCCTGGAGTCTAAATCTAGTTCTTTCAGTTCTTCAAGGGGTTCCATTTGAACCCTTACATTCCGTAGATATTAAGTTATTATCTTGGAAAGTTTTGTTTTTGGTTGCAATTTCTTCTGCTAGAAGAGTTTCAGAGTTATCTGCTCTGCAGTGTTCTCCGCCCTATCTGGTGTTCCATGCAGATAAGGTGGTTTTGCGTACTAAGCCTGGTTTTCTTCCGAAAGTTGTTTCCAACAAAAATATTAACCAGGAGATAGTTGTACCTTCTTTGTGTCCGAATCCAGTTTCAAAGAAGGAACGTTTGTTACACAATTTGGACGTAGTCCGTGCTCTAAAATTCTATTTAGAGGCTACTAAAGATTTCAGACAAACATCTTCCTTGTTTGTTGTTTATTCTGGTAAAAGGAGAGGTCAAAAAGCGACTTCTACCTCTCTTTCCTTTTGGCTTAAAAGCATTATCCGATTGGCTTATGAGACTGCCGGACGGCAGCCTCCTGAAAGAATCACAGCTCACTCCACTAGGGCTGTGGCTTCCACATGGGCCTTCAAGAACGAGGCTTCTGTTGACCAGATATGTAAGGCAGCGACTTGGTCTTCACTGCACACTTTTGCCAAATTTTACATATTTGATACTTTTGCTTCTTCGGAGGCTATTTTTGGGAGAAAGGTTTTGCAAGCCGTGGTGCCTTCCATTTAGGTGACCTGATTTGCTCCCTTTCTTCATCCGTGTCCTAAAGCTTTGGTATTGGTTCCCACAAGTAAGGATGACGCCGTGGACCGGACACACCAATGTTGGAGAAAACAGAATTTATGCTTACCTGATAAATTACTTTCTCCAACGGTGTGTCCGGTCCACGGCCCGCCCTGTTTTTTTAATCAGGTCTGATGAATTATTTTCTCTAACTACAGTCACCACGGTATCATATGGTTTCTCCTATATATATTTCCTCCTGTCCGTCGGTCGAATGACTGGGGTGGGCGGAGCCTAGGAGGGATCATGTGACCAGCTTTGCTGGGGCTCTTTGCCATTTCCTGTTGGGGAAGAGAATATCCCACAAGTAAGGATGACGCCGTGGACTGGACACACCGTTGGAGAAAGTAATTTATCAGGTAAGCATAAATTCTGTTTTTACGCATCATCATGATTTTGTGCAATGTTTTTACCATGCATTAATGACATATTCATACCTGTTTTTCAATTACACTATTTCTCGAGCTTCGTATTATGGGTTTGTTTGTGTGATCGACCTGTATTCGAATTAGCACTTATCCGATGCTCGATGGATTATTAACACTGCTAAAGCCTGCTTTAACCTCTGGTAAAGGTGGTAAGATTTAATTGCTTTTTTTTTTTTTTTTTATTTAAATATTTTATTTGTTTTTCCAAAAATATACAAGTACAACAGCTGTATGTCCAAAGCGTACAAAATTTTCCAAAGACGCAAATAAATACAATTATACAGAAGTAATATAACAGATATAGTAATAACACAGTGACAACTTTATAAAATTCTGAGATCCCTGCTCTCCCATTTTCTCCTAGGAGGGGCAGTCGGATCCTTAAGCGCTATTCTGAAATGAAGGAGAAGGGAGAGGGAGGAAAGGGAGGGGATTCTATGGGAGGGGAGTGGGAAACTTAAATAAGGAGGGGTACTAGGTCTATGGTGGGGCAATCTGGCTAGGCAGATCTGGTGCGGGACAGTGGGCCCTTCCTATAGGTAAGGGAGAAGTTATCTTAGGTTTCAAAGATGGGGAGCAACAGTGTGTAAAATCTTCCGTCCAAACTAGTTCAAAGAGGTCAGAACTTCCCTTAGTGTAGTATATGCTTTTCTCCATAGTGTAGATGTAAGCCATTGTTAAGACAATGTCAGACCATGCAGGAGGACTCATTCTTTTCCATGCTCTGGCTATATTGAGTTTAACAGCTGAAAAAAGGTATATACAGAGTATGCCATAATGTCTGGGCAGTTTACAAGTGCCTAAATGAAGTAGGGCAGTCTCTGGGGTTCTAGGGAGGGAGATACCCATGTTCGCGAGTGTGGTGAAGCATTTACTCCAGATGGGCTTCAATTTAGGGCAGCTCCACCAGATATGGGACATGTCACCTACGCTTGAACAGTCTCTCAAGCAGATCAGGGAGACCTTAGGAAAAATTGCGGCAAGCCGTGTTGGAACATAGTACCAATGCGTGAGTAATTTAACGTAGGTTTCTCTTGTTAAGTGTATCCAGTCCACGGATCATCCATTACTTATGGGATATTAACTCCTCCCCAACAGGAAGTGCAAGAGGATTCACCCAGCAGAGCTGCTATATAGCTCCTCCCCTAACTGCCATTACCAGTCATTCTCTTGCACCCAACGAATAGATAGGATGTGTGAGAGGACTGTGGTGATTATACTTAGTTTCATACCTTCAATCAAAAGTTTGTTATTTTATAATAGCACCGGAGTGTGTTATTCCTTCTCTGGTAGAATTTGAAGAAGAATCTACCTGAGTTTTTCTATGATTTTAGCCGGAGTAGTTAAGATCATATTGCTGTTTCTCGGCCATCTGAGGAGAGGTAAACTTCAGATCAGGGGACAGCGGGCAGATTAATCTGCAAAGAGTTATGTAGCAGCTTATTATTTTCTGACAATGGAATTGATGAGAAAATTCTGCCATACCGATATAATGTAAACTCAGCCTTAAATGCAGTAGCAGCAACTGGTATCAGGCTGTCATGTATGTATATTTTACACTTCAGTATTCTGGGGAATGGCACTTCACTGGAATTATACTGTATGCATAAAACTTTAGCCTAATTTGCAGGGACTAGCAACAGGCTTTTTAATAACACTCAATTTATTAATGTTAAACGTTTTTTGCTGGCATGTAAAATCGTTTAATTTTCTGAGGTACTGGGTGAAAAAATGTTTTGGGCACTATTTTTTTCCACTTGGCAGTCGTTTTATTTAATTTATGACAGTTTACTGATCTCTCTCACTGTTATGTGTGAGGGGGAGGGGCCTTTTTTGGCGCTTTTGCTACGCATCAAAAAATTCAGTCAGAAGTTTGTCTTCCCTGCATGATCCGGTTCATCTCTACAGAACTCAGGGGTCTTCAAACTTGTTTTGAGGGAGGTAATCACTCACAGCAGAGCTGTGAGATTGTAGTTGACTGTGATAAAAAAACATTTATTTCTGTATTTTTTTTTTTTTTTTTTTTCTGCTATCAGGGTTAGTTATCCTTTGCTAATGGGAGCAATCCTTTGCTAAAATTGTGTTTTTTTACAAAGATTTGATGCTATAACTTTTCAGTTTATTAATTTTCAACTGTCATAACTTTTTCTGTGCTTCTTATAGGCACAGTACGTTTTCATATTATAGTAAATTACTTGAAAAGTATTTCCAAGTTGCTAGTTTATTTGCTAGTGTGTTAAACATGTCTGATTCAGAGGAAGATATCTGTGCTATATGTGCTAAAGCCAAAGTGGAGCCCAATAGAAATTTATGTACTAACTGTATTGATGCTACTTTAAATAAAAGTCAATCTGTACAAATTGAACATATTTCACCAAACAACGAGGGGAGAGTTATGCCGACTAACTCGCCTCACGTGTCAGTACCTGCATCTCCCGCTCGGGAGGTGCGTGATATTGTAGCGCCGAGTACATCTGGGCGGCCATTACAAATCACATTACAGGATATGGCTACTGTTATGACTGAAGTTTTGGCTAAATTACCAGAACTAAGAGGTAAGCGTGATCACTCTGGGGTGAGAACAGAGTGCGCTGATAATATTAGGGCCATGTCAGACACTGCGTCACAATTTGCAGAACATGAGGACGGAGAGCTTCATTCTGCGGGTGACGGTTCTGATCCAAACAAACTGGATTCAGATATTTCAAATTTTAAATTTAAGCTGGAAAACCTCCGTGTATTACTAGGGGAGGTGTTAGCGGCTCTGAATGATTGTAACACAGTTGCAATACCAGAGAAAATGTGTAGGTTGGATAAATATTTTGCGGTACCGGCGAGTACTGACGTTTTTCCTATACCTAAGAGACTTACTGAAATTGTTACTAAGGAGTGGGATAGACCCGGTGTGCCGTTCTCACCCCCTCCGATATTTAGAAAGATGTTTCCAATAGACGCCACCACACGGGACTTATGGCAAACGGTCCCTAAGGTGGAGGGAGCAGTTTCTACTTTAGCTAAGCGTACCACTATCCCGGTGGAGGATAGCTGTGCCTTTTCAGATCCAATGGATAAAAAGTTAGAGGGTTACCTTAAGAAAATGTTTGTTCAACAAGGTTTTATATTGCAACCTCTTGCATGCATTGCGCCTGTCACGGCTGCAGCAGCATTTTGGTTTGAGTCTCTGGAAGAGACACTTGAATCAGCTCCATTAGATGAGATTACACACAAGCTTAAAGCCCTTAAGTTAGCTAAATCATTTATTTCAGATGCCGTAGTACATTTAAATAAAATTACGGCTAAGAATTCCGGATTCGCCATTCAGGCACGCAGAGCACTGTGGCTAAAATCCTGGTCAGCTGACGTTACTTCTAAATCTAAATTGCTTAATATACCTTTCAAAGGGCAGACCTTATTCGGGCCCGGGTTGAAAGAAATTATCGCTGACATTAAAGGAGGTAAAGGCCATGCCCTGCCTCAAGACAGAGCCAAACCTAAGGCTAGACAGTCTAATTTTCGTTCCTTTCATAATTTCAAAGCAGGAGCAGCATCAACTTCCTCTGCACCAAAACAGGAAGGAGCTGTTGCTCGCTACAGACAAGGCTGGAGACTTAACCAGTCCTGGAACAAGGGCAAGCAGGCCAGGAAACCTGCTGCTGCCCCTAAGACAGCATGAATCGAGGGCCCCCGATCCGGGAACGGATCTAGTGGGGGGCAGACTTTCTCTCTTCGCCCAGGCTTGGGCAAGAGATGTCCAGGATCCCTGGGCGTTAGAGATCATATCTCAGGGATACCTTCTAGACTTCAAATTCTCTCCCCCAAGAGGGAGATTTCATCTGTCAAGGTTGTCAACAAACCAAATAAAGAAAGAGGCGTTTCTACGCTGCGTACAAGATCTTTTATTAATGGGAGTGATCCATCCGGTTCCGCGGTCGGAACAAGGACAAGGGTTTTACTCAAATCTGTTTGTGGTTCCCAAAAAAGAGGGAACTTTCAGGCCAATCTTGGATTTAAAGATCCTAAACAAATTCCTAAGAGTTCCATCGTTCAAAATGGAAACTATTCGGACAATTTTACCCATGATCCAAAAGGGTCAGTACATGACCACAGTGGATTTAAAGGATGCTTACCTTCACATACCGATTCACAAAGATCATTACCGGTATCTAAGGTTTGCCTTTCTAGACAGGCATTACCAGTTTGTAGCTCTTCCATTCGGATTGGCTACGGCTCCGAGAATCTTCACAAAGGTTCTGGGTGCTCTTCTGGCGGTACTAAGACCGCGAGGAATTGCGGTAGCTCCGTACCTAGACGACATTCTGATACAAGCTTCAAGCTTTCAAACTGCCAAGTCTCATACAGAGTTAGTACTGGCATTTCTAAGGTCGCATGGATGGAAGGTGAACGAAAAGAAGAGTTCTCTCTTTCCACTCACAAGAGTTCCCTTCTTGGGGACTCTTATAGATTCTGTAGAAATGAAGATTTACCTGACAGAAGACAGGTTAACAAAGCTTCAAAATGCATGCCGTGTCCTTCATTCCATTCAACACCCGTCAGTAGCTCAATGCATGGAGGTGATCGGCTTAATGGTAGCAGCAATGGACATAGTACCCTTTGCACGCCTACATCTCAGACCGCTGCAATTGTGCATGCTAAGTCAGTGGAATGGGGATTACTCAGACTTGTCCCCTACTCTGAATCTGGATCAAGAGACCAGAAATTCTCTTCTATGGTGGCTTTCTCGTCAACATCTGTCCAGGGGGATGCCATTCAGCAGGCCGGACTGGACAATTGTAACAACAGACGCCAGCCTACTAGGTTGGGGCGCTGTTTGGAATTCTCTGAAGGCTCAGGGACAATGGAATCAGGAGGAGAGTCTCCTACCAATAAACATTCTGGAATTGAGAGCAGTTCTCAATGCCCTTCTGGCTTGGCCCCAGTTAACAACTCGGGGGTTCATCAGGTTTCAGTCGGACAACATCACGACTGTAGCTTACATCAACCATCAGGGAGGGACAAGAAGCTCCCTAGCAATGATGGAAGTATCAAAGATAATTCGCTGGGCAGAGTCTCACTCTTGCCACCTGTCAGCAATCCACATCCCGGGAGTGGAGAACTGGGAGGCGGATTTCTTAAGTCGTCAGACTTTTCATCCGGGGGAGTGGGAACTTCATCCGGAGGTCTTTGCCCAAATACTTCGACGTTGGGGCAAACCAGAGATAGATCTCATGGCGTCTCGACAGAACGCCAAGCTTCCTCGTTACGGGTCCAGATCCAGGGATCCGGGAGCGGTTCTGATAGATGCTTTGACAGCACCTTGGACCTTCGGGATGGCTTATGTGTTTCCACCCTTCCCGATGCTTCCTCGATTGATTGCCAGAATCAAACAGGAGAGAGCATCAGTGATTCTAATAGCGCCTGCATGGCCACGCAGGACTTGGTATGCAGATCTAGTGGACATGCCATCCTGTCCACCTTGGTCGCTACCTCTGAAACAGGACCTTCTGATCCAGGGTCCCTTCAAACATCAAAATCTAATTTCTCTGAAGCTGACTGCTTGGAAATTGAACGCTTGATTTTATCAAAACGTGGTTTTTCTGAGTCAGTTATTGATACCTTAATACAGGCTAGGAAGCCTGTTACCAGAAAGATTTACCATAAGATATGGCGCAAATACTTATATTGGTGCGAATCCAAGAGTTACTCATGGAGTAAGGTTAGGATTCCGAGGATATTGTCTTTTCTACAAGAAGGTTTAGAAAAGGGTTTATCCGCTAGTTCCTTAAAGGGACAGATTTCAGCTCTGTCCATTCTTTTACACAAACGTCTGTCAGAAGTTCCGGACGTTCAAGCTTTTTGTCAGGCTTTAGCTAGGATCAAGCCTGTGTTTAAAACTGTTGCTCCACCATGGAGTTTGAACTTAGTTCTTAATGTTTTACAGGGGGTTCCGTTTGAACCCCTTCATTCCATTGATATCAAGTTGTTATCTTGGAAAGTTCTGTTTTTAATGGCGATTTCCTCGGCTCGAAGAGTCTCTTAGTTATCTGCCTTACATTGTGATTCTCCTTATCTGATTTTTCATTCAGACAAGGTAGTTCTGCGTACTAAACCTGGGTTCCTACCTAAGGTGGTCACTAACAGGAATATCAATCAAGAGATTGTGGTTCCATCTTTGTGTCCTAATCCTTCTTCGAAAAAGGAACGTCTGCTACACAATCTAGATGTAGTCCGTGCCCTGAAATTTTATCTACAGGCAACTAAGGATTTTCGACAAACGTCTTCCCTGTTTGTCGTTTATTCTGGTCAGAGGAGAGGTCAAAAAGCTTCGGCTACCTCTCTCTCCTTTTGGCTTCGTAGCATAATACGGTTAGCCTATGAGACTGCTGGACAGCAGCCTCCTGAAAGAATTACAGCACATTCTACTAGAGCTGTGGCTTCCACTTGGGCCTTTAAGAATGAGGCTTCTGTTGAACAGATTTGCAAGGCTGCAACTTGGTCTTCTCTTCATACTTTTTCCAAATTTTACAAATTTGACACTTTTGCTTCTTCGGAGGCTGTTTTTGGGAGAAAGGTTCTTCAGGCAGTGGTTCCTTCCGTATAAAGAGCCTGCCTGTCCCTCCCGTCATCCGTGTACTTTAGCTTTGGTATTGGTATCCCATAAGTAATGGATGATCCGTGGACTGGATACACTTAACAAGAGAAAACATAATTTATGCTTACCTGATAAATTTATTTCTCTTGTAGTGTATCCAGTCCACGGCCCGCCCTGTCACTTTAAGGCAGGTAATTTTTCCATTAAACTACAGTCACCACTGCACCCTATGGTTTTCCTTTCTCTGCATGTTTTCGGTCGAATGACTGGTAATGGCAGTTAGGGGAGGAGCTATATAGCAGCTCTGCTGGGTGAATCCTCTTGCACTTCCTGTTGGGGAGGAGTTAATATCCCATAAGTAATGGATGATCCGTGGACTGGTTACACTACAAGAGAAATAAATTTATCAGGTAAGCATAAATTATGTTTTCATATATGTTGATGCAATGTAATGCTTTTTTTGTAAGAAGAAGTGTGCAGTGCCATTCTTTGGTGGGTGCTGTAAAATCTAACTTCCGCTCCCTTTTAAGAATATGTAGGGCTTTATCTACCGGAGTCACACCAACCATTATGGTATAGTAAAGAGATAAGGGGTTTCCTAACCTAAGCCCTTGCTGCCATCTAGTTTCCCAAATGGTTAGTTGGCGAGATTGGGAAGGCTTAAAGCCCCAACTGGCCAAAAAGCTTGTAACCCTGGTGTATTCAAATTTCATGTATGGTGAAGTGGGTAAGGAGCTCTGTTTGATCAAATGGAATGAATGTATCTTGAGAAGTTGCTGACCAAAGCTCTGCCACCTTCAAAATACCCAGTCTGGCCCAGGAGGTCGGGTGTGAGTCCGGTAGGCCAGTGAGGAGGCCAGCCATGGTAGTGATTGGGGATGGGTGGGGGGCTACCTGAGAGTAATGCCATAACTTTTCCCATGCGGCTAGACATTCCCTAATTAGCAGGTTCACTATTGCAAGGTTTCTCCTACAGTGTGGAGGCGTCCATATCAAGTCCCTCAAGATTAAGTCATAGGGCAAGGAGGCTTGTTTAATACTCCTCCATTTACATTCAGAGTCTTTTACCCCTCATTGGGAAATGTGCGTGAGCATGGCTGCCTCGTAGTATCTGGAGAAAAATGGGGAGGCTACTCCCCCGTGCATTCTGGGGTACTATAAAAGTTTGTGGGCTACTCTGGGGGTTTGTCTTGCCAAATGTATTTGGTGCATGCGCTTTGAAACTGAATAAGGAGGGACCTAGGCACTCTGATGGGAAAGCACCTCGAGACGTACGTTAGTTTAGGCAGGTAACTCATCTTTAGGGCTGGTATACGACATAGCAATGGTATCCACTTGTAATTCCACCTTTGGTTAAGAGCGCGGAGTTCGGCCAAAAGAGGTTTATAATTGTCGTCTATTATTTGGGGAATTGAAGTGGACAGTTTGACCCCTAAATGGGAGATATATGTATTGTTAGGTACAAATTTATATTTATCTTGTAAGCTAACAGATATGTTCTCAGGGAAGCCACATGTGTAAATTTCCGATTTATTGTGATTTAGTTTGTAATATGAAAGAGCGCTGAAAGTCTCAATCAAAGACAGGAATCTAGGAATCTCCCTCATGGGCTTGGAAGATAATATTGTGGTGTCATCTGCAAACAGAGCCACCTTATGTACTGTACCATAACTCCTGCGATCTCTGTCTGCTCTAATGGCAGCAGCTAGAGTTTCTATAGCAAGCGCAAAGAGGATGGGTGAGAGAGGGCAGCCTTGCCGGGTGCCATTTGAGATAGCGAAAGGAGCTGAGCTAAACCCCAAGCCTCTGACCGAGGCCTTGGGATCTGAGTAAAGAGCCTGCACGGCTTGTATAATACGTGTCGGACAGTGGAAGGTCTCCAGGACCCCAAAAAAATACTCCCACCAGACCCGGTCAAATGCCTTCTCAGCTTCAAGAGAAAGAACAGCGAGTGGCTTATTAAGCCTTTTAGCCTCTAAGAGAATATTAAGAAGCCTCCTGGTGTTGTCTGGACCCTCCCTCCCAGGAATAAAGCCTACTTGATCAGGGTTAATGAGGGTAGGGAGCAGTTTTGCTTATCTGTTGGCCAATATCTTTGAGTATATTTTAACGTCGGTATTAATAAGTGAGATGGGTTTATAATTTGCACAAAGGGTCGGGACTTTATTGGGTTTGGGGATTGTGATGATGGAGGCCTCAAGAAACTCGCTCCAAAATTTGCCCTCATCCATCGCCAAATTATAAAATCTAGTGAGGATAGGTGTAATCTCTTGTAGATATGTCTTATAGAAGAATGCGGTGAAACAGTCAGGACTGGGGGCCTTAATTGGTTTCAGGTTTTTGATAACCTGTTTGACCTCCTTATAGGTAATGGGGACATCGATGCTTTCAATTTGGGTCTCATCTATGGTAGGCAGCCTCAAAGAGCGCAGGAATGGGCCCATGGCTTCTGATGGGGCCGGCCAAAATGTCGTCTGATCTTTAATGTTGTAGAGTTCGAAATAATACTTATTGAACTGCTAACCTATGTGAGACAGGAGTCTGAAAAATTGGGTGCCTTGCCTGAGCTTATGGATGCGGGATGCGCTAGGGCGGTGTCTAAGTTTGTTAGCAAGAAGGGTATCCGCTTTGTTACCTTTTGAGTACATAAGCTGCTTTAGTCTATGTAATTTGGTTTAAGTCTTAGTAAATTCTAAATGACATATGTGCCTTCTAAGGTCTTTGACCTCTAACTCAATGTCTATGTTGTCTGAGGTGCGTCTTTGATGCTCAAGCACCTGTAGCCTACAATGAGCCTGAGACCGAGAGAGTCCCGTTTGTTTCCTCAAATGCGCCTGCTTACGTAAAAAAAGGCCTTAAAGTAGTGGCCTTAAAGGCCCCCCATAGTACGTCCTCGCGGATCTCAGGGATGTCATTTATGTGGAGGGTAAAGTGTATTTCTCTTGTAAGGTGTATCCAGTCCACGGATCATCCATTACTTGTGGGATATTCTCCTTCCCAACAGGAAGCTGCAAGAGGACCACCCACAGCAGAGCTGTCTATATAGCTCCTCCTCTCCCTGCCACCTCCAGTCATTCTCTTGCAGCTCTTGACAAGAAAGGAAGTAGCTAGAGATGTGGTGTTTTTATTTAGTTTATCTTCATTCAAAAGTTTGTTATTTTCAAATGGTACCGGAGTTGTACTATTTTAGCCTCAGGCAGAAAGTAGAAGAAGAGTCTGTCTGTGGTCTTTAATGATCTTAGCAGGTTGTAACTAAGATCCATTGCCGTTCTCACACATAACTGAAGAGAGAGGTAATTTCAGCTGGGGAATGGCGTGCAGGGTTTCCTGCTATGAGGTATGTGCAGTTTAAATTTTTCTAGAGAAATGTAAATGCTAGAAAATGCTGTTAATACCGGATTTATCTGAGGTAAGCCCGATTACAGTGATTTAACAACAACTAGTATTATGCTTGCTGTTAGAGGTAATACTCTTATTATTTTCACATTTCTGACATATAAAAAGTTTGCTGGAAGTGCTTAAACGTTTTTTATATGCATATTGGTGATAAAACTTTATTGGGGCTTAGTTTTTTCCACATGGCTGGCTAATTTTTGCCTAGGGATAGTTTTGTTTGGCCTCTCACTGTGAATACATAAGTGGGAGGGGCCTAATTTTGCGCCTAAATGCGCATTAGATTTTGCAGTCTGAGACCTCCAGTTTTCCTGAAGGAGTCCCCTGAATGCTTAGGACCTCTCTGAAGGGTTTTTGTGCTTTCCAAATTCGATTGTATGGGAAGGTAGGGCCACAGCAGAGCTGTGGCAGTTTGTTGTGACTGTTAAAAAACGTTTATTTAGTTTTTTTGATCCGTTTTTGAAACTAAGGGGTTAATCATCCATTTGCAAGTGGGTGCAATGCTCTGTTAGCCTATTATACACACTGTAAAAATTTCGTTTGATTTACTGCTTTTTATCACTGTTTTTCAAATTCTGACCTTTTTTATTTTTCTAAAAGGCACAGTACCGTTTTTATTTTTTGCTTGTTTACTTTCATTAAAGTGTTTTCCAAGCTTGCTGGTCTCTTTGCTAGTCTGTTTAAACATGTCTGACATAGAGGAAACTCCTTGTTCATTATGTTTAGAAGCCATGGTGGAACCCCCTCTTAGAATGTGTACCAAATGTACTGATTTCACTTTAAGTTATAAAGACCATATTCTGTCTTTAAAAGATTTATCACCAGAGGACACTGACAAGGGGGGAGTTATGCCGACTAACTCGCCTCACGTGTCAGAACCTTTAACTCCCGCTCAAGGGACTCCCGCTCAAGAGGCGCCAAGTACATCTAGCGCGCCCATGGAGTTTACTTTACAAGACATGGCGGCAGTCATGGATAATACCCTTTCAGCGGTATTATCCAGACTACCTGGGTTACGAGGAAAGCGAGACAGCTCTGGTGTTAGAAGGAATACAGAGCACTCTGATGCTTTAGTAGCTATGTCTGATACCCCCTCACAATATGCAGAAGCTGAGGAAGGAGAGCTTCTTTCTGTGGGTGATTTTTCTGACTCAGGGAAGCTTCAACCTGATTCTGATATGTCAACATTTAAATTTAAGCTTGAACACCTCCGCGTGTTGCTCAGGGAGGTTTTAGCTACTCTGAATAACTGTGACACCATTATAGTGCCAGAGAAAATGTGCAGATTGGATAAATACTATGCAGTGCCTGTTTACACTGATGTTTTTCCAATACCTAAGAGGTTTTCAGAGATTACTAAGGAATGGGATAGACCAGGTGTTCCGTTCTCTCCCCCTCCTGTCTTTAAGAAAATGTTTCCCATAGATTCTGCCACACGGGACTTATGGCAAACGGTCCCTAAGGTGGAGGGAGCAGTTTCTACTCTAGCTAAGCGTACTACTATCCCTGTCGAGGACAGTTGTGCTTTCTTAGATCCAATGGATAAAAAGTTAGAGGGTTACCTTAAGAAAATGTTTATTCAACAAGGTTTTATTCTACAGCCTCTGGCATGAATTGCCCCGGTCACTGCTGCTGCGGCCTTCTGGTTTGAGTCTCTGGAAGAGGCCTTACAGGTAGAGACCCCATTTGATGATATACTTGACAAGCTTAGAGCACTTAAGCTAGCCAATTCATTTGTTTCTGATGCCATTGTTCATTTAACTAAACTAACAGCTAAGAATTCTGGTTTTGCTATTCAGGCTAAGCTTCTTAATATTCCCTTCAAGGGGCAGACCCTATTCGGTCCTGGATTGAAGGAGATCGATTCTGATATTACTGGAAGAAAAGGTCATGCCCTTCCTCAGGATAGGTCTAACAAGTTAAGGACCAAACAAACTAATTTCTTTCATGTAATTAGCAAGAGTCCATGAGCTAGTGACGTATGGGATATACATTCCTACCAGGAGGGGCAAAGTTTCCCAAACCTCAAAATGCCTATAAATACACCCCTCACCACACCCACAAATCAGTTTTACAAACTTTGCCTCCTATGGAGGTGGTGAAGTAAGTTTGTGCTAGATTCTACGTTGATATGCGCTCCGCAGCAGGTTGGAGCCCGGTTTTCCTCTCAGCGTGCAGTGAATGTCAGAGGGATGTGAAGAGAGTATTGCCTGTTTGAATTCAATGATCTCCTTCTACGGGGTCTATTTCATAGGTTCTCTGTTATCGGTCGTAGAGATTCATCTCTTGCCTCCCTTTTCAGATCGACGATATACTCTTATATATATATATATATACCATTACCTCTGCTGATTTTCGTTTCAGTACTGGTTTGGCTTTCTACAAACATGTAGATGAGTGTCCTGGGGTAAGTAAGTCTTATTTTCTGTGACACTCTAAACTATGGTTGGGCACTTTTTTATAAAGTTCTAAATATATGTATTCAAACATTTATTTGCCTTGACTCAGGATGTTCAACATTCCTTATTTTCAGACAGTCAGTTTCATATTTGGGATAATGCATTTGAATCAATCATTTTTTCTTACCTTAAAAAATTTGACTTTTTCCCTGTGGGCTGTTAGGCTCGCGGGGGCTGAAAATGCTTCATTTTATTGCGTCATTCTTGGCGCGGACTTTTTTGGCGCAAAAAATCTTTTCTGTTTCCGGCGTCATACGTGTCGCCGGAAGTTGCATCATTTTTTTGACGTTCTTTTGCGCCAAAAGTGTTGGCGTTCCGGATGTGGCGTCATTTTTGGTGCCAAAAGCATTTAGGCGCCAAATAATGTGGGCGTCTTATTTGGCGCTAAAAAAATATGGGCGTCGTTTTTGTCTCCACATTATTTAAGTCTCATTTCTCTTGTTAAGTGTAGTCAGTCCACGGGTCATCCATTACTTATGGAATATATCTCTTCCTAACAGGAAGCTGCAAGAGGATCACCCAAGCAGAGCTGCTATATAGCTCCTCCCCTCACATGTCATATTCAGTCATTCTCTTGCAGCCTAACTAAAGATAGGTCGCTGTGAGAGGTCTGTGGTGTTTTTTAACTTAGTTTATTTCTACAATCAAAAGTTTGTTATTTTAAATGGCACCGGAGTGTGCTGTTTATTCTCAGGCAGCATTAGAAGAAGAATCTGCCTGCGTTTTCTATGATCTTAGCAGACGTAACTAAGATCCACTGGCTGTTCTCATCTGAGGAGTGAGGTAACTTCAGAGAAGGGGAATAGCATGCAGGGCCCCCCTGCAAATGAGGTATGTGCAGTAAATTATTTTTCTGAGGAATGGAATTGACTGAGGAAATACTGCTGATACCAATGTAAAGTAAGTTCAGCCTTAAATGCAGTGATAGCGACTGGTATTAGGCTGATGAGTGTGTGTACACTGAATGTATTTTTCTAAGGAATGGAATTGACTCTGAAAATACTGTTAATACTGAAATAATGTATGAGCCTTAACTGCAGTAAAAGCGACTGGTAGCAGGCTTATTAATAACAATTCATAACTTTTCAAATGTATGTTTAAAACGTTTACTGGCATGTTAATCGTTTTTTGTGAGGTACTTGGTGATAAAACTTATTGGGGCATGATTTTTACCACATGGCCATCTTTGTTTTCTGCATAGAAACAGTTTTCTGAGCTTCCCCACTGTTGTAATATGAGTGGGAGGGGCCTATTTTAGCGCTTTTTTGCTCAGTAAAAATTCAGTCACAATCTGTCTACTTCATCCTCCATGATCCAGATCGTCTCTAGAGAGCTCAGGGGTCTTCAAATTCATTTTGAGGGAGGTAATCAGTCACAGCAGACCTGTGACAGTGTGTTTTGACTGTGAGAAAACGTTAATTATTAAATTGTTATCCGTTTTTGGGTATTAAGGGGTTAATCATCCATTTGCTGGTGGGTGCAATCCTTTGCTAACTTAATACATTTACTGTGAAAAATTGGTTGCTATAACTATTTTGGTTCATTGTTATTTCAACTGTGACAGCTTTTTGTGCTTCTTAAAGGCACAGTAGCGTTTTTTTTATATTGCTTGTAAATTTATTTAGAAAAGTATTTCCAAGCTTGCTAGTCTCATTGCTAGTCTGTTTAAACATGTCTGACACAGATGAATCTCTTTGTTCACTATGTTTAAAGGCCAATGTGGAGCCCAATAGAAATTTATGTACTAATTGCATTGATGCTACTTTAAATAAAAGTCAATCTTTACATGTAAAGAAATTATCACCAGACAACGAGGAAGTTATGCCGACTAACTCTCCTCACGTGTCAGTACCTTCGCCTCCCGCTCAGGAGGTGCGTGATTTTGTGGCGCCAAGTACATCAGGGAGGCCCTTACAAATCACTTTGCAAGACATGACTACTGTTATGACAGAAGTATTATCTAAATTGCCAGAATTAAGAGGCAAGCGCGATAGCTCTGGGTTAAGGACAGAGCGCGCGGATGAGGTGAGAGCCATGTCAGATACTGCGTCACAGTTTGCAGAACGTGAAGACGGAGAGCTTCATTCTGTGGGTGACGGATCTGATCCAGGGAGACTGGATTCAGAGATTTCTAATTTTAAATTTAAGCTTGAGAACCTCAGCATATTGCTAGGGGAGGTATTAGCGGCTCTGAATGATTGTAACACGGTTGCAATTCCAGAAAAATTATGTAGGTTGGATAGATACTATGCGGTACCGGTGTGTACTGACGTGTTTCCTATACCTAAAAGGCTTACAGAGATTATTAGCAAGGAGTGGGATAGACCTGGTGTGCCTTTTTCCCCTCCTCCCATATTTAGGAAAATGTTTCCTATAGACGCCACCACACAAGACTTATGGCAGACGGTCCCTAAGGTGGAGGAAACAGTTTCTACTTTAGCTAAGCGTACCACTATCCCGGTGGAGGATAGTTGTGCCTTTTCAGATCCAATGGATAAGAAATTAGAGTGTTACCTTAAGAAAATGTTTGTTCAACAAGGTTTTATCTTACAGCCCCTTGCATGCATTGCGCCTGTCACTGCTGCGGCGGCATTCTGGTTTGAGTCTCTGGAAGAGGCCATTCGCACAGCTCCATTGGATGAAATTATGAACAAGCTTAAAGCACTTAAGCTAGCTAACGCATTTGTTTCTGATGCCGTCGTACATTTAACCAAACTTACGGCTAAGAACTCCGGATTCGCCATCCAAGCGCGCAGAGCGCTATGGCTTAAATCCTGGTCAGCTGACGTGACTTCTAAATCTAAATTGCTTAATATTCCTTTCAAAGGGCAGACCTTATTCGGACCCGGCTTGAAAGAAATTATAGCTGACATTACGGGAGGTAAGGGCCATGCTCTACCTCAGGACAGGGCCAAATCAAAGGCCAAACAGTCTAATTTTCGTGCCTTTCGTAACTTCAAGGCAAGAGCAGCATCAACTTCCTCCGCTCCAAAACAGGAAGGAGCTGTTGCTCGTTACAGGCAGGGCTGGAAAGTTAACCAGTCCTGGAACAAGGGCAAGCAGGCCAAGAAACCTGCTGCTGCCCCCAAGACAGCATGAAGAGAGGGCCCCCTATCCGGAAACGGATCTAGTGGGGGGCTGACTTTCTCTCTTCGCCCATGCTTGGGCAAGAGATGTCCAGGATCCCTGGGCGTTAGAGATCATATCTCAATCTCCTGGACTTCAAAACTTCTCCACAAGGGAGATTTCATCTTTCAAGGTTATCAGCAAACCAAATAAAGAAAGAGGCGTTTCTACGCTGTGTACAAGACCTCTTACTAATGGGGGTGATCCACCCAGTTCCGCGGACGGAACACGGGCAGGGATTCTATTCAAATCTATTTGTGGTTCCCAAGAAAGAGGGAACCTTCAGACCAATCTTGGACTTAAAAATCCTAAACAAATTTCTAAGAGTTCCATCATTCAAAATGGAAACTATTCGAACCATCCTTCCCATGATCCAAGAGGGTCAGTACATGACCACTGTGGACTTAAAGGATGCCTACCTTCACATACCGATTCACAAGGATCATTATCGGTACCTAAGATTTGCCTTCCTAGACAGGCATTACCAGTTTGTAGCTCTTCCCTTCGGATTAGCTACGGCTCCAAGAATCTTTACAAAAGTTCTGGGCTCACTTCTGGCGGTACTAAGACCGCGAGGCATAGCGGTGACTCCGTACCTAGACGACATTCTGATACAAGCGTCAAGTTTTCAAACTGCCAAGTCTCATACAGAGATAGTTCTGGCATTTCTGAGGTCGCATGGGTGGAAGGTGAACGTGGAGAAGAGTTCTCTATTACCACTTACAAGAGTTCCCTTTCTAGGGACTCTTATAGATTCTGTAGAGATGAAAATTTACCTGACAGAGGCCAGGTTATCAAAACTTCTAAATGCTTGCCGTGTCCTTCATTCCATTCCACACCCGTCAGTAGCTCAGTGCATGGAAGTAATCGGCTTAATGGTAGCGGCAATGGACATAGTACCATTTGCGCGCCTGCATCTCAGACCGCTGCAATTGTGCATGCTAAGTCAGTGGAACGGGGATTACTCAGATTTGTCCCCCCTACTAAGTCTGGATCAAGAGACCAGAGATTCTCTTCTATGGTGGCTCTCTCGGCCACATCTGTCCAAGGGGATGCCCTTTCGCAGGCCAGATTGGACGATTGTAACAACAGACGCCAGCCTTCTAGGCTGGGGCGCAGTCTGGAACTCCCTGAAAGCTCAGGGATTATGGGCTCAGGAGGAGAAACTCCTCCCAATAAATATTCTGGAATTAAGAGCAATATTCAATATTCAATGCTCTCCTAGCTTGGCCTCAGTTAGCATCTCTGAGGTTCATCAGATTTCAGTCGGACAACATCACGACTGTGGCTTACATCAACCATCAAGGGGGAACCAGAAGTTCCCTAGCGATGTTGGAAGTTTCAAAGATTATTCGCTGGGCAGAGTCTCACTCTTGCCACCTGTCAGCGATTTACATCCCAGGCGTAGAGAACTGGGAGCCGGATTTTCTAAGTCGCCAGACTTTTCATCCGGGGGAGTGGGAACTTCATCCGGAGGTCTTTGCTCAACTGATTTATCGTTGGGGCAAACTGGATCTGGATCTCATGGCGTCTCGCCAGAAAGCCAAGCTTCCTTTTTACGGATCCAGGTCCAGGGACCCGGGAGCAGTGCTGATAGATGCTCTGACAGCCCCTTGGGTCTTCAACATGGCTTATGTGTTTCCACCATTCCCGATGCTTCCTCGTTTGATTGCCAAGATCAAACAGGAGAGAGCTTCGGTGATTCTGATAGCGCCTGCGTGGCCACGCAGGACCTGGTATGCAGACCTAGTGGACATGTCGTCCTGTCCACCGTGGTCTCTGCCTCTGAGACAGGACCTTCTAATTCAGGGTCCTTTCAAACATCCAAATCTAATTTCTCTGAGGCTGACTGCATGGAGATTGAACGCTTGATTCTATCAAAGCGTGGCTTCTCGGAGTCGGTTATTGATACCTTAATACAGGCTAGGAAGCCTGTTACCAGAAAAATTTACCATAAGATATGGCGTAAATATTTATATTGGTGCGAATACAAGAGTTACTCATGGAGTAAGGTTAGGATTCCTAGGATATTGTCCTTTCTACAAGAGGGTTTAGAAAAGGGCTTATCTGCTAGTTCGTTAAAGGTTTCTGCTCTGTCTATTCTTCTACACAAACGTCTGGCTGAAGTTCCAGACGTTCAGGCTTTTTGTCAGGCTTTAACTAGGATTAAGCCTGTGTTTAAGACTGTTGCTCCACCGTGGAGCTTAAACTTAGTTCTTAATGTTCTTCAAGGCGTTCCATTTGAACCCCTTCATTCCATTGATATCAAGCTGTTATCCTGGAAGGTTTTGTTTTTGATGGCTATTTCCTCGGCTCGAAGAGTCTCTGAGTTATCTGCCTTACATTGTGATTCTCCTTATCTGATTTTTCATTCAGACAAGGTAGTTCTGCGTACTAAACCTGGGTTCTTACCTAAGGTAGTTACTAACAGGAATATCAATCAAGAGATTGTTGTTACATCACTGTGTCCTAACCCTTCTTCAAAGAAGGAACGACTTTTGCATAATCTGGACGTAGTCCGTGCCCTGAAGTTCTATTTGCAGGCAACTAAAGATTTTCGTCAAACTACTTCCCTGTTTGTCGTTTACTCTGGACAGAGAAGAGGTCAAAAGGCTTCGGCTACCTCTCTCTCTTTTTGGCTTCGTAGCATAATACGTTTAGCCTATGAGACTGCTGGACAGCAGCCTCCTGAAAGGATTACAGCTCATTCTACTAGAGCTGTGGCTTCCACCTGGGCCTTTAAAAAATGAGGCCTCTGTTGAACAGATTTGCAAGGCTGCGACTTGGTCTTCGCTTCACACCTTTTCAAAATTTTACAAATTTGACACTTTTGCTTCTTCGGAGGCTATTTTTGGGAGAAAGGTACTTCAGGCAGTGGTTCCTTCTGTTTAATGTTCCTGCCTTGTCCCTCCCTTCATCCGTGTACTTTAGCTTTGGTATTGGTATTCCATAAGTAATGGATGACCCGTGGACTGACTACACTTAACAAGAGAAAACATAATTTATGCTTACCTGATAAATTTATTTCTCTTGTAGTGTAGTCAGTCCACGGCCCGCCCTGTCTTTAAGGCAGATCTAAATTTTAATTAAACTCCAGTCACCACTGCACCCTATGGTTTCTCCTTTCTCGTCTGCTTTGGTCGAATGACTGAATATGACATGTGAGGGGAGGAGCTATATAGCAGCTCTGCTTGGGTGATCCTCTTGCAGCTTCCTGTTAGGAAGAGATATATTCCATAAGTAATGGATGACCCGTGGACTGACTACACTACAAGAGAAATAAATTTATCAGGTAAGCATAAATTATGTTTTTTCATTGCTTCTGGTTGCTAGAAGCTTGTTCCTTGGCATTTTTTCCCATTCCTGAAACTGTCATTTAAGGAATTTGATCAATTTTGCTTTATATATGTTGTTTTCTCTCTTACATATTGCAAGATGTCTCACGTTGCATCTGAGTCAGAAGATACTTCAGGAAAATCGCTGTCTGGTGCTGGAACTACCAAAGCTAAGTGTATCTGCTGTAAACTTTTGGTAGCTGTTCCTCCAGCTGTTGTTTGTACTAATTGTCATGACAAACTTGTTAATGCAGATAATATTTCCTTTAGTAATGTACCATTACCTGTTGCAGTTCCATCAACATCTAATGTTCAGAGTGTTCCTGATAATATGAGATTTTGTTTCTGAATCCATCAAGAAGGCTATGTCTGTTATTCCTCCTTCTAGTAAACATTAAAAATCTTTTAAAACTTCTCTTTATACAGATGAATTTTTAAATGAACATCATCCTTCTGATTCTAATTACTCTTCTGGTTCAGAGGATTCTGTCTCAGAGATTGATGCTGATAAATCTTCATATTTATTTAAAATGGAATATATTCGTTCTTTACTTAAAGAAGTACTAATTGCTTTAGAAATTGAGGATTCTGGTCCTCTTGATATTAAATCTAAACATTTAGATAAGGTCTTTAAATCTCCTGTGGTGATTCCAGAAGTTTTTCCTGTTCCTGGTGCTATTTCTAAAGTAATTTCCAGAGAATGGAATAATTTGGGTAATTCATTTACTCCTTCTAAACGTTTTAAGCAATTATATCCTGTGCCGTCTGATAGATTAGAATTTTGGGACAAAATCCCTAAGGTTGATGGGGCTATTTCTACCCTTGCTAAACGTACTACTATTCCTACGTCAGATGGTACTTCGTTTAAGGATCCTTTAGATAGGAAAATTGAATCCTTTCTAAGAAAAGCTTATCTGTGTTCAGGTAATCTTCTTAGACCTGCTATATCATTGGCTGATGTTGCTGCAGCTTCAACTTTTTGGTTGGAAACTTTAGCGCAACAAGTAACAGATCATGATTCTCATAATATTATTATTCTTCTACAACATGCTAATAATTTTATCTGTGATGCCATTTTTGATATTATCAGAGTTGATGTCAGGTTTATGTCTCTAGCTATTTTAGCTAGAAGAGCTTTATGGCTTAAAACTTGGAATGCTGATATGTCTTCTAAATCGACTCTACTTTCCATTTCTTTCCAGGGTAACAAATTATTTGGTTCTCAGTTGGATTCTATTATCTCAACTGTTACTGGTGGGAAAGGAACTTTTTTACCACAGGATAAAAAATCTAAGGGTAAAAACAGGGCTAATAATCGTTTTCGTTCCTTTCGTTTCAACAAAGAACAAAAGCCTGATCCTTCTTCCTCAGGAGCAGTTTCAGTTTGGAAACCATCTCCATTCTGGAATAAATCCAAGCCTTCTAGAAAAGCAAAGCCAGCTTCTAAGTCCACATGAAGGTGCGGCCCTCATTCCAGCTCAGCTGGTAGGGGGCAGGTTACGTTTTTTCAAAGAAATTTGGTTCAATTCTGTTCACAATCTTTGGATTCAGAACATTGTTTCAGAAGGGTACAGAATTGGTTTCAAGATAAGACCTCCTGCAAAGAGATTCTTTCTTTCCCGTGTCCCAGTAAATCCAGTGAAAGCTCAAGCATTTCTGAAATGTGTTTCAGATCTAGAGTTGGCTGGAGTAATTATGCCAGTTCCAATTCTGGAACAGGGGCTGGGGTTTTATTTGAATCTCTTCATTGTACCAAAGAAGGAGAATTCCTTCAGACCAGTTCTGGATCTAAAAATATTGAATCGTTATGTAAGGATACCAACATTCAAAATGGTAACTGTAAGGACTATCTTGCCTTTTGTTCAGCAAGGGCATTATATGTCCACGATAGATTTACAGGATGCATATCTGCATATTCCGATTCATCCAGATCACTATCAGTTCCTGAGATTCTCTTTCCTGGACAAGCATTACCAGTTTGTGGGTCTGCCGTTTGGCCTAGCTACAGCCCCAAGAATTTTTACAAAGGTTCTCGGTGCCCTTCTGTCTGTAATCAGAGAACAGGGTATTGTGGTATTTCCTTATTTGGACGATATCTTGGTACTTGCTCAGTCTTTACATTTAGCAGAATCTCATACGAATCGACTTGTGTTGTTTCTTCAAGATCATGGTTGGAGGATCAATTCACTAAAAAGTTCATTGATTCCTCAGACAAGGGTAACCTTTCTGGGTTTCCAGATAGATTCAGTGTCCATGACTCTGTCCTTGACAGAAAAGAGACGTCTAAAATTGATTTCAGCTTGTCGAAACCTTCAGTCACAATCATTCCCTTTGGTAGCCTTATGCATGGAAATTCTAGGTCTTATGACTGCTGCATCGGATGCGATCCCCTTTGCTCGTTTTCACATGCGACCTCTTCAGCTCTGTATGCTGAATCAATGGTGCAGGGATTACACAAAGATATCTCAATTAATATCTTTAAAACCG
Source organism: Bombina bombina (assembly GCF_027579735.1). Lineage (NCBI taxonomy): Eukaryota > Metazoa > Chordata > Amphibia > Anura > Bombinatoridae > Bombina > Bombina bombina. The sequence goes on from NC_069502.1 coordinate 520,971,730, forward strand.
ATTGTACGACACTCTCTGACGTGGTGGACAGATCACCATCGCTTAATTCAGGGGGCTTCTTTTGTTCTTCCGACCTGGACTGTAATTTCAACAGATGCAAGTCTTACAGGTTGGGGAGCTGTTTGGGCATCTCTGACGGCACAAGGAGTTTGGGAATCTCAGGAGGTGAGATTACCAATCAATATTTTGGAACTCCGTGCAATTTTCAGAGCTCTTCAGTCTTGGCCTCTTCTGAAGAGAGAATCGTTCATTTGTTTTCAGACAGACAATGTCACAACTGTGGCATACATCAATCATCAAGGAGGGACTCACAGTCCTCTGGCTATGAAAGAAGTATCTCGAATTCTGGTTTGGGCGGAATCCAGCTCCTGTCTAATCTCTGCGGTTCATATCCCAGGTATAGACAATTGGGAAGCGGATTATCTCAGTCGCCAAACGTTGCATCCGGGCGAATGGTCTCTTCACCCAGAGGTTTTTCTTCAGATTGTTCAAATGTGGGAACTTCCAGAAATAGATCTGATGGCATCTCATCTAAACAAGAAACTTCCCAGGTATCTGTCCAGATCCCGGGATCCTCAGGCGGAAGCAGTGGATGCATTATCACTTCCTTGGAAGTATCATCCTGCCTATATCTTTCCGCCTCTAGTTCTTCTTCCAAGAGTAATCTCCAAGATTCTGAAGGAATGCTCGTTTGTTCTGCTGGTAGCTCCGGCATGGCCTCACAGGTTTTGGTATGCGGATCTTGTCCGGATGGCCTCTTGCCAACCGTGGACTCTTCCGTTAAGACCAGACCTTCTGTCGCAAGGTCCTTTTTTCCATCAGGATCTCAAATCCTTAAATTTAAAGGTATGGAGATTGAACGCTTGATTCTTGGTCAAAGAGATTTCTCTGACTCTGTGATTAATACTATGTTACAGGCTCGTAAATCTGTATCTAGAGAGATATATTATAGAGTCTGGAAGACTTATATTTCTTGGTGTCTTTCTCATCATTTTTCTTGGCATTCTTTTAGAATACCAAGAATTTTACAGTTTCTTCAGGATGGTTTAGATAAAGGTTTGTCCGCAAGTTCCTTGAAAGGACAAATCTCTGCTCTTTCTTTTTTCACAGAAAGATTGCTAATCTTCCTGATATTCATTGTTTTGTACAAGCTTTGGTTTGTATAAAACCTGTCATTAAGTCAATTTCTCCTCCTTGGAGTTTGAATTTGGTTCTGGGGGCTCTTCAAGCTCCTCCTTTTGAACCCATGCATTCTCTGGACATTAAATTACTTTCTTGGAAAGTTTTGTTCCTTTTGGCGATCTCTTCTGCCAGAAGAGTCTCTGAATTATCTGCTCTTTCTTGTGAGTCTCCTTTTCTGATTTTTCATCAGGATAAGGCGGTGTTGCGAACTTCTTTTGAATTTTTACCTAAGGTTGTGAATTCCAACAACATTAGTAGAGAAATTGTGGTTCCTTCATTATGTCCTAATCCTAAGAATTCTAAGGAGAAATCGTTGCATTCTTTGGATGTTGTTAGAGCTTTGAAATATTATGTTGAAGCTACTAAGTCTTTCCGAAAGACTTCTAGTCTATTTGTTATCTTTTCCGGTTCTAGAAAAGGCCAGAAAGCTTCTGCCATTTCTTTGGCATCTTGGTTGAAATCTTCAATTCATCTTGCCTATGTCGAGTCGGGTAAAACTCCGCCTCAAAGGATTACAGCTCATTCTACTAGGTCAGTTTCTACTTCCTGGGCGTTTAGGAATGAAGCTTCGGTTGATCAGATTTGCAAAGCAGCAACTTGGTCCTCTTTGCATACTTTTACTAAATTCTACCATTTTGATGTGTTTTCTTCTTCTGAAGCAGTTTTTGGTAGAAAAGTACTTCAGGCAGCGGTTTCAGTTTGAATCTTCTGCTCATTTTTTCAATAAACTTTATTTTCGGTGTGGATTATTTTCAGCAGGAATTGGCTGTCTTTATTTTATCCCTCCCTCTCTAGTGACTCTTGCGTGGAAAGATCCACATCTTGGGTAATCATTATCCCATACGTCACTAGCTCATGGACTCTTGCTAATTACATGAAAGAAAACATAATTTATGTAAGAACTTACCTGATAAATTCATTTCTTTCATATTAGCAAGAGTCCATGAGGCCCACCCTTTTTTGTGGTGGTTATGATTTTTTTGTATAAAGCACAATTATTCCAATTCCTTATTTTTATGCTTCGCACTTTTTTCTTATCACCCCACTTCTTGGCTATTCGTTTAACTGATTTGTGGGTGTGGTGAGGGGTGTATTTATAGGCATTTTGAGGTTTGGGAAACTTTGCCCCTCCTGGTAGGAATGTATATCCCATACGTCACTAGCTCATGGACTCTTGCTAATATGAAAGAAATGAATTTATCAGGTAAGTTCTTACATAAATTATGTTTTTCGTGCCTTTCGAAACTTTAAGACGAGTGCGGCATCAACTTCCTCTAATACAAAACAAGAAGGAAATTTTGCCCAGTCCAAGCCGGTCTGGAGACCTAACCAGACTTGGAACAAAGGTAAGCAGGCCAAGAAACCTGCTGCTGCCTCTAAGACAGCATGAAGGATTGGCCCCTGATCCGGTAACGGATCCGGTAACGGATCTAGTAGGGGGCAGACTTTCTCTCTTCGCCCAGGTTTGGGCAAGAGATGTCCAGGATCCCTGGGCGTTGGAAATTGTGTCCCAGGGATATCTTCTGGACTTCAGAGCTTCCCCTCCAATAGGGAGGTTTCACCTTTCACAATTATCTGCAAACCAGATAAAGAGAGAGGCATTCTTACATTGTGTTCAAGACCTCCAAGTTATGGGAGTGATCCACCCAGTTCCAAAGGAGGAACAGGGTCAAGGTTTCTATTCAAATCTATTTGTGGTTCCCAAAAAAGAGGGAACCTTCAGACCAATATTAGATCTCAAGATCCTAAACAAATTTCTCAGGGTCCCATCATTCAAGATGGAGACTATTCGAACCATCCTACCTATGATCCAGGAGGGTCAATACATGACTACTGTGGACTTAAAGAATGCTTATCTTCACATTCCAAAACACAAAGATCATCATCGGTTTCTCAGGTTTGCCTTCCTAGACAGGCATTACCAGTTTGTGGCTCTTCCCTTTGGGTTAGCTACAGCTCCAAGAATCTTTACGAAGGTTCTGGGGTCACTTCTGGCGGTCCTAAGGCCGCGGGGCATAGCAGTAGCCCCTTACTTAGACGACATTCTGATACAGGCGTCAAATTTCCAAATTGCCAAGTCTCATACGGACATCGTTCTGGCATTCCTGAGGTCGCATGGGTGGAAGGTGAATGAAAAGAAGAGTTCTCTATCCCCTCTCACAAGATTTTCCTTTCTGGGAACTCTGATAGATTCTGTAGAAATGAGGATTTACCTGACAGAAGCCAGGTTATCAAAACTTCTAAATTCTTGCCGTGTTCTTTATTCTACTTCTCGCCCTTCGGTGGCTCAGTGTATGGAAGTAATCGGCTTAATGGTAGCAGCAATGGACATAGTTCCGTTTGCCCGCCTACATCTCAGACCGCTGCAACTCTGCATGCTCAGTCAGTGGAATGGGGATTACACAGATTTGTCCCCTCTACTAAATCTGGATCAAGAGACCAGGGATTCTCTTCTCCGGTGGCTATCTCGGGTCCATCTGTCCAAAGGTATGACCTTTCGCAGGCCAGATTGGACAATAGTAACTACTGATGCCAGCCTTCTGGGCTGGGGGGCAGTCTGGAACTCCCTGAAGGCTCAGGGATCGTGGACTCAGGAGGAGGTTCTCCTCCCGATAAACATTCTGGAACTAAGAGCGATATTCAATGCTCTTCAGGCTTGGCCTCAGCTAGCGACAATGAGGTTCCTCAGATTTCAGTCGGACAACATCACGACTGTAGCTTACATCAACCATCAAGGGGGAACAAGGAGTTCCCTAGCGATGTTGGAGGTTTCAAAGATAATTCGTTGGGCAGAGATTCACTCTTGCCACCTATCAGCTATCCATATCCCAGGAGTAGAGAACTGGGAGGCGGATTTTCTAAGTCGACAGACCTTTCATCCGGGGGACTGGGAGCTCCATCCGGAGGTTTTTGCACAGTTGATTCAACGTTGGGGCAAACCAGAACTGGATCTCATGGTGTCTCGCCAGAACGCCAAGCTTCCTTGTTACAGGTCCAGGGATCCCACGGCAGCGCTGATAGATGCTCTAGCTGCGCCTTGGTCCTTCAACCTGGCTTATGTGTTTCCACCGTTTCCTCTGCTCCCTCGTCTGATTGCCAAGATCAAGCAGGAGAGAGCATCAGTGATTTTGATAGCACCTGCGTGGCCACGCAGGACTTGGTATGCAGATCTGGTGGACATGTCATCCTTTCCACCATGGACTCTGCCTCTATGACAGGACCTTCTACTTCAGGGTCCTTTCAACCATCCAAATCTAATTTCTCTGCGACTGACTGCCTGGAGATTGAACGCTTGATTTTATCAAAGCGTGGCTCTCCGAGTCAGTCATTGATACCTTAATTGAGGCACGGAAGCCTGTCACCAGGAAAATCTATCATAAGATATGGTGTAAATATCTTCATTGGTGTGAATCCAAGGGTTACTCATGGAGTAAGGTCAGGATTCCTAGGATATTGTCTTTTCTCCAAGATGGATTGGAGAAGGGTTTGTCAGCGAGTTCCTTAAAGGGACAGATTTCTGCTTTGTCTATTCTTTTGCACAAGCGTCTGGCGGATGTTCCAGACATTCAGGCATTTTGTCAGGCTTTAGTTAGAATCAAGCCTGTGTTTAAACCTGTTGCTCCGCCATGGAGTTTAAATTTAGTTCTTAAAGTTCTTCAAGGGGTTCCGTTTGAACCCTTGCATTCCATAGATATCAAGCTTTTATCTTGGAAAGTTCTGTTTTTGGTAGCTTTCTCCTCGGCTCGTAGAGTTTCTGAGTTATCTGCCTTACAGTGTGATTCCCCTTATCTGATCTTCCATGCAGATAAGGTGGTTTTGCGTACCAAACCTGGGTTTTTACCTAAGGTGGTATCTAATAAAAATATCAATCAGGAGATTGTTGTTCCGTCACTGTGTCCTAATCCTTCTTCAAAGAAGGAATGTTTATTACACAATCTTGACGTGGTTCGTGCTTTAAAGTTTTATTTACAAGCTACTAAAGATTTTCGTCAAACATCTGCATTATTTGTTGTCTACTCTGGACAGAGGAGAGGCCAAAAGGCTTCGGCAACCTCTCTTTCTTTTTGGCTAAGGAGTATAATACGCTTAGCTTATGAGACTGCTGGCAAGCAGCCTCCTGAAGGATTACAGCTCATTCTACTAAAGCGGTAGCTTCCACATGGGCTTTTAAGAATGAGGCTTCTGTTGAACAGATTTGTAAGGCGGGGACTTGGTCTTCGCTTCATACTTTTTCAAAGTTCTATAAATTTGATACTTTTGCTTCTTCGGAGGCTATTTTTGGAAGAAAGGTTTTGCAGGCAGTGGTACCTTCCGTTTAAGTACCTGCCTTGTCCCTCCCTTCATCCGTGTCCTATAGCTTTGGTATTGGTATCCCACAAGTAATGGATGATCCGTGGACTGGATACACCTTACAAGAGAAAACATAATTTATGCTTACCTGATAAATTTATTTCTCTTGTGGTGTATCCAGTCCACGGCCCGCCCTGTCATTTTAAGGCAGGTATATTTTATTTTTAAACTTCATTCACCACTTTACCCTATGGTTTCCCCTTTCTCTTGCTTGTCTTCGGTCGAATGACTGGAGGTGGCAGGGAGAGGAGGAGCTATATAGACAGCTCTGCTGTAGGTGGTCCTCTTGCAGCTTCCTGTTGGGAAGGAGAATATCCCACAAGTAATGGATGATCCTTGGACTGGATACACCACAAGAGAAATAAATTTATCAGGTAAGCATAAATTATGTTTTTTTTTTCTAATTTCCTCTCTAAAGGGAATATCTGACAGAAGGTTGTGAGGTAACCTCCAGTGGGGTCTAGATCTAGTGGTGTGTTTGGAGTCTAGGTCCATTAAAACTTGATTATAGTCGGACCATGGGCAAGTACAAATACTTGTGGACCGTATAAGGTCTAAGTCAGGGTGGCAGAAAAAATAATCCAGTCTAGAAAATGTAGAGTGGGGATAAGAGAAGTGGGTGTATTCCCCATCTGGGGGTGTAGGGATCTCCAAACGTCAAATAAGTTTAACTGGGACATGAGCTCTCTAAATCTAAGGCTTGTTGGGTCAGGGCCAGTTGATTTCTTCCTAGGAGGTCTCGTCTTTCTATCCAGCCCACCGTCCCACACCATGTTCAGATCGCCCTCCAGGATCACTCTTCCCTGCTTGTACTGTTCTACCTTATTTAGAATTTTCTTTAGGTATCTAGGCTGTAGGGTATTGGGCAGGCAGATAGAAACCAATGTGTAGGTGACATGGTCAAGGTTACATACAAGGATAAGGTATCTTGCTTGTGGGTCCCTAATCACTTGGAGAGGCTCGAAAGCCACTCTTTTATTGACTAAAATGGCTACACCTCTAGCCTTATTGGAGTAGGAAGCAACCTCCATAACAGGGAAGTCCCGAGAAATGAAAGTAAGGGGCGAGTCCGCCAGCAGATGTGTTTCCTGGAGGAAGGCAACATCAGCTTTATGGAATCGTAAGATTCTGGATAGTTGGCTCCTCTTACCAACAGTGTTCAGGCCTCTGACATTGTGATTCAGGAACCTGAGGGAGGCCATTTATGGGTCTAGGTCCTTTTAATGGCAATAAAGGGGGGAAGGGTCAAGATGGGAGTGGATTAGGTGAGTAAGGAGGGGTCTGTTGGAAAAAGTCTGCCTGTGTAGAACCCTAGCGTGGGCTTCAATGTCTGGGGGAAGAGCTAGTCCGGACTAGGATGGAAGGGCCAATGTGTGGGTAGCCCCACTCACTGAGAAAAAAATATATAACAAACTCACTAATTTCCTAATTCACTTAAGTGGGGTTGGGAGAGGGATAGGACAAGGAAAAGGGGAAAATGGGAGGGGGGATTGGTGGAAGTAGTCCACCTAAGTAGAACCCTAGTGTGGGCCCCTAAGGTCAGCCCCGCTCTCGCATATAAATTTCAATAGTACAAACAATATAAACAAGCCTATCAAACTGAGACCAACATAAAACTCAACATGAGAGCTTTAGTTTAGACACAAAGATGTCCCTTCTAAGAGGTGTGAGGGTTTCTCAGGACAGTAGGGTCTAGGACAAGATTGGGTAATCTGCTCTCACAAGTATCTCACAACAATATAAACAGTGTAAACTAGCTTATGAAACTGAGATAGGCATAATACTCAACATGATGTAGACATGGCTTAGAGTTAATAATATCCATTTTGTTAGATGTGGGTGTTGTTCAGGTCGGTAGGGCCTGAGGTCTTAAAGGCTGATCCGGGGGCACTAGGTTTTTGTCTCTTAGGCCCACATTCTCTAGTGTACCACTCAGGAGCTAAAGCCCGTAACTTAGAGGGAGGAGCTTGCCCTTGTTGCTCTGATTCAATCAAGATACCCCAATTTGCCAAGAGGGTACTGCCCAGTGAGGGAGAGGAGACAATGTGTGTTTTGTTATCCTTTGTGATAATAAACTTGGTAGGGAAGCCCCATCTGTATTTAATGTTGGCCTTCCTTAGTTGCACGGTCAAGGAGGCATAAAGTCTCCTTTGTTGCAGCGTATGAGCAGATAGGTCCGGCAATAGTTGGATATCCTTAAAGGGGTCAGATAGTGTAGGTTTACTGAATGTAGCCTGCATCAGATGTCCTTTAAATGTGAAATTATGAAAACGCACCACCACATCCCTTGGTTTGTCTGAGGCCATCGATCTTGGTCTTAGGGCTCTGTGTGCCCTCTCCATAATGTATGATTTACCTTCAAGTGGGCCCAGCAATTCTGAAAATAGTGACTTGAGGAAATCTTGTAGCTCACTAGTGGAAACGGTTTCTGGGATACCTCTGAAGCGGACATTGTTCCTTCTGGCTCTGTCTTCAACATCCGCCAATTTCAGTTTCAATTGAGTTATTTGATTGGCTAGATTCTCAGCATAAGAAAGCAAATTGGAGTGGTCAGTGGCCAGATCGTCTTGCTGCCGTTCCAGGGTGTCCACCCTATCTCCTATTTCTGCTATATCCTTTCTCAACTCTGCTGAACTACGCTGAATTTCCGAAGTGATAGATTTGGTCTGAGCTGCAAGCATTTTCTTCATGGTATTTTCAGTGATGTAATGTTGCAAATGGGCTGTAGATTGAGTGCTTGACTGAGAGCCTTCATCTTGAGAATCCTGATCACTACCCATTTTCACACTTTGGGTCGGGTCTGTGGACCGTTGGCAAAAGTAATCCAAGACTGTTTTCTTAACTCCTGAGGGGGTCTGGGGGCGCCTCCTCGAAGTGTGTGGCATCTTGGGTCGGGGCATAGGGATCACTTTGCACCTAGGTGCAATAGCGCAAATATTTTATCACAACCTGTAAAAAGTATGAGTTAAATGGATCTAAGCCTGTCTATTCTAGAGCATATATAAATCCCCAGACATACAATTTAAGAGTGAGAGCGTGGCTGAAAGCTACCTATGTATATAAGCTAGGCCATTTTACTTGTAATGTCACCAAGATTAAATATGTTTACTAAGTGCCGTATATGTGGCAAGGGGCTCCACAGACCCACCACGCACCTCTGGGAAGATGGGATACGACCGTGAGGAAGGGGAAAAGGAGAGGGGAAGTGACCAACCCAGACAAGCTGGGTCGGAAAGGATGAGGCGCGAGGGGGCCCGTAACAATTAATCTCCACTAATGAGACAATTTACCCTTAAAATTCTTAGTACAAAAGATATATGCAATGAAGCAAGATAATTTAAACAAAGTCAAGAATATTAGACAGTTATATCTCGTCACACTTTGGGTGAAGGCCCTAATACGGCAAGGCTGACACAGCAGCTATGAGGTGGAAGTTGTATGCACAGAACCTATGTGGATATGTTCTCTCCCTAAATTTAGCGGGATTATGATGGGAAGTTAGAGGTCTGGCTTTAGTGAGTGGCAATTAATCTGAGTGTGTAGGTGGGCACTAGCCAATATCACAGATCTGACTATTAACTAGGGGCAGGAGGATAAGTATGTAGTTTGAGGTCACAGATGTGTGGGGGGCTATTGTAGCCTAAATGTTCCCCAGAGACAGATTATAAGCAGTATACAAAATGGGTATACAAAAGTATGGGTGTTAGGTCAGAGGCCTTTATCAGCAAAAGAGATCCAGTTAGGAATCTGGTGCAAAGACCCTTCAGAGATTAGTGAGAATGGCAGAACTCCAGATTGAGTAGGGGCGTAGTGCTATAGGTGGGCATCCAACTAGATGGTGAGCCCAGGTAAACAGGTGTAACTATAAATGGGGTGATGTGGTATGGCAGTCTGTAACCCCCAATTGAGCAAAGTAAGTACCTGAATACCCTCTATAGGTGAGGGCCTGGGGCTCTGTTCCTGTGTGGAGGGCGTTGGGACTTGGCAGAGCAGTTAGTCTCCGCTGAGGAATAGGTAATAAGTGCTAGGCCAAAGCCTCAACGATGGCGGCCGTTTGTGCCTCTCTGAAGAGGGAGCTGATTTCTTGGCACAGCTGTGATCCTATCTCTCAGGCCTCCAAGGCTCTACCACATTAAGCCCCCTCTGCTGCCTATCTGGATGTCCTTCTCCCCTCTGTCAGTGGCGTCTCTCTCTCTCGGGCCGTAAGATGGCCGCCGTTCGCGCCAGGCCTGGCGCCGGTAACTTAACCCGAGATGTGTGTGATCAGGCCCCCACAGCTACTCACATCACTCCGATAACCTCACGGAGCGGGCCACCTCGCGTCTTCCTCCTCCTTCACCTACTCCGGAGCGGATCCCCGACCCTCCGGAGCGTGATGAGCGTCGGACTTGCAGGAGGGCTGATTGGCTTGCGGTCTGCAACCTAGACAGTCTGTCAGTTAGTTATTAATTACTTTTGGGCTGTTCCACAGAGTAATATTGGAGTATTGATAGCTTAGTTACACTAAGTACCCCAGAGGGCTGGTTATTCTGCCCAAATGTAGAGTTACTTTAAACTTTTATGTATGTTTAAGACGGGAGCTCCGTGTCAGCACGTCTGCTCTGCTCAAAGGTCAGCTCCGCCCCCGATTTAATTGATTTTAAGAGCTGCTTTATTTGGGGGTAAGGTTACTTTATTCCACCTTTAATGTAATGTTTAAATTATTATCTGTGACTTCATTTGTTTCATCACCTGGCTGATTAATCTTTTATTCATTGTGGAGCATACTGATTCTGTCCCCTCTATTGTTAATATTTTTACCTTAGAAGCTAGATCCTCTGAACACTTTCCTAATATTAAGTGTATCTTTCCCAAGCTGGTTGATCTAATCCCCCCCTGCTCAGCTTTGCAAATCGTATACGGATCACCTTATGCATTCTGATCAGTCAAATGCTGCTCTTCCTTCTAAATGGAACAAGGGTAAACAGGCCAAAAAGCCTGCTGCTGCCACTAAGACAGCATGAAGGGGTAGCCCCCGATCCGGGACCGAATCAAGTAGGGGGCAGACTTTCTCTCTTTGCTCAGGCCTGGGCAAGAGACGTTCAGGACTCCTGGTCCGTAGAAATTGTAACCCAGGGGTATCTCCTCCAAGGGGGAGGTTCCATCTTTCTCAATTGTCTGTAAACCAGACAAAAAGAGAGGCGTTCTTACGCTGTGTAGAAGACCTTTTTACCATGGGAGTGATCTGCCCAGTTCCGAAAATAGAACAGGGGCAAGGTTTCTACTCCAATCTATTTGTGGTTCCCAAAAAAGAGGGAACCTTCAGACCAATTCTAGATCTCAAGATCCTAAACCAATTCCTAAGAGTTCCGTCCTTCAAGATGGAGACCATTCTGACTATTTTACCAATGATCCAGGAGGGTCAATATATGACTTCCGTGGATCTAAAGGATGCGTATCTACACATTCCTATCCACAAAGATCATCACCAGTTCCTCAGGTTTGCCTTTCTGGACAGGCATTACCAGTTTGTGGCTCTTCCCTTCGGGTTGGCCACGGCACCAAGAATCTTCACAAAGGTGCTAGGGTCCCTTCTGGCGGTCCTAAGGCCGAGGGGCATAGCAGTGGCGCTTTATCTAGACGACATCTTAATTCAAGCGTCGACTTTCCAACTTGCCAAGTCTCACACGGACTTAGTGTTGGCCATTCTAAGATCTCATGGGTGGAAGGTGAACGTGTAAAAGAGTTCTCTTATTCCTCTCACAAGAGTTCCATTCCTGGGAACTCTGATAGATTCGGTGGAGATGAAAATATTTCTGACGGAGGTCAGGAAATCAAAGATTTTAACCACCTGCCGAGCTCTTTATTCCATTCCTCGGCCGTCAGTGGCTCAGTGTATGGAGGTAATCGGACTTATGGTAGCAGCAATGGACATAGTTCCGTTTGCTCGCTTGCATCTCAGACCACTGCAACTATGCATGCTTAAACAGTGGAATGGGGATTATGCAGATTTATCTCCTCAGATAAATCTGGATCAAGAGACCAGAGACTATCTTCTTTGGTGGTTGTCACAGGAGCACCTGTCCAGGGGAATGTGTTTCCGCAGGCCAGCGTGGGTTATTGTGATGACGGACGCCAGCCTACTGGGCTGGGGTGCAGTCTGGAATTCCCTGAAAGCACAGGGTTTGTGGACTCAGGAGGAGGCCCTCCTACCGATAAATATTCTGGAATTAAGAGCGATATTCAATGCTCTTCTGGCGTGGCCTCAGCTGGCTTCGGCCGGATTCATCAGGTTTCAGTCGGACAACATCACGACTGTAGCTTATATCAGTCATCAGGGGGGAACAAGGAGTTCCTTGGTGATGATAGAAGTTTCCAGGATAATCCGATGGGCAGAGACTCACTCTTGCCATCTATCAGCGATCTATATCCCAGGGGTAGAGAACTGGGAGGCAGATTTTCTAAGTTGTCAGACTTTTCATCCGGGGGAGTGGGAGCTCCATCCGGAGGAGTTTGCTCAACTGGTTCAGCTATGGGGCACACCAGAATTGGATCTTATGGCATCTCGTCAGAATGCCAAACTTCCTCGTTACGGGTCCAGGTCAAGGGATCCTCAGGCAGTACTGATAGATGCTCTAGCAGTACCCTGGTTGTTCAACCTGGCTTTTGTGTTTCCACCATTCCTTCTCCTTCCACGTCTGATTGCCAGAATCAAACAGGAGAGAGCTTCGGTGATTTTGATAGCGCCTGCGTGGCCACGCAGGACTTGATATGCAGACCTAGTGGACATGTCATCTCTGCCACTGAGACGGGACCTTTTGATTCAAGGTCCATTGGAGATTGAACGCTTGATTTTATCAAAGCGGGGTTTCTCTGAGTCGGTAAGAGATACCTTGATTCAGGCTCGAAAGCCTGTCACCAGGAAGATCTATCATAAGATATGGCGTAAATATATTTTTTGGTGTGAATCCAAAGGCTACTCATGGATTAAGATCAGGATTCCTAGGATTTTGTCTTTTCTCCAAGAAGGATTGGAGAAAGGATTGTCCGCTAGTTCCTTAAAGGGACAGATATCTGCTTTGTCTATTCTGTTGCACAAGCGTCTGGCAGATGTCCCAGACGTTCTGGCTCTTTGTCAGGATTTAGTTAGAATTAAGCCTGTGTTTAAACCTGTTGCTCCTCCATGGAGTCTCAATTTAGTTCTTAAAGTTCTTCAATGAGTTCCATTTGAACCCATGCATTCCATAGATATCAAGCTTCTATCTTGGAAAGTTCTGTTTCTAGTTGCTATCTCTTCAGCTCGAAGAGTTTCTGAACTATCTGCATTACAATGTGACTCGCCTTATCTTGTTTTCCATGCTGATAAGGTGGTTTTGCGTACCAAACCTGGGTTCCTCCCTAAGGTTGTTTCTAACAGAAATATCAATCAGGAAATTGTTGTTCCTTATCTGTGTCCTAATCCTTCTAAGAAGGACTGTCTGTTGCACAACTTGGACGTGGTTCGTGCCTTGAAGTTTAATTTGCAGGCAACCAAAGATTTTCGCCAATCATCTTCTTTGTTGTCTATGCTGGAAAGCGTAGAGGTCAAAAGACTACGGCTACCTCTCTTTCCTTTTGGCTGAAAAGCATCATCCGTTTGGCTTATGAGACTGTTGGACAGCAGCCTCCTGAAAGAATTACAGCTCACTCCACTAGAGCGGTGGCTTCCACATGGGCTTTTAAAAATGATACTTCTGTTGAACAGATTTGTAAGGCTGCAACTTGGTCTTCGCTTCATACCTTTTCCAAATTTTACAAATTTGATACTTTTGCTTCTTCGGAGGCTATTTTTGGGAGAAAGGTTTTGCAAGCAGTGGTGCCTTCCGTTTAGGTTCCTGTCTTGTCCCTCCCTTCATCCGTGTCCTAAAGCTTTGGTATTGGTATCCCACAAGTTAGGATGAATCCGTGGACTCGGTACATCTTGCAAAAGAAAACAGAATTTATGCTTACCTGATAAATTTCTTTCTTTTGCGATGTACTGAGTCCACGGCCCGCCCTGTCTATTCAAGACAGATAGTATTTTTTATGTAAACTTCAGTCACCTCTGCACCTCATAGTTTCTCCTTTTCTTCCTTGGCCTTCGGTCGAATGACTGGGGGGTGGAGTTAAGGGGGGAGCTATATAGACAGCTCTGCTGTGGTGCTCTCTTTGCTACTTCCTGTCAGGAAGGACAATATCCCACAAGTTAGGATGAATCCGTGGACTCGGTACATCGCGAAAGAAAGAAATTTATCAGGTAAGCATAAATTCTGTTTTTTGGGCATAGCTGTAGTCCACGTCAATCTCTGCAGTAGAGTTGTGGTGGCTTTAAAGCAGTTAGAAAGTTAAGTTAAGTTAGTCCTTGCATTGTTTTCTAACATATTTGCTGCCAATGGTATAAGAAACCAGAGTAGGTTTACTCTGTTCTTTCTTTTTCCACAGGTCTCTGTAAGGAGTGTGTGTTCTTTCACGCCTTGTGAGCTCTCTACCTGCTGTACAGCTGGATTTGCAGGTAAGTGCTTTTTGTCTTTTAGGTCTGTGAGACGTTGCACTTAAGAAAATTATCTGCATTTTATTTGGGACATTTATAATCCTTAGTTAGGATTTCATTTTGGCAGTGTGCAGGAGCATTATGTGTATGTGACTAGAGACTGTGTTAATCCTTCTTATGGACATGAAGGAGTTAACTTTATAGTTGTGGCTCATTATTTATTTTATAATTGCATAAACTGTTATTCTGTTTGAATTAGGTATGCCAGCATTATTAACACATGGATTTATCTCAGTCGTCTATACACTTTGAGGTATTTAAACTGTTTAAAACTTTATATTTCCTGGGGGTCATTTCTCTTTCCTAAGATATAGTGAGTCCATGGCATCATCAATTACTGTTGGGAACATCACTCCTGGCCAGCAGGAGGCGGCAAAGAGCACCACAGCCAAGCTGTTAAGTATCACTCCCCTTCCCAGAAACTCCAGTCATTCTCTTTACCTTCGTACATGGAGGAGGTGAAGATTTTGGTGTCTGATAAAATGAATTTCTACAAGCAAGTTTTGGGGTTTAGCCGTATTCCACGTTAATCTCTTTAGTAAGGGTAGTGGTGGCTTTCAAGCAGTTTGGAAACCCCAGTAAGGCCCACCTTACAAGTTCCTAACATTGTACTGCCCTGGTATAGAAAATCAGAGTAGATGACTCTGTTCTTTCTTTCCTACAGGTCTTTGAGGAACTGTGTCCTTGCATACCTAGTGAGCTGTCTACATGCCAGACAGCCTTTGTCTTCCACATGGGGAGATTATGCATTTACAGTATTCTCTGCATATAACTTATAAGGGACAAGGTAATCCTTAAGTAAGGATAAGAGGGACATGGGGCAGGGCATTGTGACTGAGATTGTATATCCTTTCAGGAATAAAAGGGTTCAAATATGTTAGGCTCTTTTTTGGTTTCTAGGAATAAGAAACAATTATGCTTTATTGTGAGGAAAAAGTGTATTTTCTTATTTGGTGGAGGATTGCAGCCCTGTGACTTTTAGACTGTTATAATATGTCTGTTTATGATGTGCATTCCTAATCTGGTTAGTGCTTTAGCTAACACAGCATTGCAGTACATTGTAAAGCGGAACCAGGAAGTAGTTTTGTCTCTGGTTTTGCGCCTCTGTCGCACATTTTTTTTTTTGAGCGATCAAGTGAGGGAAGTGATACGCTTCCTTCGGCTTCAGGTTCATAGTGGTGCCGGCGGCGAGAGAGGGTTTAATCTGAGTACCTCTCTGGAGTTGGTGACAGGTAGGTGTCTCAGCTAAGACTGAGGTGTGGGGTTCCTGAGGTTTAGGAGCGCCTAGTCGCTAAAACAATCATTGTTCACCTTTTTTCTATGAGGAAAGGGAAAACGTATAAACGTTAGATACCATAACTGAAGTGTGTCACTAATAAAAAAAAATATTCAGCAGTGAATAATTTACTGCGATCATGTCTGACGGGAATATGTTCTATGTATTTTATGTACAGGTATACCTTACTTTACTTTACAGCAGCGCTTTGTGAAGCTGAAGTTCAACCTCCAAGGATTTTGAAACAACAGATCAGGATCAATTAAATGCCTGTCAACAGATCAGGATCAATTAAAGAGGCTGCCTCCGGGTGGTAAATCGCCATAGAACAAGCCACTGAGCTGTTGTTCGTTCCTGGTAGAGCGCTTCTCTCTTTGTATGCAAATTATTATAACCCTGGGGAAGTCTCCCTATGGGTGATGGGGGAAACCAGACGTGGACTCCTTGCCCAGTGTGCTTAGAGGAATGTGGCTGCACCTCACTGACGAGGCCCATAGGAGGCCGAAACGATCGTCTGGGGTTGTCATGTTCCTTGTTCAGAGGAGAATTGCCTGGTATTTCGGGGCTGGACTGACCTTACTTGGCGGGATCAGACTGATATACTTCAGGAAAGTTTTCTTCTGTGAAAAGCACACTGGTCTAAAAGAGGCTGCCTCCGGGTGGTAAATCGCCATAGAACAAGCCACTGAGCTGTTGTTCGTTCCTGGTAGAGCGCTTCTCTCTTTGTATGCAAATTATTATAACCCTGGGGAAGTCTCTCTATGGGTGATGGGGGAAACCAGACGTGGACTCCTTGCCCAGTGTGCTTAGAGGAATGTGGCTGCACCTCACTGACGAGGCCCATAGGAGGCCGAAACGATCGTCTGGGGTTGTCATGTTCCTTGTTCAGAGGAGAATTGCCTGGTATTTCGGGGCTGGACTGACCTTACTTGGCGGGATCAGACTGATATACTTCAGGAAAGTTTTCTTCTGTGAAAAGCACACTGGTCTAAAAGAGGCTGCCTCCGGGTGGTAAATCGCCATAGAACAAGCCACTGAGCTGTTGTTCGTTCCTGGTAGAGCGCTTCTCTCTTTGTATGCAAATTATTATAACCCTGGGGAAGTCTCCCTATGGGTGATGGGGGAAACCAGACGTGGACTCCTTGCCCAGTGTGCTTAGAGGAATGTGGCTGCACCTCACTGACGAGGCCCATAGGAGGCCGAAACGATCGTCTGGGGTTGTCATGTTCCTTGTTCAGAGGAGAATTGCCTGGTATTTCGGGGCTGGACTGACCTTACTTGGCGGGATCAGACTGATATACTTCAGGAAAGTTTTCTTCTGTGAAAAGCACACTGGTCTAAAAGAGGCTGCCTCCGGGTGGTAAATCGCCATAGAACAAGCCACTGAGCTGTTGTTCGTTCCTGGTAGAGCGCTTCTCTCTTTGTATGCAAATTATTATAACCCTGGGGAAGTCTCCCTATGGGTGATGGGGGAAACCAGACGTGGACTCCTTGCCCAGTGTGCTTAGAGGAATGTGGCTGCACCTCACTGACGAGGCCCATAGGAGGCCGAAACGATCGTCTGGGGTTTTCATGTTCCTTGTTCAGAGGAGAATTGCCTGGTATTTCGGGGCTGGACTGACCTTACTTGGCGGGATCAGACTGATATACTTCAGGAAAGTTTTCTTCTGTGAAAAGCACACTGGTCTAAAAGAGGCTGCCTCCGGGTGGTAAATCGCCATAGAACAAGCCACTGAGCTGTTGTTCGTTCCTGGTAGAGCGCTTCTCTCTTTGTATGCAAATTATTATAACCCTGGGGAAGTCTCCCTATGGGTGATGGGGGAAACCAGACGTGGACTCCTTGCCCAGTGTGCTTAGAGGAATGTGGCTGCACCTCACTGACGAGGCCCATAGGAGGCCGAAACGATCGTCTGGGGTTGTCATGTTCCTTGTTCAGAGGAGAATTGCCTGGTATTTCGGGGCTGGACTGACCTTACTTGGCGGGATCAGACTGATATACTTCAGGAAAGTTTTCTTCTGTGAAAAGCACACTGGTCTAAAAGAGGCTGCCTCCGGGTGGTAAATCGCCATAGAACAAGCCACTGAGCTGTTGTTCGTTCCTGGTAGAGCGCTTCTCTCTTTGTATGCAAATTTTTGTGTTTTGATGCTCAGATTTTTTCCCCTATGCAATTCTGTTCCTCATGTGTGAAAAAGAATTTACAGTGTAAAGAATTTTTTTTAATTGATGAGCCTTATGTCTCTCAGGATGATGCTGTTTAGGTAATACCACAGCCTTCTCCTGTAACGTCCCAAGCCTCAACAGCATCACATGCAGTGCCCTTCAGTTCTTGTATAACTCCTAGTGGAGTATATTTGAAAGCAGAAATTGCCGCTCAAGTTTCCTCAGCGGTATCTGCGGCGTTAGCTGCTTTCCCTATGTTTAAAGGAAAACGTGAAAAGGGATTCAGAGGGCAATGTTTCTGATTCCAGTAATGTTTCTTAAATGGCTCTTCCATCGTAAGTCTGATGAGGAAGATGCTTAGGAGCTTTCTGAGGGTGAAATTACAGATTCGGACTGTATTTCCTTCATCTGAAACTGAAGGAAGTTCTTTCAGATTTAAGCTTGAACACCTTTGTGTTTTATTAAAGGTGCTTTTGGCTACTTTGGATGACTCAAGCACTCCTGTTATTGCCCATCCTAAGAAATCTAGTAAACTTAATAAATACTTTGAGGTTCCTTCTTCTAAGAAGGTTTTTCAGGTTCCAGATCGGGCTATGGATATTATTACTCAGGAGTGGGAGAAGCCGGGTTATCCTTTTCCCCGTCTCCTATTTTTAAGAAGATGTTTCCAGTCACTGACTCCATTACGTAACCATGGCACACGGTTCCTAAAGTAGAAGGGACTATTTCTACTCTAGCCAAGAGAACTACTATTCCTATTGAGGATAGTTGCTCTTTTAAAGATCATATGGTCAAAAAGATGGAAGTTTATTTAAAGAGAGTTAATGTTCATCTAGAGAGTTTATGTTCATCTAGGTCTTTTATGGCAACCTGCAGTGTATATTGCCACTGTGACAAGTGCTGCATCTTACTGGTTTGATGCATTGTCTGATTCCCTTCAGGTAGAAACTCCTTTAGATGTGATTCAAGACAAGATTAAAGCTCTTAAGTTGGCTAATTCCTTTATTTCTGATGCTATCTTGCAGGTGATTAGGTTGGGAGCCAAGTCACCTGGTTTTGCCATGTTAGGCCACAGAGCCTTGTGGCTGAAATCTTGGTCGGCAGAGGTCTTTTGGCTCTTCCTTACAAGGGTAAGACATTGTTGTTCCAGGTCTAACAGAAATTATTTCTGATATTACGGATACAAAAGGGTCTTTCCTGCCGCAAGATAGGAAGAATAGAATGAAAGGTCATCAAAGTAAGTCTTCCCCTGCCGCTGCCAAGCAGGATCAGTCCAAGCCTTCCTGGAAACCCGGTTAGTCTTGGAATAAGGTCAAGCAATCGAAGAAGCCCACAGCTGACTCTAAATCAGCATGAAGGGTTTGCCCCCGATCTGGGATCGGATCATATGAGGGTCAGACTTTCTCACTTCTCTCAAGCTTGGATATGAGATGTCCCAGATCCTTGGGCTGTGGACATAGTATCCCAGGGATGGGTTACAAATTAGAATTCAAGACTTTTCCTCCCAGGGGCAGGTTCCACCTCTCAAGGTTATCTCCAGACCAGACAAAAAGAGAGGCGTTCTTGAAATGTGTGCAGGATCTATCCTCCCTGGGAGTGATAGTACCTGTTCCAGCTCAGGAACAAGATCTGGGGTTCTATTCCAATCTGTTCCTTGTTCCCAAAAAGGAAGGAACTTTCAGACCGATTCTAGACCTAAAGAGTACCATCCTTCAAGATGGAGACGATACGTTCCATTCTTCCTTTAGTGCAAGAGGGTCTATTCATGATGAATAGATCTGAAGGATGCATACCTTCATGTTCCCATTCACAAGGATTATCGCAGATATCTGAGATTTGCCTTTTTAGACGAGCACTTTCAGTTTGTGGCTCTTCCGTTTGGCATTGCTACAGCTCCCAGAGTTTTTTTTTAAAGGTTCTGGGGGCTCTCTTAGTAGTTGTCAGATCTTGGGGTATTGCTGTGGCGCCCAATCTGGACGACATATTGGTTCAAGCGCCATCTTTTCAACAACCAAAATCTCACACAGAGATTTTGTTGTCTTTTCTACGTTCCCATGGTTGGAAAGTGAATCTAGAAAATAGTTTGCTTGTTCCATCTACAAGGGTGATGTTCTTAGGGACAATATTAGACTCCCTATCGTTGAAAATATTTCTGACGGAGAACAGAAAATCCAAGATTTTCTCCTCTTGCCTCTCTCTGCGGTCTTCTGTTCGGCCATCAGTGGCTCAATGTATGGAGGTAATTAGACTGATGGTCACTTGCATGGACATCATTCCTTTTGCTCGATTCCTTTTGAGAGCTCTGCATTTATGAATGCTCAGACAATGGAACGGGGATCATGTAGATCTGGCTGAGGATAGATCTGGATCAGTCAACAAGAGACTCTCTCCTGTGTTGGTTTTCTCAGAAAATCTGTCTCAGGGAACATGCTTTTGGGGGCTAATTGTCACCACAGACGCCAGCCTGCTGGGCTGGGGAGCAGTCTGGGACTGATTAAAGGAGCAGGGACTCTGGACTTGGGAGGAGTCAGCCCTCCCCATAAACATCTTGGAGTTGAGGGCGATCTTCAATGCTCTGATGGCTTGGCCTCAATTGTCCTTAGCCGGTTTATAAGGTTCCAGTCGGACAACATCACCTCAGTGGCTTACATCAGTCACCAGGGTAGGACTCCTTAGCCATGAAGGAGGTGGCTTGGATTATTCAGTGGGCAGAAGCTCACAATTGCTGTCTATCTGCCATCCACATTCCGGGAGTGGATAATTATGAAGCGGATTTCCTGAGCAGACAGACTTTTCATCCTGGGGAGTGGGAACTCCATCTGGAGGTGTTCTCCAGCTTAACCATCAAATAGGGGGTGCCGAAGCTGGATCTGATGGCGTCTCGGCAGAATGCCAAACTTCCAAGGTTTGTTTCAAGATCAAGGGACCCTCAGGCCGCTCTAATAGATGATGTGGTGGTTCCTTGGGACTTCAGGATGACATACCTGTTTCCTCCGTTTGCTCTCCTTCCACGAGTCATTGCTCATATCAAGCAGGAGAGAGCATAAGTGATTCTAATAGTCCCGGCTTGGCCTTGCAGGATCTGGTATGCAGACCTAGTGGAGATGTTGTCTCTCCCACCTTGGAGACTGCCTCTGAGGAAGGACCTTCTAGTTCAGGGGCCTTTCCTTCATCCAAATCTCATTTCTCTGAAGCTGATTGCTTGGAGATTGAACGCTAAGTTCTGTTGAAGCGTGGTTTTTCTGAGCCGGCCATTGAGACCATCACTCAGGCTTGCAAGCCTGTGAGTAGAAAGATTTACCATAAGATATGGCGCAAATATCTTTATTGGTGTGAATCAAAGGGCTACTATTGGAGTAGGATCAGGATTCCTAGGATTTTGTCTTTTCTCCAGGATGGTATGAAGAAAGGTTTGTCAGCGAGTAAAGGGTCAGATTTCTGCCTTATCTATCTTACTACATAAGCGTCTGGCGGACGTGCCAGCTGTACAATCCTTTTAACAAGCTTTGGTCAGAATTCTCTTTGTCCTTATCCTCCTTTTCATAAGGAACTTTTGTTGTACAATCTGGATGTTGTATGTGCTCTTAAATTCTATCTGCAGGCAACTAAGGATTTTCGCCAGTCTTCTGCTCTATTTGTTTGTTTCTCTGGGAAACGTAAATGTCAGAAAGCTACTGCTACTTCTCTTTCTCTCTGGTTGAGAAGTATAATTTGTTTCGCTTATGAGACTGCTGGTCAGCAGCCTCCTGAGAGAATTACGGCTCATTTCACGAGGGCTGTCTCCTCTTCTTGGGCTTTTAGAAATGAAGCTTCTGTGGAACATTTTGTAAGGCTGCAACTTGGTCTTCTCTGCATACTTTTTCCAAATTTTAATAATTGAATACTTTTGCCTCAGCTGAGGCTTCTTTTGGGAGAAAGGTTCTTCAAGTAGTGGTGCCTTCTGTTTAGGTAACCTGTCTTGTCTTTCTCTAATCGTCTGTGTCCTCTAGCTTGGGTATTGTTTCCCAACAGTAATTGATGATGCCATGGACTCACCATATCTTAGGAAAGAAAACAAAGTGTATGCTTACCTGATAAATTTCTTTCTTTCCGGATATTGTGAGTCCACGGCCCCACCCTTTTTAATTTTAGACAGCTATTTTTGACTAAAAAAACTCAGGCACTTGCACACCTTGTGTTGCTCCTTTTCTCTCCATTTACCTTCGGTCGAATAACTGGGGTTTGTGGGAAGGGAAGGGAAGTGATACTTAACAGTTTGGCTGCGGTGCTCTTTGCCTCCTCCTGCTGGCCAGGAGTGATATTCCCTACAGTAATTGATGATCCCGTGCACTCTCCATATCCGAAAAGAAAGAAAATGATCAGGTAAGCATAATTTCTCCAACATTGGTGTGTCCGGTCCACGGCGTCATCCTTACTTGTGGGATATTCTCTTCCCTAACAGGAAATGGCAAAGAGAGCACAGCAAAAGCTGCCCATATAGCCCCCCCTCTGGCTCCGCCCCCCAGTCATTCTCTTTGCCGCTCTGAACAAGTAGCATCTCCACGGGGATGGTAAAGAGTATGTGGTGTTAGTTGTAGTTTTTTATTTCTTCTATCAAGAGTTTGTTATTTTAAAATAGTGCCGGTTTGTACTATTTGCTCTAAAACAGAAAAAGATGAAGAGTTCTGTTTAAAGAGGAGTATGATTTTAGCAGCAGTAACTAAAATCAATTGCTGTTCCCACGCAGGACTGTTGAGCCCAGAGAACTTCAGTTGGGGGGAACAGTTTGCAGACTTTTCTGCTCAAGGTATGATCAGTCATATTTCTAACAAGACATGTTAATGCTAGAAGACTGTCAGTTTTTCCCTTAAGGGGTAAGTGAGCCATTTTCTTAGATTCATAACAGATTAAGGCTTACAAATGGGCTATTCACTGGTTGACACTATTGTGGGCTAAATCGATTGTTTTATTTAATATTTTAATGACATTTAGAGTGTTTTGTGCACTTAAAAGCATTTGGGAACGTTTTTTATCGCCTGGCATCTAGTTAGACGGCTATTTCAGTCAAAAAGGCCCCTTCACTCTGGTATGCAGAGGAAGGAGGCCCCGTTTTCACGCCTCAATTGTGCAGTTTACTTCAGTGGCAGTGCATGCAGCTTCATGTGAGGGGTCCTGTGGTATTCTAAAACAGACTCTGGGAGGTTTATTTCATTGCTGAATAACTCTCAGGGAAGGTAAAGAGCCGCAGCAAGGCTGTGGCTGTGATTGTAGTGTACTGAAATTGTCTAATTAATCAAATAGCTCCGGTTTGCTCATTTTAAGGGTTACAGTCTTGAAACTTTGTGTGCAATACTTTCAAGGCATTAGGACTCTGTGGTAAAAATTTTGTAAAAATCGGACATTGCCTTCATTGTTTTTCAATACTTTCAAGGCATTAGGACTCTGTGGTAAAAATTTTGTAAAAATCGGACATTGCCTTCATTGTTTTTCAAACTATCAGTAATAAAGTGTGCTTGTTTATTATTTAAAGGGACAGTAACGCTTTTCTTTAAAAACGCTTTTATTGCATTATTTGCCTGCCAAATCCTGTCTAACATGTCTATACCTTCAGATGGCCTATGTTCTGTGTGTATGAAAGCCAAGGTGGTTCCCCCTATTAATGTATGTGCAAATTGTGTCATAGCGTCCAAGCAAAGTATGGACAGTACTGCCACATTGAATAAGATTGCCCAAGATGATTCATCTAATGAAGGTAGTGGGGATAGTTCTTTATCCTCTCCTTCTGTGTCAACACCAGTTATGCCCGCGCAGGCGACACCTAGTACATCTAGCGCACCAATGCTTGTTACTATGCAACAATTAACGGCAGTAATGGATAATTCTATAGCTAATATTTTATCCAAAATGCCAGCATATCAAAGAAAGCGTGATTGCTCAGTTTTAAATACAGCGAATGAGCAAGAGTGCGCTGATGATAATTTATCTGTCATACCCTCACACCAGTCAGAATTGGCAGTGAGGGAGGGTCTGTCGGAGGGAGAAATTTCTGATTCAGGAAAAGTTTCTCAACAGGCAGAACCTGATATTGTGACGTTTAAATTTAAGTTAGAACATCTCCGCGCCCTGCTTAAGGAGGTGCTAACTACTCTGGACGATTGTGACTCTTTGGTCATTCCAGAAAAATTGTGCAAAATGGACAAATTCCTAGAGGTCCCTGTGCACCCTGATGCCTTTCCAATACCCAAAAGGGTGGCGGACATAGTGACTAAGGAGTGGGAAAAGCCAGGTATACCTTTTGTTCCACCTCCTATATTCAAGAAAATGTTCCCCATTGTTGACCCAAGAAGGGACGAATGGCAAACGGTCCCTAAGGTTGAGGGGGCAGTGTCAACGTTAGCTAAGCGCACAACTATTCCTATTGAGGACAGTTGCGCTTTTAAAGATCCTATGGATAAAAAATTGGAAGGATTGCTAAAAAAGATATTTGTTCAGCAAGGTTTCCTTCTCCAAACAATCTTGTGCATTATTCCTGTCACCACGGCAGCGTAGTTTTGGTTCGAGGAACTAGAAAATTCGCTCCAAAAAGAGACTCCATATGATGAAGTCATGGACAGAATTCACACACTAAAGTTGGCTAATTCCTTTATTTTGGATGCCGCTTTCCAATTGGCTAAGTTAGCGGCGAAAAATTCAGGTTTTGCAATAGTGGCGCGCAGAGCGCTTTGGCTAAAATCCTGGTCGGCGGATGTGTCGTCCAAGAATAAACTTCTTAATATTCCTTTCAAGGGTAAGACCCTTTTCGGGCCGGAATTGAAAGAGATTATTTCAGACATTACTGGTGGAAAGGGACATGCCCTCCCACAGGATAGGCCTTTCAAGGCTAAGAACAAATCTAATTTTCGCTCCTTTCGCAATTTCAGGAACGGACCGAATCCTAACTCTGCGGCCTCCAGACAAGAAGGCAACTCTTCCCAGCCTAAACCAGCATGGAAACCATCGCAAGGCTGGAACAAGGGTAAACAGGCCAAAAAGCCTGCTGCTGCTACCAAGACAGCATGAAGGGGTAGCCCCCGATCCGGCACTGGATCTAGTAGGTTGCAGACTCTCTCTCTTTGCTCAGGCTTGGGCAAGAGATGTTCCGGATCCCTGGGCACTACAAATAGTCTCTCAGGGGTATCTTCTAGAGTTCAAGGAACTCCCTCCAAGGGGAAGGTTCCACATGTCTCGCTTATCTTCAGACCAGATAAAGAGACAGGCATTCTTACATTGCGTAGGAGACCTATTAAAAATGGGAGTGATACACCCAGTTCCAACAGCGGAACAGGGTCTGGGGTTTTACTCAAACCTGTTCGTAGTTCCCAAAAAAGAGGGAACTTTCAGGCCAATTCTGGATTTAAAAATTCTAAACAAATTCCTCAGAGTGCCATCATTCAAAATGGAAACCATTCGGACCATTTTACCAACAATCCAGGAGGGTCAATATATGACTACCGTGGACTTAAAAGATGCTTACCTGCATATTCCTATCCACAAAGATCATCATCAGTTCCTGAGGTTCGCCTTTCTGGACAAACATTACCCGTTCGTGGCTCTTCCATTCGGTTTAGCCACTGCTCCCAGAATTTTCACAAAGGTGCTAGGGTCCCTTCTAGCGGTTCTAAGACCGAGGGACATTGCTGTAGCACCTTATCTAGACGACATTCTAATTCAAGCGTCGTCTCTTTCCAAAGCAAAGGCTCATACAGACATTGTTCTAGCCTTTCTCAGATCTCACGGGTGGAAGGTGAACGTAGAAAAGAGTTCACTGTCCCCGTCAACAAGAGTTCCCTTTTTGGGAACAATTATAGATTCTTTAGAAATGAAGATCTTCCTGACAGAGGTCAGAAAGTTAAAGTTTCTAAACGCTTGTCAAGTTCTTCACTCTATTCTTCAGCCTTCCATAGCTCAGTGCATGGAAGTAGTAGGATTGATGGTTGCAGCAATGGACATAGTTCCTTTTGCTCAAATTCATTTAAGACCATTACAACTGTGCATGCTCAATCAGTGGAATGGGGACAATGCAGACTTGTCTCCCCAGATTCAAGTAGACCAGGTAAC
This sequence comes from Bombina bombina, assembly GCF_027579735.1. Classification (NCBI taxonomy): domain Eukaryota; kingdom Metazoa; phylum Chordata; class Amphibia; order Anura; family Bombinatoridae; genus Bombina; species Bombina bombina. The sequence goes on from NC_069502.1 coordinate 520,997,323, forward strand.
CAGGGACTCACTCCGCTTGTGGTTGACTCAGGATCACCTGTCTCAGGGAATGAGTTTCCGCAGACCAGAGTGGGTCATCGTCACGACCGACGCCAGTCTCTTAGGCTGGGGCGCGGTCTGGGACTCCCTGAAAGCTCAGGGTCTATGGTCTCGGGAAGAGTCTCTACTCCCGATAAACATTTTGTAACTGAGAGCGATATTCAATGCGCTCCGGGCCTGGCCTCACCTAGCGAAGGCCAGATTCATAAGGTTTCAGTCGGACAACATGACGACTGTAGCGTACATCAATCATAAGGGGGGAACAAAGAGTTCCTTAGCGATGAGAGAGGTATCCAAGATCATCTAATGAGCGGAGGATCACTCCTGCCACCTATCTGCAATTCACATCCCAGGAGTGGACAACTGGGAGGCGGATTATTTGAGTCGTCAGACTTTTCATCCGGGGGAGTGGGAACTCCACCTGGAGGTTTTTGCCCAGTTAACCCAACTATGGGGCATTCCGGATATGGATCTGATGGCGTCTCGCCAGAACGCCAAGGTTCCTCGATACAGATCCAGAGATCCCAAGGCGACTCTGGTGGATGCATTAGTGGCGCCTTGGTCGTTCAACCTAGCTTATGTGTTTCCACCGTTCCCTCTCCTGCCCAGGCTTGTAGCCAGGATCAAACAGGAGCAGGCCTCGGTGATTCTAATAGCCCCTGCATGGCCACGCAGGACTTGGTATGCAGACCTGGTGAATATGTCATCGGCTCCACCATGGAAGCTACCTTTGAGACAGGATCTTCTAGTACAAGGTCCATTCAAACATCCAAATCTAGTCTCTCTGCAACTGACTGCTTGGAAATTGAACGCTTGATTTTATCTAAGCATGGGTTTTCGGATTCAGTTATAGATACTCTGGTCCAAGCCAGAAAACCTGTGACTAGAAAAATTTACCATAAGATATGGAAAAAATATATCTGTTGGTGTGAATCCAAGGGATTCTCTTGGAGTAAAATTAAAATTCCTAGGATACTCTCCTTTCTCTAAGAAGGTTTGGATAAAGGGTTGTCAGCGAGTTCTCTAAAAGGACAGATATCTGCTCTGTCTGTTTTGTTACACAAACGTCTGGCAGCAGTGCCAGATGTACAGGCGTTTGTACAGGCATTAGTTAGAATCAAGCCTGTTTACAGACCCATGACTCCTCCTTGGAGTCTAAATTTAGTTCTTTCAGTTCTTCAGGGGGTTCCGTTTGAACCCATGCATTCCATAGATATTAAGTTACTATCTTGGAAAGTTCTGTTTTTGGTTGCTATTTCTTCTGCTAGAAGAGTTTCTGAATTATCTGCTTTGCAGTGTTCTTCTCCCTATCTGGTATTCCATACAGATAAGGTAGTTTTACGTACCAAGCCTGGTTTTCTTCCTAAGGTCGTTTCCAACAGGAATATTAATCAGGAAATTGTTGTTCCTTCTCTGTGTCCGAATCCAGTTTCAAAGAAGGAACGCTTGTTGCACAATCTAGATGTGGTCCGTGCTTTAAAGTTCTATTTAGAAGCAACTAAGGATTTCAGACAGACATCATCCTTGTTTGTTGTGTATTCTGGTAAGAGGAGAGGGCAGAAAGCTACTGCTACTTCTCTTTCTTTTTGGCTGAAAAGCATCATCCGATTGGCTTATGAGACTGCCGGACGGCAGCCTCCTGAACGAATTACAGCTCATTCTACTAGAGCTGTGGCTTCCACATGGGCCTTCAAGAACGAGGCTTCTGTTGATCAGATCTGTAAAGCAGCGACTTGGTCTTCTCTGCATACTTTTGCCAAATTTTACAAATTCGATACTTATGCTTCTTCGGAGGCTATTTTTGGGAGAAAGGTTTTGCAAGCCGTGGTGCCTTCCGTTTAGGTAACCTGATTTGCTCCCTCCCTTCATCCGTGTCCTAAAGCTTTGGTATTGGTTCCCACAAGTAAGGATGACGCCGTGGACCGGACACACCAATGTTGGAGAAAACAGAATTTATGCTTACCTGATAAATTTCTTTCTCCAACGGTGTGTCCGGTCCACGGCCCGCCCTGGTTTTTAATCAGGTTTGAAAAATTTCTTTCTCTATACACTACAGTCACCACGGCACCCTATGGTTTCTCCTTTTTCTCCTAACCGTCGGTCGAATGACTGGGGGGCGGAGCCAGAGGGGGGGCTATATGGGCAGCTTTTGCTGTGCTCTCTTTGCCATTTCCTGTTAGGGAAGAGAATATCCCACAAGTAAGGATGACGCCGTGGACCGGACACACCGTTGGAGAAAGAAATTTATCAGGTAAGCATAAATTCTGTTTTTTTTTTTTTTTTTCAATCCTGGGTTGTTTTGTATTTGAGTGCTGGAATGGAGCTTATTAAACTGGAGGTGCGATTTTTAGTTCAGTAGATTGTGTATCGATGTCATGTGAAGCAGTATACTTTTAACGTTCTTTATGGCTGTGGGCTTGATTTGCGCGATTTAGCCTTATTGCGCACTTTCAGCTCAGCCGATCACATGACCTACACGCTTCCGCTCTGAGGAGTTAATTTGAGCAGCGTCTGCTGTGCCTGTTAGACCGGCACAATTTCTCCAATGTATACCCTGTGTTGGTCTACATTTTGTTTTCCCGAAGGGGCAGGTAGGCACCTCTGTTCTGCTGGGATGTAGTGGTTGTGAGTTAAGGGTGCTTTTATAAAGCAATAATGCTTAGGAATTTAAAGTGACAGTACCATTTTTTAAACAAGAAAAAAAAATATATATAATTTCCTGTCTTTCTGGTGGATCACTATATTATAGGGTCATGGAGCAGGAGTCTGTTCCTATGGACACATCCTTTTTATGTCTGAAGAACCAGATTGTGTTGCTTTACAATTCTGTATTTTATGTCTCGATGAACTTTAAAATGTAAAGTTAATTTTTTTTTATTTCCAAGCCTGTCTCTCAGGATGATGCTGTTCAGGATGATGCTGTTAGACCATAACTTAATAGATGTATGGTGCATATGTAACCGATCAATGAAGGGTTTTACTTATTATTCAGCCGCACTCCAATCATACTCTAGGATTGACTACATCTTTATTAGCCAGATTTTATGCCTATTATTGGTAAATACAAATATATCACAAACATCCTGGTTTGATCACTCTATTGTGGAGATCTCTCTGCAGGGGTTCTTTGACCCTTCAAGACAGAGAAATTGGACACTAGATATGCATTTATTAAAAGATCAAGTTATCTCTCAAAAACTGATCAGGTCTATAAAAGACTACTGGCAAATAAATAAAAATTCAACAGAAAACCCAATATATGCATGGGGAGCATTAAAATCGTATCTCAGGCGTATACTTATTAGAGAAAAGGCTCTTATAACCAATAAGAAAAAGGAGGCCCTTCGGCAAAAAAAACGAACTAGAAAGACTTCAGATGATTCACATTAATAATAGAACAGAAGCAGGTGCTAAAGCAATCATAGCTAAAAAAAGCTGAAATAGACACTATACTGAATGAGGAGGCTTTATCATCTTTAAGAATTGTAGAAGCGCAATATTTCATATATGCAAATAAGCCTGATCGAATGTTAGCTAGGAAAATTAGGAATATTACTCGATCCTCCTCTGTTCCCCAAATGCAAACTCAAGAGGGGCATCTCCTTAGCGATCCCTCACAAATAGCCAATGCCTTTGCTGATTTTTACCAATCCTTATATAATCTTCAGATCGACAAGTCTAAAAATAGTCACACAAATTAAAACCTTTTTAGCGGAAAGTAATATTCCTCAGCTAGATGAGGAACACGCAGGCCAACTAGACGCCCCAATTTCGCCCAGGGAGGTTATGATTGCAATCAAACAAGTAAAAAGTAACAAAGCTCCGGGTCCAGATGGGTATTCGGGGGGATTTTATAAGAAGTTTTCCGTAGACTTAGTCCCACATTTGGTTGAATCCTTTAATTATATGCTACAGGAGGGTTTTATCCCGCCAGACCTCTTGTCGGCAAGAATCTGTGTAGTGCCTAAACCGGGTAAAGACAAATTCCATTGTAAAAACTATAGGCCCATATCTTTAATAAATTTAGACCTCAAGCTTTTTACTAAAATACTGGCCAATAGGTTAAACACGTTGCTGACCAGTCTGGTTAACCCTGATCAAGTCGGCTTCATAAGAGGGAGGGAGGCTCCTGATAATGTCAGGAAAATAATTGACTTACTTGATTATGCCTATTGTTGGACGCAGAGAAAGGCGTTCAATAGGATCTTTTGGGACTATATGTTCCTAACATTACAGCAGTTTGGGATAAAGGGAAACTTTTTAAAGGCAATTCAAGCATTGTATGCTACCCCGTCAGCTTTTATCAGACTTTCAGGTTATCAATCCAAAATAATCAAGATTCGAAACGGAACAAGACAGGGGTGTCCCTTTTCCCCATTACTTTTTTCCCTTTGTATAGAGCCGTTAGCAGCAACTATTATAAATAGGAGAGACATCTCAGGAATTCAAATAGGCGACACGGTACACAAGCTCGCATTATTCGCTGACGACGTAATATTGACTATCACTAAACCTATGTTGTCCCTTCCCCCGCTTTACAAATTACTATCAGACTTTGGGAGACTATCCGGATAGAAGATAAACAATGACAAATGCGAGGCCTTAGAGACTCACTTCCCAGAAGTAACAAAAAAACTACTTGAGATAAATTTTGATTTTAAATGGGCTTCTTCTGCCATCACATACCTAGGCATTGCCATACCAAATAACCTAGACAACTTATATAAACTAAATTATAAAAAAATGTTTGCGTATCTTAAAAGGGAAATGAAAATTTGGTCAACTTATAAAGTATCTTTTTATGGGAAAATAGTAATCACAAAAATGATAATACTACCTAAATTGCTCTATCTGTTTAGAGCACTGCCTATTAACGTTTCTCAAGAGGATATAAATGATATGCAAAGGTATATGTCAAGGTTTATCTGGGTTAATAAAAAGGCTAGAATTAATAGAAAAACACTTTTACAAAGTAAGGAGCGAGGAGGATTAGGAGTACCAGACTTGCAAAAATACTTTTGGGCAGCTAGGTTAGCACAAACCTCGCTCTGGAATGTTAGAGGGGATGACATTATGTGGGTAAAATTAGACAGTGATATGTTACGATTATCTCCAATCTATCAGATTTTGTGGACACCCAAGCGGGATAGACCATTGAATTGGTTTCATTACCTATCCATAGCACATACTCTTAAGATATGGGATACTCTACAAGGGAGGTACAAACTACATACAGCTAGCTCTATAGCAACACCGTTAACCTTACCATCTGTTCGGATTCCAAAAGCAATAAGTAACATTTGGGCTAACAAAGGACTTTACCGAATAGCTGATACTTTGATAAATTCAAATATAATTTCCTTTGAGAAATATAACTTTATCCAACCGGTATTGCCGGGCTCCTGGTTCCAATATATGCAGCTGAAGTCAAGGATTAGGGAGATAGGCAGACCACCTAAACACGCTGAACATACCCCCTTTGAAAAGCTATGCACATCAGCAACTAGAACTAAGGGAGCTATATCAATTTTGTACAATTTATTAAATACTAATAGCTCAGGAGACAAATTCAATTTTATGGAAAAGTGGGAGGAGGAGGGACAGTTTGTAAAAGAACCTCTAGAATGGTCTGTAATTCTAAAAAAGGGTCAGGCATGTTCTATCAGCGCCAATTTGAAAGAAAGCTATATTAAAGTAGCATATAGGTGGTACCTACACCCAAGCAGAACACAATGGACAGATAAAACCCCCAAGTACTGCTATAGAGGCTGTAAGGATATTGGTTCCTACACACATATGTGGTGGTCTTGTACGGAGGCGCAGAAAATTTGGTCACAAACAAATAATCTCCTTGCTGAGATACTAAATAGACAAATTACTCTAAATAGAGAGCAAGCTCTATTGCACTTCCCGATTGAGGGCCTTACCAAAGCTAAATTAAAGTTGGTGGGAATAGTCTGCACAGCTGTCAAGACCACAATTGCAAGGTTCTGGAGGTCTTCGGTACCTAGCTACAATTTAATAATTAATAAAATTAAATATCATCAAATGGCAGATATTTCCTCTACCTTACTCGACACTAGAACGGAGTTCCTCCAGACTTGGGAGGATTGGATAGTTTGGATAGACACGCAACGAATGAAGAATAGACGTAGCATACAGGTAACGGAGGTTACACATACGGAGGGAGCAGCGGGGAGTGCTGATGAACACTAGTGACACATGTCCTTGACTTTTCTCTTCTCTTTTTACTAAATAGGAGATTTTCTTCTCTTTCTCTATTTACTTTTTCTTATTCTTTTTCTTTTTCACTCTTAATATCTTACTATAAAGGAATACAAATAAGTGAAAATGTTTTACATTTTTTTTCCCTTAAATAGCACTATTTGGGGTTTCTCCCCAACCATGACGGACAATATTATGACAATAATATGATTTGCTATGTACGAAATGGTGGGCCTGTATGAGTGGATTGCTTCATCATAATTGTATTGCACTTTCTGTATAACAAGACTTGTAGTCACATTTATATATATGCTGAAGATGTCATGGAATTTATCTTTCTCTTGTAAGGTGTATCCAGTCCACGGATCATCCATTACTTGTGGGATATTCTCATTCCCAACAGGAAGTTGCAAGAGGACACCCACAGCAGAGCTGTAATATAGCTCCTCCCCTAACTGTCATAGCCAGTCATTCTCTTGCAACTCTCAACAAGCTAGGTCGTTGTAGGAGAGAGTGGTTAAATATAGTTAGTTTATTTTCTTCAATCAAAAGTTTGTTATTTTTAAATAGTACCAGAGTTGTGCTATTTTATCTCAGGCAGTAAATAGAAGAAGAATCTGCCTGAGGTTTCTATGATCTTAGCAGGTTGTAACTAAGATCCATTGCTGTTCTCACATATGTCTGAGGGGATTACACAGTAGAGGTAACTTCAGCGAGAGAATGGCGTGCAGTTTATTCTGCTATCAGGTATGTGCAGTTATAATTTTTTTCTAGAGATGGAAAACACTAGAAAATGCTGCTGATACCGGATTAATGTAAGTTAAGCCTGAATACAGTGATTTAATAACGACTGGTATCATGCTTACTCCCAGGGGTAATACCCTTATGATATTGCAATATAAAACGTTTGCTGGCATGTTTAATTGTTTTTATATATGCTTTGGTGATAAAACTTTATTGGGGCCTAGTTTTTTCCACATGGCTGGCTTAAATTTTGACTAGAAACAATTTCCACTGTTGTAGTATAAAAGTTACAGTTGGTGCAGTTAAAATTACAAACTGTGACATCCAGCTTCCCTCAAAGGCCCTCTGAATGCTATAGGACATCTCTAAAGGGCCCAAAGGCTTTCCAAAGTCGTTTATTGGGGAAGGTAGGGCCGCAGCTTGCTGTGGCAGTTGGTTCTGACTGTTACAAAAAGTCTATTTCGTTTTTTTTATTCTTTTTTTGAACTAAGGGGTTAATCATCCATTTGCAAGTGGGTGCAATGCTCTGTTAGCCTATTATACACACTGTAAAAATTTCGTTTGATTTACTGCATTTTTTCACTGTTTTTCAAATTCTGACAAAATTTGTTTCTCTTAAAGGCACAGTACCATTTTTTATATTTGCTTGTTAACTTGATTTAAAGTGTTTTCCAAGCTTGTTAGTCTCATTGCTATTCTGTATAAACATGTCTGACATAGAAGAAACTTCTTGTTTATTATGTTTAAAAGCCATGGTGGAACCCCCTCTTAGAATGTGTACCAAATGTACTGATTTCATTTTATGCAATAAAGATCATTTTCTGTCTTTAAAAAATTTATCACCAGAGGAATATGACGAGGGGGAAGTTATGCCGACTAACTTTCCCCACGTGTCAGACCCTTTGACTCACGCTTAAGGGACTCACGCTCAAATGGCGCCAAGTACATCTAGGGCGCCCATAGCGTTTACTTTACATGACATGGCGGCAGTCGTGGATAATACACTGTCAGCGGTATTAGCCAGACTACCTGAACTTAGAGGTAAGCGAAATAGCTCTGGGGTGAGACAAAATGCAGAGCATACTGACGCTTTAAGAACCATGTCTGATACTGCCTCACAATATGCAGAAGCTGAGGAAAGAGAGCTTCAGTCAGTGGGTGATGTTAATGACTCAGGAAAGATACCTGATTCTAATATTTCTACATTTAAATTTAAGCTTGAACACCTCCGCGTGTTGCTTAGGGAGGTTTTAGCTGCTCTGAATGACTGTGATATCATTGCAGTGCCAGAGAAATTGTGTAGACTGAATAAATACTTTGCAGTGCCGGTGTGTACTGATGTTTTTCCAAATACCTAAAAGGTTTACATAAATTTTTAATAAGGAATGGGATAGACCAGGTGTGCCGTTCTCTTCCCCTCCTATTTTTTAGAAAAATGTTTCCAATAGACGCCACCACACGGGACTTATGGCAGTCAGTCCCTAAGGTGGAGGGAGCAGTTTCTACTCTAGTAAAGCGTACTACTATCCCTGTCGAGGACAGTTGTGCTTTTTTTTTTTTTTTTTTTTTTTAGATCCAATGGATAAAAAAATAGAGGTTACCTTAAGAAAATATTTATTCAACAAGGTTTTATCCTACAGCCCCTTGCATGCATTGCCCCTGTCACTGCTGCTGCGGCGTACTGGTTTGAGTCTCTGGAAGAGGCTTTACAGGTAGCGACTCCATTGGATGACATACTTGGCAAACTTAGAGCACTTAAGCTAGCCAATTTTTTTATTCTGATGCCATTGTTCATGTGACTAAACTAACGGCTAAGAATTCTGGTTTTGCTATACAGGCGCGCAGAGCGCTATGGCTTAGATCATGGTCAGCTGACGTGACTAAAAAATCTAAGCTACTTAACATTCCCTTCAAGGGGCAGACCCTATTTGGGCCTGGTTGAAGGAGATTATTACTGATATCACTGGAGGAAAAGGTCATGCCCTTCCTCAGGACAGGTCCAAATCTAGGGCCAAACAGTCTAATTTTCGTGCCTTTCAAAACTTCAAGGCAGGTGCAGCATCAACTTCCTCTAATGCTAAACAAGAGGGAACTTTTGCTCAATCCAAGACGGTCTGGAGACCAAACCTGACCTGGAAAAAAAGGTAAGCAGGTAAAAAAGCCTGCTGCTGCCTCTAAGACAGCATGAAGGAACGGCCCCCTATCCGGGAACGGATCTAGTAGGGGGCAGACTTTCACTTTTTGACCAGGCGTGGGCAAGAGATGTTCAGGATCCCTGGGGGTTGGAAATTATATCCCAGTGATATCTTCTGGACTTCAAAGCTTCCCCCCAAAAGGGAGATTTCACCTTTCACAATTATCTGCACACCAGATAAAGAGAGAGGCATTCTTACACTGTGTACGAGACCGCCTAGTTATGGGAGTGATCCATCCAGTTCCAAAGGAGGAACAGGGACAAGGTTTTTACTCAAATCTGTTTGTGGTTCCCAAAAAAGAGGGAACCTTCAGACCAATTTTGGATCTAAAGATCTTAAACAAATTCCTCAAAGTTCCGTCGTTCAAGATGGAAACTATTCGTACCATCCTACCACTGATCCAGGAGGGTCAATATATGACTACAGTGGATCTAAAGGATGCTTATCTTCACATTCCGATACACAAAGATCATCATCAGTTTCTCAGGTTTGCCTTTCAAGACAGGCATTACCAGTTGTAGATCTTCCCTTGGGATTAGCTACAGCCCCAAGAATCTTAACAAAGGTTCTAGGGTCGCTTATGGCGGTCCTAAGGCCGCGGGGCATAGCAGTAGCCCCTTATTTAGACGACATCCTGATACAGGCGTCAAACTTCCAAATTGCCAAGTCTCATACGGACGTAGTACTGGCATTTCTGTGGTCGCATGGGTGGAAAGTGAACGAGGAAAAGAGTTCTCTATACCCACTCACAAGAGTTTCCTTTCTAGGGACTCTGATAGATTCTGTAGAAATGAAAATTCACCTGACGGAGTCCAGGTTATCAAAGCTTCTAAATTCCTGCCGGGTTCTTCATTCCATTCCGCGCCCTTCGGTGGTCCAGTGTATGGAAGTAATCGGCTTAATGGTAGCGGCAATGAACATAGTGCCGTTTGCACGCTTACATCTCAGACCGCTGCAACTATGCATGCTCAGTCAGTGGAACGGGGATTACACAGATTTGTCCCCTCAACTGAATCTGGATCAAGAGAGCAGGGATTCTCTTCTCTGGTGGCTATCTCGGGTCCTTCTGTCCAAAGGTATGACCTTTCGCAGGCCATATTGGACAATTGTTACGACAGATGCCAGCCTTCTAGGTTGGGGTGCAGTCTGGAATTCCCTGAAGGCTCAGGGATCGTGGACTCAGGAGGAGTCTCTCCTTCCATTAAATATTCTGGAACTAAGAGCGATATTCAAGGCTCTTCAGGCTTGGCCTCAGTTAGCAACTCTGAGGTACATCAGATTTCAGTCGGACAACATCACAACTGTAGCTTACATCAACCATCAAGGGGGAACGAGAAGTTCCCTAGAAATGTTAGAAGTTTCAAAAATAATTCGCTGGGCAGAGATTCACTCTTGCCACCTATCAGCTATCCATATCCCAGGTGTAGAGCACTGGGAGGCGGATTTTCTAAGTCGTCAGACTTTTCATCCGGGAGAGTGGGAACTCCATCCTGAGGTATTTGCACAACTGATTCATCGTTGGGGCAAACCAGAACTGGATCTCATGGCGTCTCGCCAGAACGCCAAGCTTCCGTGTTACGGATCCAGGACCAGGGATCCCAAGGCGACACTGATAGATGCTCTAGCAGCGCCCTGGTCTTTCAACCTGGCTTATGTGTTTCCACCGTTTCCTCTGCTCCCTCGACTGATTGCCAAGATCAAGCAGGAGAGAGCATTGGTGATTCTGATAGCACCTGCGTGGCTACGCAGGACCTGGTATGCAGATCTAGTGGACATGTCATCCTTTCCACCATGGTCTCTGCCTCTGAAACAGGACCTTCTACTTCAGGGTCCTTTCAACCATCCAAATCTAATTTCTCTGAGGCTGACTGCCTGCAGATTGAACGCTTGATTTTATCAAAGCGTGGCTTCTCCGAGTCAGTTATTGATACCTTAAGACAGGCACGAAAGCCTGTCACCAGGAAAATTTACCATAAGGTATGGCGTAGATATCTTTATTGGTGTGAATCCAAGGGTTACTCATGGAGTAAGGTCAGGATTTCTAGGATATTATCTTTTCTCCAAGAAGGTTTGGAAAAAGGATTGTCAGCTAATTAAGCGTCTGGCAGATGTTCCAGACGTTCAGGCATTTTGTCAGGCTTTAGTTAGAATCAATAAAAAGAGAGAAGCGCTCAACCTGGAAACGAACAATAGCATAATAGCTTGTTCTATGGCTAATTACCACCCAAGAAGCAGCCTCTTTTTGCTCAATATGTGCCTTTCACAGAGAAAAACTTTCCTGAAGCATATCAGTCTGATCCTGACTTCACAGTACAGTCCAGCCCCGAAATACCAGGCAATCCTTCTCTGAACGAGAGAAACAGCAAAACCCCAGACGTACGTTTCGGCCTATTGTGGGCCTCGTCAGTGAGGTGCAGCCATATCCCTCTAGGCACACTGAGCAACGGGTCCACGTCTGGATTCCCGCATCACACTTAGGGAGACTTCCCAAAATGTCATAATTTGCATAAATAAAAAGAGAGAAGCGCTCAACCTGGAAACGAACAATAGCATAATAGCTTGTTCTATGGCTAATTACCACCCAAGAAGCAGCCTCTTTTTGCTCAATATGTGCCTTTCACAGAGAAAAAACTTTCCTGAAGCATATCAGTCTGATCCTGACTTCACAGTACAGTCCAGCCCCGAAATACCAGGCAATCCTTCTCTGAACGAGAGAAACAGCAAAACCCCAGACGTACGTTTCGGCCTATTGTGGGCCTCGTCAGTGAGGTGCAGCCATATCCCTCTAGGCACACTGAGCAACGGGTCCACGTCTGGATTCCCGCATCACACTTAGGGAGACTTCCCAAAATGTCATAATTTGCATAAATAAAAAGAGAGAAGCGCTCAACCTGGAAACGAACAATAGCATAATAGCTTGTTCTATGGCTAATTACCACCCAAGAAGCAGCCTCTTTTTGCTCAATATGTGCCTTTCACAGAGAAAAACTTTCCTGAAGCATATCAGTCTGATCCTGACTTCACAGTACAGTCCAGCCCCGAAATACCAGGCAATCCTTCTCTGAACGAGAGAAACAGCAAAACCCCAGACGTACGTTTCGGCCTATTGTGGGCCTCGTCAGTGAGGTGCAGCCATATCCCTCTAGGCACACTGAGCAACGGGTCCACGTCTGGATTCCCGCATCACACTTAGGGAGACTTCCCAAAATGTCATAATTTGCATAAATAAAAAGAGAGACGCGCTCAACCTGGAAACGAACAATAGCATAATAGCTTGTTCTATGGCTAATTACCACCCAAGAAGCAGCCTCTTTTTGCTCAATATGTGCCTTTCACAGAGAAAAACTTTCCTGAAGCATATCAGTCTGATCCTGACTTCACAGTACAGTCCAGCCCCGAAATACCAGGCAATCCTTTTAGTTAGAATCAAGCCTGTGTTTAAACCTGTTGCTCCACCATGGAGCTTAAACTTGGTTCTTAAGGTTCTTCAAGGAGTTCCGTTTGAACCTCTTCATTCCATAGATCAAGCTTTTATCTTGGAAAGTTCTTTTTTTGGTAGCTATTTCCTCGGCTCGTAGAGTCTGAGCTATCTGCCTTACAATGTGATTCTCCTTATCTGATTTTTCATACGGATAAGGTAGTCCTGCATACCAAACCTGGGTTCTTACATAAGGTGGTATCTAACATGAATATCAATCAAGAGATTGTTGTTCCATCCTTGTGTTACACAATCTGGACGTGGTCCGTGCTTTAAAGTTTTACTTACAAGCTACTAAAGATTTTCGTCAAACATCTGCTTTGTTTGTTTTCTACTCTGGACAGAGTTGAGGTCAAAAGGCTTCGGCAACCTCTTTTTCTTTTTGACTAAGAAGCTTAATCCGCTTAGCCTATGAGCCTCCTGAAAGGATTACAGCTCATTCCACTAGAGCTGTGGCTTCCACTTGAGCCTTTAAAAATGAGGCTTCTTTTGATCAGATTTGCAAGGCGAAGACTTGGTCTTCGCTTCATATTTTACAAATTTGATACTTTTGCTTCTTCAGAGGCTATATTTGGGAGAGAGGTTTTACGAGCAGTGGTTCCTTCCATTTAAGTTCCTGCCTTGTCCCTCCCTTCATCCGTGTACTTTAGCTTTGGTATTGGTATCCCACAAGTAATGGATGATCCGTGGACTGGATACACCTTACAAGAGAAAACACAATTTATGCTTACCTGATAAATTTATTTCTCTTGTGGTGTATCCAGTCCACGGCCCGCCCTGTCATTTTAAGGCAGGTAATTTTTAAATTTAAACTACAGTAACCACTGCACCCTATGGTTCCTCCTTTCTCGGCTTGTTTTCGGTCGAATGACTGGCTATGACAGTTAGGGGAGGAGCTATATTACAGCTCTGCTGTGGGTGTCCTCTTGCAACTTCCTGTTGGGAATGAGAATATCCCACAAGTAATGGATGATCCGTGGACTGGATACACCACAAGAGAAATAAATTTATCAGGTAAGCATAAATTGTGTTTTTTCAATAAAAAAATTATTTTGTTAAAAAAAAATCTAATAGAAGAGCTTAAAACAAAGTATATATGAGTCAACGATAAATTCAAACGTTACATATGAACTACTGGACGTCTCCCCAGAAGTGTTTAAGAACAAAGATTACTGAAAAATATACAGATATTATTATCAGAAGCTTGTGTCTGAGTTATACATTTTTTATTGCACACAGTTTCCAATATTAGATATATCGTATTGGTACGGTTCAGTTTTAGTTACTTCATAGAGATTTTGAACAACAGGAGGTTAAGCCGTATCTGAAGGGCTCAGTGTTAATCACTTCATATGAATTTCTAGCAGCAAAATATTAAGCCGTATTGAGTAAAGTCCTTTTATTGTATAGGACAAAAGTCTCTATAGTACACCTTGGGTAAGAGTTACCTTATTTTCTTTACAGTTGTGGTTCCACTCGTAGCTTGTTTGTTCCGATAGTGTGTTGGCAACGCCGCATGTGTCTTGGTGTCTGACGTCACACTCCCTAGTCAAAGGTCAGGTTCCGGATATTTTTACCTTGTTTGTTTAAACAGTTCCTTATTCGCCAAATGGTACATCGGAAAAGTCCTGCACTTAGTGCTATGCACGCAGGTGGGGTATAACTTGAGCAGCCAAGTATAAGGCAATAGTGGTGCGTGGAGATAGATGGATAAACAGATAACCCGGGTTATACAGCCACAATCTTATTCTCAGATTGGCAAAGATGATGATTCCTCACTTTACAGTTTGCAGACAAGTCACACAGCTCGACGCGTTTCGCTCTATACAGAGCTTTATTACATTTTTTTCACAAAATATATTTTTTTATTTGTTCAGTCTCCTGTTGTTGTCAACCCTAAGAAATCTAGTAAACTTAATAAATACTATGATGTTCCTTCCTCTCTGGAGGTGTTTCCTGTTCCAGGCCGTTTATCTTACAGGATACCTTGCTCCCTGTCTCCCATCTTTAACCCTTTGAGTGCTAAGCACTTTCCCACCTGGGGGCTAAGCTGAATATTTTTTTATGATTTTACCTAAAACATTTTTTTTTTTTTTACAGATCCCCAAGACTTACACAGTTGGAAAGGTTAGGCGATTACCTTTCCAACGGTGGATCTTGGGGTCTGTAGCTGCTTAGATGCTTGAGATACAGGCTTCTAAGCAGCATGCCCCCTTTCCCTATACTTTGTATTGTTCGTTTTCAATAAAGTTGCACGGTGACGTCACCGCGCAAAATGTGAAGCCCCGACCGATGCCTGTCACTATGCAGGCCCGATCGCCGCGGTAGGAGCAGGTGGGAATCCCCAGATCTCCCTCAAGGTGGGAGAGTGCTAGCAACGGCTCTGAGCCGTCGTTAGCACTCAAGGGGTTAAAAAGCTGGATGCTTTTTTGAAGAAGTTGTATGTTCATCAAGGTCTTCAATGGCAACCTGCAGTTGCAGTTTGTTTCCTCCCATGTGTCAAGTGCGGCATCTTTTTGGTGCCTTGTCTGAATCTATTTTGGTAGAGACTCCTTTGGAGGAGATCCAAGACAGGATTAAGGCTCTCAAACTAGCCATTTACTTTATTATGATAGTACCATGCAAGTTATTAGACTGGAATCCAAGTTATCTGGCTTCACTGTCCTAGCCCGCAGTGCGTTGTGTCTGAAATCTTGGTTAGCTGATGTTGCCTTTAAGTCCAAGCTTCTGGCACTTCCTTTCAAGGGTAAGACCTTGTTTGAGCCTGGTCTGGCAGAGATTTTTAGGTGGAAAAGGGTCTTTTCTACCACAAGACAAGAAGAACAGTCCTAAAGGATATCAAAGTAATTTTTGTTCCTTTCGTAACTTTAAAGGAAAGTCTTCCTCTTCCAAGCAGGATCTGTCCAAGTCTTCTTGGAAACCCAGTCAGTCTTGGAACAAGGGGAAACAATCAGAGAAACTAGCTGCTGAGTCTAAGTCAGCATGTGAAGGGTCTGCCCCAGGTCTGGAATCAGATCAAGTGGGGGGCAGGCTTTCTCTGTTTTGTCAAGCATTTATACGAGATGTCCCAGATCCTTGGGCTGTGGACATAGTATCTCAGGGTTACAAAATAGAATTCAAAACTTTCCCTCCCAAGGGCAGATTTCATCTCTCAATATTATCTACAGACCAGATAAAGAGAGAGCCATTATTGAACTGTGTTCAGGACCTTTCCTCCCTGGGAGTGATAGTTGTAGTTCCAGCATGTGAAAAGGGCCTAGGATTCTATTCAAATCTGTTTGTGGTTCTAAAAAAAGAGGGATCTTTTCGACCTATTTTAGACCTAAAGTGTCTCAGCAAGTACCGTCCTTCCAGATGGAAATCATTTGTTCCATTCTTCCTTTGGTCCAAGAGGGTCAGTTCATGACAATCATAGACCTGAAGGATGCGCGTATCTTCACATCCTAAGGGATCATCACAGGTTTTTGAGATTCGCCTTTTTAGACGAACACTTTCAGTTTGTGGCTTTTCCGTTTGGCCTTGCCACAGCTTCCAGAATCTTCTCAAAGGTTCTGGGGGCTCTCTTGGCAGTGATCAGATCTCGGGGATTTGCAGTGGCGCTATTCCTGGACAACATATTGGTTCAGGTGTCATATTTTCAACAAGCAAACTCTTATACAGAGATATTGTTGTCTTTTCTTCGTTCCCACGGATGGAAAGTGAATCTGGATAAGTTTCCCTTGTTCCAGCAACAAGTGTGGTTTTCTTAGGGACCATAATAGATTCCCTAGCTATGAAAATGTTTCTGACGGAGGTCAGAAAATCCAAAATTCTCTCCTCTTGCCTCTCTCTACAGTCTACTGTTTGGCCATCAGTGGCTCAATGTATGGAGGTAATTGGTCTGATGGTTGCTTCCATGGACATCATTCCCTTTGCTTGATCTTATTTGAGAGATAAGCAGTTATGAATGCTCAGACAATGGAACAGATACCATTCAGATCTGTCTCAGATGATAGATCTGGACCAGTCGACTAGAGACTCTCTCCCGTGGTGGCTTTCTCAGGAGCATCTGTCTCAGGGCACATGTTTCCAGAGACCTTCCTAGGTGATTGTGACCACGGACGCCAGCCTGATTGGCTGGGGAGCAGTCTGGGATTTGTTAAAGGCACAGGGACTATGGACTCGGGAGGCGTCTGCTCTCCCCATAAACATCTTGAAGTGGAGAGCGATTTTCAATGCTCTGGTAGCTTGGCCTCAGTAGTCCTTAGCCGATTTATCAGGTTCCAGTCGGACAACATCACCTCAGTGGCTTACATCAACCACCAGGTAGGAACTCGTAGTTCATTAGCCATGAAGGAGGTGGCATGGATTATTCAGTGGGCGGAAGCTCACAATTGTATATCTGCCATCCACATTCCAGGAGTGGACAATTGGGAAGAGGATTTCCTGAACAGACATTTTATCCCGGGGAGTGGGCTCTCCATCCGTAGGTATTCTCCAGGTTAACCCTCAAATGGGGGGTGCCGGAGTTGGATCTGATGGCGTCTCGGCAGAACGCCAAGGTTCGGTTCAAGGTCATAGATTCTATGGCGGTTCCTTGGGATTTTGATCTAGCATACGTGTTTCCTCCGTTTGCGCTCCTTCCATTAGTTATTGCTTTATCGAACAGGAGAGAGCATTGGTAATTCCAATAGCTCCTGCATAGCCTCGCAGGATCTGGTATGCAGACCTAGTGAAGATGTCATCTCGGCCACCTTGGAGGTTGCCTCTGAGGAAGGGCCTTCTAACTCAGGGTCGATTCCTCCATCCAAATCTCATTTCTCTGAAGCTGACTGCTTTGAGATTGAACGCTTAGTTCTGGCTAAGCGTGGATTTTCTGAGTCGGTCATTGAGACCATGATCCAGGCTCGCAAGCCTGTTACTCGAACAATTCACCATAAGGTATGGCTTAAATACCTTTCTTAGTGTGAATCTAAGGGCTACTCTTGGAATAGGGTACGGATTCCTAGAATATTGTCTTTTCTCCAGAAAGGTCTGACGAAAGCATTGTCATTTAGTTCTCTGAAAGGTCAGATTTCTGCATTATCTATTTTGTTTCACTAGCATCTGGCGGACGTTCCAGATGTTCAATCTTTTTGTCAGGTTTGGTCAGAATCAGGCCTGTGTTTAATCCTGTTGCTCCTCCTTGGAACCTTAAAGGGACAGTAAACACCAGAATTTTTGTTGTTTAAAAAGGTAGATAATCCTTTTATTACCCATTCCCCAATTTTGTATAACCAACACAGTTATAATAATATACTTTTTGCCTCTGGGATTACCTTGTATCTATGCCTCTGCAAACTGCCCCCTTATTTCAGTTCTTTTGACAGACATGCATATTTAGCCAATCAGTGCTTGCTCTTAGGAGCTTCATGTGCCTGAGCTCAATGTTATCTATATGAAACACATGAACTAGCGCCCTCTAGTGGTGACAAACTGTCAAAATGCTTTCCGATTAGAGGCAGTCTTCAAGGTCTAAGAAATTAGAACCTCCTAGATTTAGCTTTCAACTAAGAATACCAAGAGAACAAAGCAAAATTGGTAATAAAAGTAAATTGGAAAGTTGTTTTAAATTACATGCCATTTAAATCATGAAAGATTTTTTGTGACTTTACTGTCCCTTTAACCTTGTTCTTAAGGTTTTACAGCAGGCTCTGTTTAAGCCAATGCATCCCATAGATATTAAGTTGTTATCTTGGAAGGTTTTGTTTCTTATTGCTATCTCTTCTGCTTGAGTCTCAGAGCTCTGGGCTCTGCAGTGTGATTCGCCTTACCCTATCTTGCATTACGGATAAGGCGGTCCTGCGTACTAGGTTGGAATTTCTTTGATACTTTTGCCTCGTCTGAGGCTTCTTTTGGGAGAAAGGTTCTTCAAGCGGTGGTGCCTTCTGTTTAGGTCTGCCTGTCTTGTTTTCCCTCCCTAGTCATCCGGTGTCCTCTAGCTTGGATATTGGTTCTTACTAGTAATTGATAACGTCGTGCACTCTCCATATCTTAGGAAAGAAAACAAATTTATGCTTACCTGATAAAATGTCTTTTTTTCCGGATATGGAAACCCATCCTTTATTAAGACAGTTATTTTTGAACAAAATTCAGGCACCTCTACACCTTTTCTGTTATTCCTTTTTCCATTTCCCTTTGGTTGAATGACTGGGGATTATGGGTAGGGGAGTGACACTTAACAGCTTTGCTGTGGTTCTCTTTGCCTCCTCCTGCTGGCCAGGAGTGATATTCCCACTAGCAATTGTTGACATTGTGGACTCTTCATTTCAGGAAAGAAAGAAATTTATCAGGTAAGCATAAATTGTGTGTTCTAGCTAAATCATGTCTATTTAAAGGGAATGAAAGGTCAAAATATAATATGGGTGCATTTCCTTTTGAAATAGAAGCATTTTTGCCATAAACGTTCATTAAAAAAAAAACCTTCTAGTAATAGCTATTACTGTTTTTTAGTGGCATACACACATGTCCAGTGAAGACCCGTGCACCAGTATTCAAACACCCTGCCTGCTCAGAAAGTCAGCAGTGGATTGTTTGACACAAATGACGTCTTCAGAAGCAATACACACCACCACCAGCTCTCTGAACAGGCATGGTGTTTGAATACTGTTGCACAGGCCCTCAGAATATGTGCATATGCTGCGAAAAACAGTAATAACTTTTACTAGAAGAATTTTTATAATTAAAGTATTTGGCAAAAAATGCTTCTATATCAAATGGAAATGCACCCAAACTGAAATGCACCCATGAAGTGTTTGTTTTTCATCTCATGTTGCTACTCTAAGGGTTTGTCCGTAGCTGTGACTATTATCTTCAGTAGAATTAAGCAGTGCATTTTCATACCTTCTCAACAGAAAGGAAGTTCCAGTGCCAGGAAAAATTAGGTATAATACAATTGTAG
The DNA here is from genome assembly GCF_027579735.1 of Bombina bombina. Taxonomy (NCBI): domain Eukaryota; kingdom Metazoa; phylum Chordata; class Amphibia; order Anura; family Bombinatoridae; genus Bombina; species Bombina bombina. The sequence continues at coordinate 521,016,923 of NC_069502.1, forward strand.
TTTGAAAGCCCTGGATAATGAAACGGATACTTAATGCTTCCAAACAGTTCTGGTCCACTCACAAATAGTAATGGCTGTGCTGTGTGAACCACGTGTTCAAGAATTTTGCAAGTTCTCTCTTAGGAGCAGTGAATTCATCTACTGGTAAAATACATTTGAGCAAAGTTAGATCACATTCCTAGATGTGGGTAAATGTTAAAATTAGCTTTATTGAAGGTTATTACAAATGTGCATTGAGATGAATAATAACACATCTGATGTTTTTTGTGCCCCCCAAGTAGAGTTTTAGTTTAGATTTGTCTACTACCTTACCTCCCTTTAAAAGACTTATAACTCTGACTAGGTTTGTTGGAAATTATTTCAAATCCCTAGACTAGTGGAGTTTATTCATGATTTGATTCATGACATTTTTCTGAAGAGTCAGATTTCTGCCTGTTTTGTTCTGATCTATATAAAAATTGATACTCAACCTATGAGCCTGCCTTGTAGTCACAATTTGGTCCTGATGGTTCCTCCTTCTAGATCTTCATCTCTTGACCTTAAAGGTTCTTATGTCAACCGAAAAGGCCACTGGAGCACACATTTTAATTTTAGAATTCAGAACTTGTATTTCATTGAACAAACATAAAAGCATATGCCCTGTATGCTGTTTGACTAAACATATACACTGGCTGCAACAAATGTTCAACTGAGTTTTAGCAAGCCTATTATATATGTTTGAACTAAAACATTTTTTGCAATATACTTGTATTATTTTCCTTTCATTAACTTTGAATATTGTGAGTTTTCCAATTGTGATAATTGGAAGTGCACACCGCAGAACTTAAAAGTCAAATGTTGCCACATATCTGTACATAACTCGACTCAACTGAGATGACCAGATAAGGTGCTTCAAAATAAAGTACGTTTTGCCAACAGAATATCAGCTTCTAGCCTTATCTACTCTAGTACAAACAGAAAGTGAATAACTGTTCCAGGAATGAACAGCAGCTCAGTAGCTTGTTCTAAGGCACAGTCACTACCTAGGAGTAGTTCTTTTAGCCAAATTGTCCTTTTCACAGAGTAGAACGCTTGTGAAGTATGTCAGTCTTTATTATGACCCTGGTGACAGTCTGCCTAAGGGCGATGTGGGAAACCAGATGTGGAATCCTTGCCCGATGTGCATAGATGGATATGGCTGCTCCTCACTGACAATGCCCAAAGGAGGCCGAAACGATAGTCTATGGTTGCCACTTTCCTTGGTTAGAGGAGAATTGCCTGGTATTTTGGGACAGGACCAACGTTGTTAGGCAGGATCAGACTGTTCTCTGTGAAAAACACAATTGGAAAAGAAGCTACTCCAAGGTTATTACTGAGCCATAGAAGATGCCACTGAGCTGCTGTCTTTCGTTCAAATTGCTTATCTCTTTTTTTTTTTTTTTCTTTTTTTTGTATTTATCTACTCTAGTAACATGTCCAGTTTGGCTCCTCCAAACAAAGTCATTGGTGGGGCGTTGGCTATTAAACCATTACAAAGACAAAGTCTTGATACATTGAAAAATGTTTCCCCCGTTTGTATGTTTGTTTACAGGAAGATTGCTGAGGATCTTTTTGCAGAATGTCTTATTTCGTTAAACAGTACTTTTTTCTGCTCTCCAGTAAATTATTATTATATATATATATATATATATATATATATATATAATTATTATATATTTCTCTTGTAAGGTGTATCCAGTCCACGGATCATCCATTACTTGTGGGATATTCTCCTTCCCAACAGGAAGTTGCAAGAGGATCACCCACAGCAGAGCTGCTATATAGCTCCTCCCCTAACTGCCATATCCAGTCATTCTCTTGCAACTCAACAAGCATGGAGGTAGTAAGAGGAAAGTGGTGAAATATTCTGGAACTGAGAGCGATATTCAATGCTCTTCAGGCTTGGCCTCAGTTAGCAACTCTGAGGTTCATCAGATTTCAGTCGGACAACATCACGACTGTGGCTTACATCAACCATCAAGGGGGAACAAGGAGTTCCCTAGCGATGTTAGAAGTCTCAAAGATAATTCGCTGGGCAGAGATTCACTCTTGCCACCTATCAGCTATCCATATCCCAGGTGTAGAGAACTGGGAGGCGGATTTTCTAAGTCGTCAGACTTTTCATTCGGGGGAGTGGGAACTCCATCCGGAGGTGTTTGCACAATTGATTCATCGTTGGGGCAAACCAGAACTGGATCTCATGGCGTCTCGCTAGAACGCCAAGCTTCCTTGTTACGGATCCAGGTCCAGGGACCCCAAGGCAACGCTGATAGATGCTCTAGCAGCGCCTTGGTCCTTAAAACTGGCTTATGTGTTTCCACCGTTTCCTCTGCTCCCTCGTCTGATTGCCAAAATCAAGCAGGAGAGAGCATCGGTGATCTTGATAGCACCTTTGTGGCCACGCAGGACTTGGTATGCAGATCTGGTGGACATGTCATCCTTTCCACCATGGACTCTGCCGCTGAGACAGGACCTTCTACTTCAGGGTCCGTTCAACCATCCAAATCTAATTTCTCTGAGACTGACTGCCTGGAGATTGAATGCTTGATTTTATCAAAGCGTGGCTTCCCCGAGTCAGTCATTGATACCTTAATTCAGGCACGAAAGCCTGTCACCAGGAAAATCTATCATAAGATATGGCGTAAATATCTTTATTGGTGTGAATCCAAGGGTTACTCATGGAGTAAGGTCAGGATTCCCAGGATATTATCTTTTCTCCAAGAAGGTTTGGAGAAAGGATTGTCAGCTAGTTCCTTAAAGGGACAGATTTCTGCACTATCTATTCTTTTGCACAAGCGTCTGGCGGATGTCCCAGACGTTCAGGCATTTTGTCAGGCTTTAGTTAGAATCAAGCCTGTGTTTAAACCTGTTACTCCACTTTGGAGCTTAAATTTGGTTCTTAAAGTTATTTTGGGGGTTCCGTTTGAACCTCTTTATTCCATAGATATCAAACTTTTATCTTGGAAAGTTCTTTTTTTTTTGTAGCTATTTCCTCGGCTCGTAGAGTTTCCGAGTTATCTGCCTTACAATGTGATTCTCCTTATCTGATCTTCCATGCAGATAAGGTAGTTCTGCGTACCAAACCTGGGTTTCTTTCATGTAATTAGCAAGAGTCCATGAGCTAGTGACGTATGGGATATACATTCCTACCAGGAGGGGCGAAGTTTCACAAACCTCAAAATGCCTATAAATACACCCCTCACCACACCCACAAATCAGTTTTACAAACTTTGCCTCCCATGGAGGTGGTGAAGTAAGTTTGTGCTAGATTCTACGTTGATATGCGCTTCGCAGCAGGCTGGAGCCCGGTTTTCCTCTCAGAGTGCAGTGAATGTCAGAGGGATGTGAAGAGAGTATTGCCTATTTGAATTCAATGGTCTCCTTCTACGGGATCTATTTCATAGGTTCTCTGTTATCGGTCGTAGAGATTCATCTCTTACCTCCCTTTTCAGATCGACGATATACTCTTATGTACCATTACCTCTACTGATTCTCGTTTCAGTACTGGTTTGGCTTTCTACTACATGTAGATGAGTGTCCTGGGTTAAGTAAGCCTTATTTTTTTGTGACACTCTAAGCTATGGTTGGGCACTTTTATATAAAGTTCTAAATATATGTGTTTAAACATTTATTTGCCTTGATTCAGGATGTTCAATATTCCTTATTTCAGACAGTCAGTTTCATTATTGGGATAATGCATATGAATTAAAACATTTTTTCTTACCTTAAAAATTGACTTTTTTCCCTGTGGGCAGTTAGGCTCGCGGGGGCTGAAAATGCTTCATTTTATTGCGTCATTCTTGGCACAGACTTTTTTGGCGCAAAAATTTTCTTTGTCTTTTCCGGCGTCATACTTGTCGCCGGAAGTTGCGTCATGTTTTTGACGTTTTTCGCGCCAAAAAAGTCGGCGTCACCGGATGTGGCGTCATTTTTGGCGCCAAATAATGTGGGCGTCTTTTTTGGCGCTAAAAAATATGGGCGTCATTTTTGTCTCCACATTATTTAAGTCTAGTTGTTTATTTGCTTCTGGTTGCTAGAAGCTTGTTCATTGGCATTTTTTTCCCATTCCTGAAACTGTCATTTAAGGAATTTGATAAATTTTGCTTTATATGTTGTTTTTTCTATTACATATTGCAAGATGTCTCAGATTGACCCTGAATCAGAAGCTACTTCTGGAAAATCGCTGCCTGATGCTGGATCTACCAAAGTTAAGTGTATTTGCTGTAAACTTGTGGTAACTGTCCCCCCGGCTGTTGTTTGTGATGAATGTCATGATAAACTTGCTAATGCAGATAATATTTCCTTTAGTAATGTTCCATTACCTGTTGCTGTTCAGTCAACATCTAATACTCAGGGTGTTCCTGTTAATATAAGAGATTTTGTTTCTAAATCTATTAGGAAGGCTATGTCTGTTATTCCTCCTTCCAGTAAACGTAAAAGGTCTTTTAAAACTTCTCATTTTCCAGATGAATTTTTAAATGAACATCATCATTCTGATTCTGTTTCTGATGATGATTTGTCTGGTTCAGAGGATTCTGTTTCAGAGATTGACACTGATAAATCTTCATATTTATTCAAAATGGAATTTTTTCGTTCTTTACTTAAAGAAGTCTTAATTGCATTAGAAATAGAGGAATCTGGTCCTCTTGATACTAAATCTAAACGTTTAAATACGGTTTTTAAACCTCCTGTAGTTATTCCGGAGGTTTTTCCCGTCCCTGATGCTATTTCTGAAGTAATTTCCAGGGAATGGAAAAATCTGGGTAATTCATTTACTCCTTCTAAACGGTTTAAGAAATTATATCCTGTGCCATCTGATAGATTAGAGTTTTGGGACAAAATCCCTAAGGTTGATGGGGCTATCTCTACTCTTGCTAAACGTACTACTATTCCTACGGCAGATAGTACTTCCTTTAAGGATCATTTAGATAGGAAAATTGAATCCTTTCTAAGAAAAGCTTATTTATGTTCAGGTAATCTTCTTAGGCCTGCTATATCTTTGGCGGATGTTGCTGCAGCTTCAACTTTCTGGTTGGAGGCTTTAGCACAACAAGTAACAGATCATAATACTCATAGCATTGTTAATCTTCTTCAACATGCTAATAACTTTATTTGTGATGCCATCTTTGACATCATTAGGGTTGATGTCAGGTATATGTCTTTAGCTATTTTAGCTAGAAGAGCTTTATGGCTTAAAACTTGGAATGCTGATATGTCTTCTAAGTCAACTTTGCTTTCCCTTTCTTTCCAAGGTAATAAATTGTTTGGTTCACAGTTGGATTCTATTATTTCAACTGTTACTGGGGGGAAAGGAACTTTTTTACCACAGGATAAAAAATCCAAAGGTAAATATAGGGCTGCTAATCGTTTTCGTTCCTTTCGTCACAGTAAGGAACAAAAGCCTGATCCTTCCCCTACAGGAACGGTATCCGTTTGGAAACCATCTCCAGTCTGGAATAAATCCAAGCCTTTTAGAAAGCCAAAGTCAGCTCCCAAGTCCACATGAAGGTGCGGCCCTCATTCCAGCGCAGCTGGTAGGGGGCAGATTACGATTTTTCAAAGAAATTTGGATCAATTCGATTCACAGTCTTTGGATTCAGAACATTGTTTCTCAAGGGTACAGAATAGGTTTCAAGATAAGGCCTCCTGCAAGAAGATTTTTTCTTTCTCGCGTTCCAATAAATCCAGTGAAGGCTCAAGCGTTTCTGAAATGTGTTTCAGATCTAGAGTTGGCTGGAGTAATTGTGCCTGTTCCAGTTCTGGAACAAGGTCTGGGGTTCTACTCAAATCTATTCATTGTACCAAAGAAGGAGAATTCCTTCAGACCAGTACTGGATTTAAAGATATTGAATCGTTATGTAAGAATACCAACATTCAAAATGGTAACTATAAGGACTATTCTGCCTTTTGTTCAGCAAGGGCATTATATGTCCACAATAGATTTACAGGATGCATATCTGCATATTCCGATTCATCCAGATCACTTTCAGTTTCTGAGATTCTCTTTTCTAGACAAGCATTACCAGTTTGTGGCTCTGCCATTTAGCCTAGCAACAGCTCCAAGGATTTTTTCAAAGGTTCTCGGTGCCCTTCTATCTGTAATCAGAGAACAGGGTATTGTGGTATTTCCTTATTTGGACGATATCTTGGTACTTGCTCAGTCTTCACATTTAGCAGAATCTCATACGAATCGACTTGTATCGTTTCTTCAAGAACATGGTTGGAGGATCAATTTACCAAAGAGTTCGTTGATTCCTCAGACAAGGGTAACCTTTTTAGGTTTCCAGATAGATTCAGTGTCTATGACTCTGTCGTTAACGGACAAGAGACGTCTGAAATTGGTTTCAGCTTGTCGAAACCTTCAGTCTCAATCATTCCCTTCGGTAGCCTTATGCATGGAAATTCTAGGTCTTATGACTGCTGCATCGGACGCGATCCCCTTTGCTCGTTTTCACATGCGACCTCTTCAGATCTGTATGCTGAACCTGTGGTGCAGGGATTATACAAAGATATCTCAATTAATATCTTTAAAACCGAATGTACGACACTCTCTGACGTGGTGGACAGACCACCATCGTTTAGTTCAGGGGGCTTCCTTTTTTCCTCCAACCTGGACTGTGATCTCAACAGATGCAAGTCTGACAGGTTGGGGAGCTGTATGGGGGTCTCTGACAGCACAGGGGGTTTGGGAATCTCAGGAGGCGAGATTACCAATCAACATTTTGGAACTCCGTGCGATTTTCAGAGCTCTTCAGTCGTGGCCTCTTCTAAAGAGAGAGTCGTTCATTTGTTTTCAGACGGACAATGTCACAACCGTGGCATATGTCAATCATCAAGGAGGGACTCACAGTCCTCTGGCTATGAAAGAAGTATCTCAAATACTTGTATGGGCGGAATCCAGCTCCTGTCTAATTTCTGCGGTTCACATCCCAGGTATAGACAATTGGGAAGCGGATTATCTCAGTTGCCAAACATTACATCCGGGCGAATGGTCTCTTCACCCAGAAGTATTTCTTCAGATTGTTCAATTCTGGGGACTTCCAGAAATAGATCTGATGGCTTCTCATCTAAACAAGAAGCTTCCCAGGTATCTGTCCAGATCCAGGGATCCTCAGGCGGAAGCAGTGGATGCATTGTCTCTTCCTTGGAAGTATCATCCTGCCTATATCTTTCCGCCTCTAGTTCTTCTTCCAAGAGTGATTTCCAAGATTCTAAAGGAGCGTTCGTTTGTTCTGCTGGTAGCTCCAGCATGGCCTCACAGGTTTTGGTATGCGGATCTTGTTCAGATGGCTACTTGCCAACCATGGACTCTTCCGTTAAGACCATACCTTCTATCGCAAGGTCCTTTTTTCCATCAGGATCTCAAATCCTTAAATTTGAAGGTATGGAGATTGAACGATTGATTCTCAGTCATAGAGGTTTCTCTGACTCTGTAATTAATACTATGTTACAGGCTCGTAAAACTGTATCTAGGAAGATATATTATCGAGTCTGGAAGACTTACATCTCTTGGTGCTCTTCTCATCATTTTTCCTGGCATTCTTTTAGAATTCCTAGAATTTTACAATTTCTTCAGGATGGTCTGGATAAAGGTTTGTCTGCAAGTTCTTTGAAAGGACAAATTTCTGCTCTTTCTGTGTTGTTTCACAGAAAGATTGCTAATCTTCCTGATATTCATTGTTTTGTTCAGGCTTTGGTTCGTATCAAACCTGTCATTAAGTCAATCTCTCCTCCTTGGAGTTTGAATTTGGTTCTGGGGGCTTTACAAGCTCCTCCGTTTGAACCTATGCATTCTCTGGACATTAAATTACTTTCTTGGAAAGTACTGTTCCTTTTGGCCATCTCTTCTGCTAGAAGAGTTTCAGAGTTATCGGCTCTTTCTTGTGAATCTCCTTTTCTGATTTTTCATCAGGATAAGGCGGTGTTGCGAACTTCATTTAAATTTTTACCTAAAGTTGTGAACTCTAACAACATTAGTAGAGAAATTGTGGTTCCTTCATTATGTCCTAATCCTAAGAATTCTAAGGAAAGATCGTTGCATTCTTTGGATGTAGTTAGAGCTTTGAAATATTATGTTGAAGCTACTAAAGGTTTCCGAAAGACTTCTAGTCTATTTGTTATCTTTTCCGGTTCCAGGAAAGGTCAGAAGGCCTCTGCCATTTCTTTGGCATCTTGGTTAAAATCTTTGATTCATCATGCTTATGTCGAGTCGGGTAAAACTCCGCCTCAAAGGATTACAGCTCATTCTACTAGATCAGTTTCTACTTCCTGGGCGTTTAGGAATGAAGCTTCGGTTGATCAGATTTGCAAAGCAGCCACTTGGTCTTCTTTGCATACTTTTACTAAATTCTACCATTTTGATGTGTTTTCTTCTTCTGAAGCAGTTTTTGGTAGAAAAGTACTTCAGGCAGCGGTTTCAGTTTGATTCTTCTGCTTATAATTTCAGTTTTTTTCATTATAAGATTAAAACTTTATTTTGGGTTGTGGATTATTTTTTCAGCGGAATTGTCTGTCTTTATTTTATCCCTCCCTCTCTAGTGACTCTTGCGTGGAAGTTCCACATCTTGGGTATTTATTATCCCATACGTCACTAGCTCATGGACTCTTGCTAATTACATGAAAGAAAACATAATTTATGTAAGAACTTACCTGATTAATTCATTTCTTTCATATTAGCAAGAGTCCATGAGGCCCACCCTTTTTTTTGTGGTGGTTATGATTTTTTTGTATAAAGCACAATTATTCCAATTCCTTATTTTTTATGCTTTCGCACTTTTTTCTTATCACCCCACTTCTTGGCTATTCGTTAAACTGATTTGTGGGTGTGGTGAGGGGTGTATTTATAGGCATTTTGAGGTTTGGGAAACTTTGCCCCTCCTGGTAGGAATGTATATCCCATACGTCACTAGCTCATGGACTCTTGCTAATATGAAAGAAATGAATTTATCAGGTAAGTTCTTACATAAATTATGTTTTTTAACCTAAGGTGGTATCTAATAAGAATATCAATCAAGAGATTGTTGGTCCGTCTTTGTGTCCTAATCCTTCTTCAAAGAAGGAACGTCTATTACACAATCTGGACGTGGTTCGTGCTTTAAAGTTTTACTTACAAGCTACTAAAGATTTTCGTCAAACATCTGCTTTGTTTGTTGTCTACTCTGGACAGAGGAGAGGTCAAAAGGCTTCGACAACCTCTCTTTTTGGCTAAGAAGCATAATCCGCTTAGCCTATGAGACTGCTGGCCAGCAGCCTCCAGAAAGGATTACAGCTCATTCTACTAGAGCTGTGGCTTCCACATGGGCCTTTAAAAATGAGGCTTCTGTTGAACAGATTTGCAAGGCGGCGACTTGGTCTTCGCTTCATACTTTTTCAAAATTCTACAAATTTGATACTTTTGCTTCTTCGGAGGCTATTTTTGGGAGAAAGGTTTTACAGGCAGTGGTACCTTCCGTTTAAGTACCTGCCTTGTCCCTCCCTTCATCCGTGTACTTTAGCTTTGGTATTGGTATCCCACAAGTAATGGATGATCCGTGGACTGGATACACCTTACAAGAGAAAACATAATTTATGCTTACCTGATAAATTTATTTCTCTTGTGGTGTATCCAGTCCACGGCCCGCCCTGTCATTTTAAGGCAGGTATTTTTTAATTTTAAACTACAGTCACCACTGCACCCTATGGTTTCTCCTTTCTCTGCTTGTTTTCGGTCGAATGACTGGATATGGCAGTTAGGGGAGGAGCTATATAGCAGCTCTGCTGTGGGTGATCCTCTTGCAACTTCCTGTTGGAAAGAATATCCCACAAGTATTGGATGATCCGTGGACTGGATACACCACAAGAGAAATACATTTATCAGGTAAGCATAAATTATGTTTTTTTATTGTGTCTCATCTATATTTTCCCTTATCCAATTCAGTGCAACCTGGCCTGATGGAGTGCGTCGTCTTGCAAAATCTTACTTGAAAGATCCGATGATGGTTTATGTTGGTACTCTAGATTTAGCTGTGAGTTTGTCTTTTTTCATTATGTATTCAATATGTTTACTATTTTATTTGTTTTATAATTAAAGTAACATATGTTTATGTTAAATTCATATTTGTTCAATTGAATCCTGGATTCAGAAACATATTGCAAGGTGACAAAACAATAACTACGAAAGTATATTAGGGTCATATCATAAACTTCCTAACCATTTAATATAGATAACCAATATAACTTTTTGGGAGATGCTGTATAAAAAACAACAACTTTAATATCTAATTTTAAAGAGAACAAGAAAGTGTTGCTAATACTCACTTAAAACAATAACCTACACTATCGTAACTATGGGGAAACATTTGTTGAGGGATATATACAACATAACTCTTACTGTTCCTTATATAAAACACTCCAAAAAAGAGGAGCATACAAAATGATTTTATTAAATTATTATTATAAACATATCATTGTGCATTAAATTCCTCCAGTATCTGGTAGTGATCCTAAACATAACTTTTAACACATTAAAGAGACAGTAAATTCAAAATGAAACTTAGATTGATTGGATAACGTACATCATTTTAAACAAATTTTCAATTTACTTCTATTATCAATTTTGCTTAGTTCTCTTGTTATCCTTTGTGAAAGAGTAATCATAGGTCAGCTCAGAAGCGTTAACATATCTGTATCCATCTGGCAGTGTTTATAGCCTTTGCATACATAGTTATGAACACCACTGTCCTAGACTGCTAAAGACACGTGCTCGCTCCTAAGCTATCAGCATTACTTAGGTTTATGCTTAAAGGGACACTGAACCCAAATTTTTTTCTTTCGTGATTCAGAAAGAGCATGCAATTTTATGTAACTTTCTAATTTACTCCTATTATCAATTTTACTTCATTCTCTTGGTATCTTTATTTGAAAAAGAAGGCATCTAAGTTTGTTTTTATTAGTTCAGTACTCTGGACAGCACTTTTTTATTGGTGGATGAATTTATCCACCAATCAGCAAGAACAACCCAGGTTGGGCCGGCATCTAAACTTACATTCTTGCATTTCAAATAAAGATACCAAGAGAATGAAGAAAATTTGATAATAGGAGTAAATTAGAAAGTTGCTTAAAATGTCATGCTCTAGCTGAATCACGAAAGAAAATATTTGGTTTCAGTGTCCCTTTAAACAAAGAATAACAAGAGCACAAAACAAATTTGGTAATAAAAGTACATTGTAAAGTTGTTTTAAAATTGTACGCTCTATCTTAATCCTGAATGTTTTGTTTTGACTTTACTGTACCTTTACTATGTGTGGTTTATAAAAAAAATATATATATAGTATCTCACAAAAGTGAGTACACCCCTCACATTTTTGTAAATATTGTATTATCTTTTCATGTGACAACACTGAAGAAATGACACTTTGCTACAATGTAAAGTAAGAAATGGACAGCCTGTATAACAGTGTAAATTTGCTGTCCCCTCAAAATAACTCAACACACAGACATTAATGCCTAAACCGTTGGCAACAAAAGTGAGTACACCCCTAAGTGGAAATGTCCAAATTGGGCCCAAAGCGTCAATATTTTGTGTGGCCACCATTATTTTCCAGCACTGCCTTAACCCTCTTGGGCATGGAGTTCACCAGAACTTCACAGGTTGCCACTGGAGTCCTCTTCCACTCCTCCATGACGACATCACCTTCTGTCTGCTTAATAGGGTTTAGGTCTGCAGACATGCTTGGCCAGTCCATCAACTTTACCCTCAGCTTCTTTAGCAAGGCAGTGGTCGTCTTGGAGGTGTGTTTGGGGTCGTTATCATGTTGGAATACTGCCCTGCGGCCCAGTCTCTGAAGGGAGGGGATCATGCTCTGCTTCAGTATGTCATAGTACATGTTGGCATTCATGGTTCCCTCAATGAACTGTAACTCCCCAGTGCTGGCAGCACTCATGCAGGCCCAGACCATGACACTCCCACCACCATGCTTGACTGTAGGCAAGACACACTTGTCTTTGTACTCCTCACCTGGTTGCCCCCACACATGCTTGACACCATCTGAACCAAATAAGTTTATCTTGGTTTCATCGGACCACAGGACATGGTTCCAGTAATCCATGTCCTTAGTCTGCTTGTCTTCAGCAAACTGTTTGCAGGCTTTCTTGTGCATCATCTTAAGAAGAGGCTTCCTTTTGGGACAACAGCCATGCAGACCAATTTGATGCAGTGTATGGCGTATGGTCTGAGCACTGACAGGCTGACCCCCCACCCCTTGAACCTCTGCAGCAATGCAGGCCTTTTCTGAGTGGAACCTGTTCTGTGAAACTGCTGTATGATCTTGCCCACCATGCTGCAGATCAGTTTCAGGGTCTTGACAATCTTTTTATAGCCTAGGCCATCTTTATGTAGAGCATAAAATCTTTTTTTCAGATCCTCAGAGAGTTCTTTGCCATAAGGTGCCATGTTGAACTTCCAGTAACCAGTATGAGAGAGTGTGAGAGTGATAACACCGAATTTAACACACCTGATCCTCATTCACACCTGAGACCTTGTAACACTAACGAGTCACATGACACAGGGGAGGGTAAATGGCTAATTGGGCCCAATTTGGACATTTCCACTAAAGGGTGTACTCACTTTTGTTAAAATTAGTGTGAAGTGATGCGCTTGGTTCCCCAACTGGCCAACCTAATAGAAGATACCTTCTTCCTAGGTAGCTATATAACTAGGGAGTATCAAATTAGAAAATTCAGGTGGCGCTTAAAAAAGCTGTGGGTTAAATACTAATAAAAACTCTTAAAAATTCCCTCTTTGAAAAAATTCTTACTAGATGCAGTCAGCTTCTTCAAAACACTTAATTTATTAAACACAGTATGAAGACAATTGAAATGTCATTAAAAAATTGTTCAAATCTCATCACAAATTCAATCATACGTTTTGGCCCAAAGCAGTTACAATCACCATTCATACTGCTTACAATTTCTATTCACTGATAACTTTAACTACACTATATAAAAATTGATAAAATAACAGGTCAATACAAGTGCTTAATCAACAATAAAATAGTTCAACCATAACATTTTCTTCAACTTTTTTTTAGGTATACTGAGCTTCTATGAATTTCCTTACTGATCATATCCTATGTAAGCACTATGCAACATATAACCACCAGTGCAATGTTTGATATAAGAGAATCGTAGTGTTTACTTGCTGTTTAGTCAGTTCAAACAGTATCAGCTGTCTCCAATTGTAAATAATGTGCAATGTCCAATAAAAATAAATATAAATAACTTTATTGATAGTTTATTAATAACGGTTAGTTTTTATATTAATGCAGGCTGAAAACGTCTTCCATTTAGGTCTTAATTTCTGGCGTTTTGAACTCTGGATGTATTGGTTATAGAATGTAGGATGTTTGAGTTGAGCAAGTGAAAAGCAGGAGGATTCTATTCAGCACCACAAGCTTAGAGGACACCTTCCAGCCCTTAAACCAGGGGGTCAGAGGTTCGAATCCCCATAAAAAGTTGTTTTGATGCATAAGATTTTTATATGAAGTTTTCAAGTATGTTTCTGGAAAGATTCAGTATGAAGGCACTAGGTTTTTTATTTTCTATTTTAGTTATGAATTTTCAACATTTAATGGATATAAGATTTTATTGTTTTTTTAAGCATTTTTGTCATATAAAGGAAGCTCCTGCAACCACATACAGAGCAATTGAGAAGAGTATTGTAAACTGATGAAAAAGGCTACCCCTCACCTGCATTGACAGGAACATGTGGATCCCACCTGAAGAAATTACTTCCAGGATGAAATAGGAAATACAATTAAGTACAACGAATCACAGGTAACCTTAGGGGATTTAAGAAGTATCTCACATAGTATGCAGTATCTTGAGCAAGCCCCACACCTTAGGGGTGAAACGTTGAAGGTGATAAGCATACTCTCTGTGGAACTTAAGAATTGGAGTTTATTCTAAACGCAAGGACTCTGCGTACTTAGTACCTATGTGCAGAGACCTAAGGCTTTCCTGACGGCTGGGAGGTAAATAGTAACCATACAAAGACTTGCCCAAGTGAAGATCGTTACTAAAGAAACCCGGTATCCTGAGACGCACCAAGCACAGCATACCTGAGCCGGTGGGGAACAGCCGGACAAGACATCGATAAGGAGCAGGTGAGAACGTGTGTGATTAAGAGCAAAGGGTTCCCTGCACTGATAATGTCAGATACAATTAGAGGAGACTAACATGTTTAATAAATCCTGTGATAAAAAAAGCGATACTATTGGAAAGAGACTGTATTAGCACACCCTGCACTAAGAGTGTTTGTGATTTGGAAGCGCATTTGGAAAGAGGTGGTGATTGGATAACCAAGTTGTTTAAGAACATTGCACATTATTTACAATTGGAGACAGCTGATACTGTTTGAACTGACTAAACAGCAAGTCAACACTGCGATTCTCTTATATCAAACATTGCACTAGTGGTTATATGTTGCATAGTGTTTACATAGGATACGATCAGTAAGGAAATTCATAGAAGCTCAGTATACCTAAAAAAAAAGTTGAAGAAAATGTTATGGTTGAACTATTTTATTGTTGATTAAGCACTGGTATTGACCTGTTATTTGATCAATTTTTATATAGTGTAGTTAAAGTTATCAGTGAATAGAAATTGTAGGCTGTATGAATGGTGATTGTAACTGTTTTGGGCCAAAACGTATGATTGAATTTGTGATGAGATTTGAACAATTTTTTAATGACATTTGAATTGTCTTCATACTGTGTTTAATAAATTAAGTGTTTTGAAGAAGCTGACTGCATCTAGTAAGAATTTTTTCAAAGAGGGAATTTTTAAGAGTTTTTATTAGTATTTAACCCACAGCTTTTTTAAGCGCCACCTGAATTTTCTAATTTGGTACTCACTTTTGTTGCCAACGGTTTAGACATTAATGGCTGTGTGTTGAGTTATTTTGAGGGGACAACAAATTTAGACTGTTATACAGGCTGTATACTCACTATTTTACATTGTAGCAAAGTGTCATTTCTCCGGTGTTGTCACATGAAAAGACATAATAAAATAATTACAAAAATGTGAGGGGTGTAATTGAGTGTTTGGATCAGCAATTTCATTTTGATCTATCAGAAAATGTGCTATATGCATCCAAACAAAATTAGACAGGTGCATACATTTGGACACCTTTGTCATTTTGTTGATTTGAATACCTGTAACTACCTAGCACTGATTAATTGGAACACACAATTGATTTGGTGAGCCCGTTAAGCCTTGAACTTCATAGACAGGTGCATCCAATCAGGAGAATAGATATTTAAGGTGGCCAATTGCAAGTTGTTGTTCTCTTTGACTCTCCTCTGAAGAGTGGCAACATGGGGGCCTCAAAACAACTCTCAAATGACCTGAAAACAAAGATTGTTCAACATTATGGTTTAGGGGAAGGCTACAAAAAGCTATTGCAGTGATTTAAGCTGTCAGTGTCCATTGTGAGGAAATAGAAGACCACAGGCACAGTTCTTAGTAAGGCCAGAAGTGGCAGGCCAAGTAAAATATCGGAAAGGCAAAGGATGGTGAGAACGGTCGAAAACAGCCCACAGACCAGCACAGTGAGTGCTGTTTTCTGCTTGCTGTGTGTGTGTATATATATATATATATATATATATATATATATATATATATATATATATATATATATATATATATATATATATATATATATATATATATATATATATATAAAAGCAAAAGGAATAAGATGAAACACTCACTGGACTTTTACATCACTGTGTACAAAGAATTTATTTGTAAAAAAAAAAAAATCTTTGTACACAGTGATGTAAAAGTCCAGTGAGTGCTTCATCTTATTCCTTTTGCTTATTCTGCTTCAGAGCACCCTGGCGGTTGCAGGACGGTGGTGAGAGTGCATATACCCTGTGAACTTTTGCCTATAATAGTATTTCCTACTATTAGAGACTGTTATGGTTCATATTGCCCTTTGCTTTTTACCAGTCTTAGACACTTTGATAAATAAAATATTTATTTAAAGGAAAGTACATGTGCAATTTGATATAATTGTTTCATTATTAAAAAATGGAAGAAGAAAAAAGACTAAAATATTCTGGATTGAAGAAGGCAGTCCAAGGTGCAACATTTTGTCATTAAAGAAACAGTCTAGTCAAAATAAAACGTTCATGATTCAGATAGAGCATGCAATTTCTTTCATGTAATTAGCAAGAGTCCATGAGCTAGTGACGTATGGGATATACATTCCTACCAGGAGGGGCAAAGTTTCCCAAACTTCAAAATGCCTATAAATACACCCCTCACCACACCCACAAATCAGTTTTACAAACTTTGCCTCCTATGGAGGTGGTGAAGTAAGTTTGTGCTAGATTCTACGTTGATATGCGCTCTGCAGCAGGTTGGAGCCCGGTTTTCCTCTCAGCGTGCAGTGAATGTCAGAGGGATGTGAGGAGAGTATTGCCTATTTGAATGCAATGATCTCCTTCTACGGGGTCTATTTCATAGGTTCTCTGTTATCGGTCGTAGAGATTCATCTCTTACCTCCCTTTTCAGATCGACGATATACTCTTATATATATACCATTACCTCTGCTGATTTTCGTTTCAGTACTGGTTTGGCTTTCTACAACATGTAGATGAGTGTCCTGGGGTAAGTAAATCTTATTTTCTGTGACACTCTAAGCTATGGTTGGGCACTTTTTATAAAGTTCTAAATATATGTATTCAAACATTTATTTGCCTTGACTCAGGATGTTCAACATTCCTTATTTTCAGACAGTCAGTTTCATATTTGGGATAATGCATTTGAATCAATCATTTTTTCTTACCTTAAAATTTGACTTTTTCCCTGTGGGCTGTTAGGCTTGCGGGGGCTGAAAATGCTTCATTTTATTGCGTCATTCTTGGCGCAGACTTTTTTGGCGCAAAAAAAATTTCTGTTTCCGGCGTCATACGTGTCGCCGGAAGTTGCGTCATTTTTGACGTTCTTTTGCGTAAAAAGTGTCGGCGTTCCGGATGTGGCGTCATTTTTGGCGCCAAATAATGTGGGAGTCTTATTTGGCGCTAAAAAAATATGGGCGTCACTTTTGTCTCCACATTATTTAAGTCTCATTATTTATTGCTTCTGGTTGCTAGAAGCTTGTTCACTGGCATTTTTTCCCATTCCTGAAACTGTCATTTAAGGAATTTGATCAATTTTGCTTTATATGTTGTTTTTTCTATTACATATTGCAAGATGTCCCACGTTGCAACTGAGTCAGAAGATACTTCAGGAAAATCGCTGCCTGGTGCTGGAGCTACCAAAGCTAAGTGTATCTGCTGTAAACTTTTGGTATCTGTTCCTCCAGCTGTTGTTTGTATTGAATGTCATGACAAACTTGTTAATGCAGATAAAATTTCCTTTAGTAAAGTTCCATTACCTGTTGCTGTTCCGTCAACATCTAATACTCAGAGTGTTCCTGATAACATAAGAGATTTTGTTTCTGAATCCATTAAGAAGGCTTTGTCTGTTATTCCTCCTTCTAGTAAACATAAAAAATCTTTTAAAAATTCTCATTGTTCAGATGAATTTTTAAATGAACATCATCATTCTGATTCTGATAATGGTTCTTCTGGTTCAGAGGATTCTGTCTCAGAGGTTGATGCTGATAAATCTTCATATTTATTTAAAATGGAATTTATTCGTTCTTTACTTAAAGAAGTTCTAATTGCTTTAGAAATTGAGGATTCTGGTTCTCTTGATACTAAATCTAAACGTTTAGATAAGGTTTTTAAATCTCCTGTAGTTATTCCAGAAGTTTTTCCTGTTCCTAGTGCTATTTCTGAAGTAATTTCCAGGGAATGGAATAATTTGGGTAATTCATTTACTCCTTCTAAACGTTTTAAGCAATTATATCCTGTGCCATCTGACAGATTAGAGTTTTGGGACAAAATCCCTAAGGTTGATGGGGCTGTCTCTACTCTTGCTAAGCGTACTACGATTCCTACGGCAGATGGTACTTCCTTTAAGGATCCTTTAGATAGGAAAATTGAATCCTTTCTAAGAAAAGCCTATTTGTGTTCAGGTAATCTTCTTAGACCTGCTATATCTTTGGCGGATGTTGCTGCAGCTTCAACTTTTTGGTTGGAAGCTTTAGCGCAACAAGAAACAGATCATAATTCTCATAGCATTATTATTCTTCTTCAACATGCTAATAATTTTATTTGTGATGCCATCTTTGATATCATTAGGGTTGATGTCAGGTATATGCCTCTAGCTATTTTAGCTAGAAGAGCTTTATGGCTTAAAACTTGGAATGCTGATATGTCTTCTAAGTCTACTCTGCTTTCCCTTTCTTTCCAGGGTAATAAATTATTTGGTTCTCAGTTGGATTCTATTATTTCAACTGTTACTGGAGGGAAAGGAACTTTTTTACCACAGGATAAAAAATCTAAAAGTAAATTCAGGTCTAATAATCGTTTTCGTTCCTTTCGTCACAACAAGGAACAGAAACCTGATCCTTCATCCTCAGGAGCGGTATCAGTTTGGAAACCATCTCCAGTCTGGAATAAATCCAAGCCTTCTAGAAAATCAAAGCCAGCTTCTAAGTCCACATGAAGGTGCGGCCCTCATTCCAGCTCAGCTGGTAGGGGGCAGATTACGTTTTTTCAAAGAAATTTGGATCAAATCCGTTCACAATCTTTGGATTCAGAACATTGTTTCAGAAGGGTACAGAATTGGCTTCAAAATAAGACCTCCTGCAAAGAGATTTTTTCTTTCCTGTGTCCCAGTAAATCCAGCGAAGGCTCAAGCATTTCTGAAATGTGTTTCGGATCTAGAGTTGGCTGGAGTAATTATGCCAGTTCCAGTTCTGGAACAGGGGCTGGGGTTTTATTCAAATCTCTTCATTGTACCAAAGAAGGAGAATTCCTTCAGACCAGTTCTGGATCTAAAAATATTGAATCGTTATGAAAGGATACCAACATTCAAAATGGTAACTGTAAGGACTATCCTGCCTTTTGTTCAGCAAGGGCATTATATGTCTACAATAGATTTACAGGATGCATATCTGCATATTCCGATTCATCCAGATCACTTTCTGTTTCTGAGATTCTCTTTCCTAGACAAGCATTACCAGTTTGTAGCTCTACCGTTTGGCCTAGCAACAGCTCCAAGAATTTTTACAAAGGTTCTCGGTGCCCTTCTGTCTGTAATCAGAGAACAGGGTATTGTGGTATTTCCTTATTTGGACGATATCTTGGTACTTGCTCAGTCTTTACATTTAGCAGAATCTCATACAAATCGACTTGTGTTGTTTCTTCAAGATCATGGTTGGAGGATCAATTTACTAAAAAGTTCATTGATTCCTCAGACAAGAGTAACCTTTTTGGGTTTCCAGATAGATTCAGTGTTCATGACTCTATCTTTGACAGACAATAGACGTCTAAAATTGATATCAGCTTGTCGAAACCTTCAGTCACAATCATTCCCTTCGGTAGCCTTATGCATGGAAATTCTAGGTCTTATGACTGCTGCATCGGACGCGATCCCCTTTGCTTGTTTTCACATGCGACCTCTTCAGCTCTGTATGCTGAACCAATGGTGCAGGGATTACACAAAGATATCTCAATTAATATCTTTAAAACCGATTGTACGACACTCTCTGACGTGGTGGACAGATCACCATCGTTTAATTCAGGGGGCTTCTTTTGTTTTTCCGACCTGGACTGTAATTTCAACAGATGCAAGTCTTACAGGTTGGGGAGCTGTGTGGGGGTCTCTGACGGCACAAGGGTTTTGGGAATCTCAGGAGGTGAGATTACCGATCAATATTTTGGAACTCCGTGCAATTTTCAGAGCTCTTCAGTCTTGGCCTCTTCTGAAGAGAGAATCGTTCATTTGTTTTCAGACAGACAATGTCACAACTGTAGCATACATCAATCATCAAGGAGGGACTCACAGTCCTCTAGCTATGAAAGAAGTATCTCGAATTCTGGTTTGGGCGGAATCCAGCTCCTGTCTAGTTTCTGCGGTTCACATCCCAGGTATAGACAATTGGGAAGCGGATTATCTCAGTCGCCAAACGTTGCATCCGGGCGAATGGTCTCTTCACCCAGAGGTATTTCTTCAGATTGTTCAAATGTGGGGACTTCCAGAAATAGATCTGATGGCCTCTCATCTAAACAAGAAACTTCCCAGGTATCTGTCCAGATCCAGGGATCCTCAAGCGGAAGCAGTGGATGCATTGTCACTTCCTTGGAAGTATCATCCTGCCTATATCTTTCCGCCTCTAGTTCTTCTTCCAAGAGTGATCTCCAAGATTCTGAAGGAATGCTCGTTTGTTCTGCTGGTAGCTCCAGCATTGCCTCACAGGTTTTGGTATGCAGATCTTGTCCGGATGGCTTCTTGCCAACCATGGACTCTTCCGTTAAGACCAGACCTTCTGTCTCAAGGTCCTTTTTTCCATCAGGATCTCAAATCCTTAAATTTAAAGGTATGGAGATTGAACGCTTGATTCTTAGTCAAAGAGGTCTCTCTATGACTCTGCGATTAATACTATATTACAGGCTCGTAAATCTGTATCTAGGGAGATATATTATAGAGTCTGGAAGACTTATATTTCTTGGTGTCTTTCTCATCATTTTTCCTGGCATTCTTTTAGAATTCCAAGAATTTTACAGTTTCTTCAGGATGGTTTGGATAAAGGTTTGTCTGCAAGTTCCTTGAAAGGACAGATCTCTGCTCTTTCTGTTCTTTTTCACAGAAAGATTGATAATCTTCCTGATATTCATTGTTTTGTACAAGCTTTGGTTCGTATAAAACCTGTCATTAAGTCAATTTCTCCTCCTTGGAGTTTGAATTTGGTTCTGGGGGCTCTTCAAGCTCCTCCATTTGAACCTATGCATTCATTAGACATTAAATTGCTTTCTTGGAAAGTTTTGTTTCTTTTGGCCATCTCTTCTGCTAGAAGAGTTTCTGAATTATCTGCTCTTTCTTGTGAGTCTCCTTTTCTGATTTTTCATCAGGATAAGGCGGTGTTGCGAACTTCTTTTCAATTCTTACCTAAGGTTGTGAATTCTAACAACATTAGTAGAGAAATTGTGGTTCCTTCATTATGTCCTAATCCTAAGAATTCTAAAGAGAAATCATTGCATTCTTTGGATGTAGTTAGAGCTTTGAAATATTATGTTGAAGCTACTAAGAATTTCCGAAAGACTTCTAGTCTTTTTGTTATCTTTTCTGGTTCTAGGAAAGGTCAGAAGGCCTCTGCTATTTATCTGGCATCTTGGTTGAAATCTTTAATTCATCATGCTTATGTCGAGTCGGGTAAAACTCCACCTCAAAGGATTACAGCTCATTCTACTAGGTCAGTTTCTACTTCCTGGGCGTTTAGGAATGAAGCTTCGGTTGATCAGATTTGCAAAGCAGCTACTTGGTCCTCTTTGCATACTTTTACTAAATTCTACCATTTTGATGTGTTTTCTTCTTCTGAAGCAGTTTTCGGTAGAAAAGTACTTCAGGCAGCGGTTTCAGTTTGAATCTTCTGCTTATATTTTCATTTAAACTTTATTATTTTGGGTGTGGATTATTTTTCAGCAGGAATTGGCTGTCTTTATTTTATCCCTCCCTCTCTAGTGACTCTTGCGTGGAAAGATCCACATCTTGGGTAGTCATTATCCCATACGTCACTAGCTCATGGACTCTTGCTAATTACATGAAAGAAAACATAATTTATGTAAGAACTTACCTGATAAATTCATTTCTTTCATATTAGCAAGAGTCCATGAGGCCCACCCTTTTTGTGGTGGTTATGATTTTTTTGTATAAAGCACAATTATTCCAATTCCTTATTTTTTATGCTTTCGCACTTTTCTCTTATCACCCCACTTCTTGGCTATTCGTTAAACTGATTTGTGGGTGTGGTGAGGGGTGTATTTATAGGCATTTTGAGGTTTGGGAAACTTTGCCCCTCCTGGTAGGAATGTATATCCCATACGTCACTAGCTCATGGACTCTTGCTAATATGAAAGAAATGAATTTATCAGGCAAGTTCTTACATAAATTATGTTTTTAAGCAACTTTTTGATTTACTCCTTTTATAAAATTTTATTTGTTCTCTTGGTATCTTTCTTTGAGTGTAAGCTTAGGAGCCGTCCCATTTTTGGTTCAGCACATGGGTAGTGCTTGCTGATTGGTGGCTATGTTTAGACACCAACCAGAAAGTGCCTCCCAGGTACTGAACCAAAAATGTGCCGGCTGCTATGCTTACATTCCTGCTTTTTCAAATAAAGTTTCCAAGAGAACAAAGAAAAATAGATAATAGGTGTAAATCATAATGTTTCTTAAACTTACATGCTTTATCTGAATCATGAAAGTTTAACCCTTTGAGTTCTAAGCAATTTCCCACCTGGGTGCTAAGCTGTTTTAAGGGTATTTCTTCTGTTATGTGTGATCAGTCCACGGGTCATCATTACTTCTGGGATATAACTCCTCCCCAACAGGAAATGCAAGAGGATTCACCCAGCAGAGCTGCATATAGCTCCTCCCCTCTACGTCAGTCCCAGTCATTCTCTTGCACCCAACGACTAGATAGGATGTGTGAGAGGACTATGGTGATTATACTTAGTTTTTATGACTTCAATCAAAAGTTTGTTATTTTACAATAGCACCGGAGCGTGTTATTACTTCTCTGGCAGAGTTTGAGGAAGAATCTACCAGAGTTTTTTTACTATGATTTTAACCGGAGTAGTTAAGATCATATTGCTGTTCTCGGCCATCTGAGGGAGGTAAAAGCTTCAGATCAGGGGACAGCGGGCAGATGAATCTGCATTGAGGTATGTAGCAGTTTTTATTTTCTGAATGGAATTGATGAGAAAATCCTGCCATACCGTTATAATGACATGTATGTATACACTTCAGTATTCTGGGGATGGTATTTCACCGGAACTACTCTGTTAAAAGTCACTAATCCTTTTAATAAGTATTTATCATGTTAAACGTTTTTGCTGGAATGTAGAATCGTTTACATTTCTGAGGTACTGAGTGAATAAATATTTGGGCATTATTTTCCACTTGGCAGTTGTTTGGTTTTAATTGTGACAGTTTCGTTTCTCTTCACTGCTGTGTGTGAGGGGGAGGGGCCGTTTTTGGCGCTCTTTGCTACGCATCAAAAAATTCCAGTCAGTTACTCTTATATTTCCTGCATGATCCGGTTCATCTCTGACAGATCTCAGGGGTCTTCAAACTTCTTTGGAGGGAGGTAGATTCTCTCAGCAGAGCTGTGAGAATTTTATATTGACTGTGAATAAAAACGTTGCTCTGTAATTTTTATGTCAAATTTAATTATTGTTATTTTTCTAATGGGAACAAACCTTTGCTAAAAGTTGTGTTGTTTTAAAGTTTGATGCTATAACTGTTTTTTCAGTTCATTATTTCAACTGTCATTTAATCATTTAATCGTTTAGTACCTCTTTGAGGCACAGTACGTTTTTGCTAAAAAAGATTATAACCAAGTTGCAAGTTTATTGCTAGTGTGTTAAACATGTCTGACTCAGAGGAAGATATCTGTGTCATTTGTTCCAATGCCAAGGTGGAGCCCAATAGAAATTTATGTACTAACTGTATTGATGCTACTTTAAATAAAAGTCAATCTGTACAATTTGAACAAATTTCACCAAACAGCGAGGGGAGAGTTATGCCGACTAACTCGCCTCACGCGGCAGTACCTGCATCTCCCGCCCGGGAGGTGCGTGATATTATGACGCCTAGTACATCTGGGCGGCCATTACAGATAACATTACAAGATATGGCTACTGTTATGACTGAAGTTTTGTCTAAATTACCAGAACTAAGAGGCAAGCGTGATCACTCTGGGGTGAGAACAGAGTGCGCTGACAATACTAGGGCCATGTCTGATACTGCGTCACAGCTTGCAGAGCATGAGGACGGAGAGCTTCATTCTGTAGGTGACGGTTCTGATCCAAACAGATTGGATTCAGATATTTCAAATTTTAAATTTAAATTGGAGAACCTCCGTGTATTACTAGGGGAGGTCTTAGCAGCTCTCAATGATTGTAACACCGTTGCAATACCAGAGAAACTGTGTAGGTTGGATAAATACTTTGCGGTACCGGCGAGTACTGACGTTTTTCCTATACCTAAGAGACTAACTGAAATTGTTACTAAGGAGTGGGATAGACCCGGTGTGCCGTTCTCACCCCCTCCAATATTTAGAAAGATGTTTCCAATAGACACCACCACTCGGGACTTATGGCAAACGGTCCCTAAGGTGGAGGGAGCAGTTTCTACTTTAGCTAAGCGTACCACTATCCCGGTGGAGGATAGCTGTGCTTTTTCAGATCCAATGGATAAAAAATTAGAGGGTTACCTTAAGAAAATGTTTGTTCAACAAGGTTTTATATTGCAACCCCTTGCATGTATCGCGCCGATTACGGCTGCGGCAGCATTTTGGATTGAGTCTCTGGAAGAGAACCTTAGTTCATCTACGCTAGACGACATTACGGACAGGCTTAGAGTCCTTAAACTAGCTAATTCATTCATTTCGGAGGCCGTAGTACATTTAACCAAACTTACGGCTAAGAACTCAGGATTCGCCATACAGGCACGTAGGGCGCTGTGGCTAAAATCCTGGTCAGCTGATGTTACTTCTAAGTCCAAATTACTTAATATACCTTTCAAGGGGCAGTCTTTATTTGGGCCCGGTTTGAAAGAAATTATCGCTGACATTACAGGAGGTAAGGGCCACGCCCTACCTCAAGACAAAGCCAAAGCCAAGGCTAGACAGTCTAATTTTCGTCCCTTTCGGAATTTCAAAACAGGAGCAGCATCAACCTCCACTGCACCAAAACAGGAGGGAGCTGTTGCTCGTTACAGGCAAGGCTGGAAGCCTAACCAGTCCTGGAACAAGAGCAAGCAGGCCAGGAAACCTGCTGCTGCCCCAAAGACAGCATGAACCGAGAGCCCCCGATCCGGGACCGGATCTAGTGGGGGGCAGACTTTCTCTCTTCGCCCAGGCCTGGGCAAGAGATGTTCAGGATCCCTGGGCGCTAGAGATCATATCTCAGGGATACCTTCTAGACTTCAAATTATCTCCCCCAAGAGGGAGATTTCATCTGTCAAGGTTGTCAACAAACCAGATAAAGAAAGAAGCGTTTCTACGCTGTGTTCAAGATCTGTTATTAATGGGAGTGATCCATCCGGTTCCGCGGTCGGAACAAGGACAAGGGTTCTACTCAAACCTGTTTGTGGTTCCCAAAAAAGAGGGAACTTTCAGGCCAATCTTAGATTTAAAGATTCTAAACAAATTCCTAAGAGTTCCATCGTTCAAAATGGAAACTATTCGGACAATCTTACCCATGATCCAAAAGGGTCAGTACATGACCACAGTGGATTTAAAAGATGCTTACCTTCACATACCGATTCACAAAGATCATCACCGGTATCTAAGGTTTGCCTTCTTAGACAGGCACTACCAGTTTGTAGCTCTTCCATTCGGATTGGCTACGGCTCCAAGAATCTTCACAAAGGTTCTGGGTGCCCTTCTGGCAGTACTAAGACCGCGAGGGATTTCGGTAGCTCCGTACCTAGACGACATTCTAATACAAGCTTCAAGCTTTCAAACTGCCAAGTCTCATACAGAGTTAGTTCTGGCATTTCTAAGGTCGCATGGATGGAAAGTGAACGAAAAGAAGAGTTCTCTTTTTCCTCTCACAAGAGTTCCATTCTTGGGGACTCTTATAGATTCTGTAGAAATGAAGATTTACCTGACAGAAGACAGGTTAACAAAGCTTCAAAATGCATGCCGTGTCCTTCATTCCATTCAACACCCGTCAGTAGCTCAATGCATGGAGGTGATCGGCTTAATGGTAGCGGCAATGGACATAGTACCTTTTGCACGCCTACACCTCAGACCGCTGCAATTGTGCATGCTAAGTCAGTGGAATGGGGATTACTCAGATTTGTCCCCTACTCTGAATCTGAATCTAGAGACCAGAAATTCTCTTCTATGGTGGCTTTATCGGCCACACCTGTCCAGGGGGATGCCATTCAGCAGGCCAGACTGGACAATTGTAACAACAGACGCCAGCCTACTAGGTTGGGGCGCTGTCTGGAATTCTCTGAAGGCTCAGGGACTATGGAATCAGGAGGAGAGTCTCCTTCCAATAAACATCCTGGAATTGAGAGCAGTTCTCAATGCCCTTCTGGCTTGGCCCCAATTAACAACTCGGGGGTTCATCAGGTTTCAGTCGGACAACATCACGACTGTAGCTTACATCAACCATCAGGGAGGGACAAGAAGCTCCCTAGCAATGATGGAAGTATCAAAGATAATTCGCTGGGCAGAGTCTCACTCTTGCCACCTGTCAGCAATCCACATCCCGGGAGTGGAGAACTGGGAGGCGGATTTCTTGAGTCGCCAGACTTTTCATCCGGGGGAGTGGGAACTTCATCCGGAGGTCTTTGCCCAAATACTTCGACGTTGGGGCAAACCAGAGATAGATCTCATGGCGTCTCGCCAGAACGCCAAACTTCCTCTCTACGGGTCCAGATCCAGGGATCCGGGAGCGGTTCTGATAGATGCTTTGACAGCACCTTGGAACTTCGGGATGGCTTATGTGTTTCCACCCTTCCCGCTGCTTCCTCGATTGATTGCCAAAATCAAACAGGAGAGAGCATCAGTGATTCTAATAGCGCCTGCATGGCCACGCAGGACTTGGTATGCAGATCTAGTGGACATGTCATCCTGTCCGCCTTGGTCTCTACCTCTAAGACAGGACCTTCTGATACAGGGTCCATTCAAACATCAAAATCTAACTTCTCTGAAGCTGACTGCTTGGAAATTGAACGCTTGATTTTATCAAAACGTGGTTTTTCTGAGTCGGTTATTGATACCCTGATACAGGCTAGGAAGCCTGTTACCAGAAGGATTTACCATAAAATATGGCGTAAATACCTATACTGGTGCGAATCCAAAGGTTACTCCTGGAGTAAGGTTAGGATCGCTAGGATATTGTCCTTTCTACAAGAAGGTTTAGAAAAGGGTTTATCAGCTAGTTCATTAAAGGGACAGATTTCAGCTCTGTCCATCTTGTTACACAGGCGTCTGTCAGAAAATCCAGACGTCCAGGCCTTTTGTCAGGCTTTAGCTAGGATCAAGCCTGTGTTTAAAGCTGTTGCTCCGCCATGGAGTTTAAACTTAGTTCTTAACGTTTTACAGGGTGTTCCGTTTGAACCCCTTCATTCCATTGATATAAAATTGTTATCTTGGAAAGTTCTGTTTTTAATGGCTATTTCCTCGGCTCGAAGAGTCTCTGAGTTATCAGCCTTACATTGTGATTCTCCTTATCTGATTTTTCACTCAGACAAGGTAGTTCTGCGTACTAAACCTGGGTTCTTACCTAAGGTAGTCACTAACAGGAATATCAATCAAGAGATTGTTGTTCCATCCTTGTGTCCAAATCCTTCTTCAAAGAAGGAACGTCTTCTACACAATCTGGATGTAGTTCGTGCCCTCAAGTTCTACTTGCAGGCAACTAAAGATTTTCGCCAAACTTCTTCCCTGTTTGTCGTTTATTCTGGACAGAGGAGAGGTCAAAAAGCTTCTGCTACCTCTCTCTCTTTTTGGCTTCGTAGCATAATACGTTTAGCCTATGAGACTGCTGGACAGCAGCCTCCTGAAAGAATTACAGCTCACTCCACTAGAGCTGTGGCTTCCACTTGGGCCTTTAAGAATGAGGCCTCTGTTGAACAGATTTGCAAGGCTGCAACTTGGTCTTCGCTTCATACTTTTTCCAAATTTTACAAATTTGACACTTTTGCTTCTTCGGAGGCTATTTTTGGGAGAAAGGTTCTTCAGGCAGTGGTTCCTTCTGTATAATGAGCCTGCCTATCCCTCCCGTCATCCGTGTACTTTTGCTTTGGTATTGGTATCCCAGAAGTAATGATGACCCGTGGACTGATCACACATAACAGAAGAAAACATAATTTATGCTTACCTGATAAATTCCTTTCTTCTGTTGTGTGATCAGTCCACGGCCCGCCCTGTTTTAAGGCAGGTAAATATCTTTTAAATTATACTCCAGTCACCACTTCACCCTTGGTTACTCCTTTCTCGTTGATTCTTGGTCGAATGACTGGGACTGACGTAGAGGGGAGGAGCTATATGCAGCTCTGCTGGGTGAATCCTCTTGCATTTCCTGTTGGGGAGGAGTTATATCCCAGAAGTAATGATGACCCGTGGACTGATCACACAACAGAAGAAAGGAATTTATCAGGTAAGCATAAATTATGTTTTTTTATTTTTTTTAAATACTTTTTTTTTTTACTTTTTTTTTCCCAGATCCCCAAGACTTACACTGTTAGGTGATTACCTTGAGAAGAGAAGGTGGTGGTGTAGGAGCTACCTACAAGGTCTTAGCTAAAATCCCTATATTGTCTTTATAATCTCAAAATAAAGACTGATATGAATATAGAAAACAAAGGCGGTGAGGCAAGCGCTCCAATATAGAGCCGACCAGAAAATGGTAGTAAATAAAAAAGTATATACTACAAAAGGATTTAAGGATATCCAAGATAGGTGTTAGACATTTAATATATATTAACAAAATGCAAAATATAAGTTTAAAAATTATGTATTAGAAATAAATTACTAATAAATGATGCCGGCATTTGACCAATATAAATAAAAATATAGTCTATATCTAAAATAGTAAGTATTTAAAGTTAAAAGTATAAATAACATAGGCAAATAAGGTTGATTAATGGCAGTAAAATATTAACTACCTGTTTGACATCAACCTCAATAATCAGAATACTGACGCTTCTAAACAGAGAGCATGCAAGCGTACATAAGAACAAGAAACAGGTTGTATATGTTCAATATAGCTCTAAATAAGAGGCAGAGAAAAAAAGACAATACTTATACTGCATATGTCCATAAACTTCATGCAATTCTGCTGTGCACAGACTTGGATGTTGGTAGATTCAAAGACTGAAGAGCAGAGAAACGAACCAAGTCCACTATCTGTGAAGGAGCGTCTAACTCCCGAATGTTTCGTAAGCAGTGACGTCGGGTCATCTGACTTGGTTACATGTTACACTAGTTACCAAACGATACTTTGTATCCGTCTCTGTATCAAGAAAGTCTCTTGTATTAGAGTTGCTGATGGTGAATCTTCAGTTTTAGTTCTTTATGCCGTTTCGTTCTGTTTGGTGAAAGGCGATTACCTTTCCAACGATGGGTCTTGGGGGTCTATAGCTTCTTAGATGCCTGAGATACAGGCTTCTAAGCAGCATGCCCCCTGCTCCTATACTTAACGTGAATTTTAAATAAAGTTGTGCGGTGACGTCATCACTTCATTGCATGTGACGTCACCGCGCATAACGTGAAGCCCCCGCGATGCCTGTCACTATGCAGGCCCTATCGCCAGGGTAGGAGCGGGTGGGAGCCCCCAGGTCTCCCTCAATGTGGAAGAGTGCTAGTGACGGCTCTGAGCCGTCGTCAGCACCAGAGTGGGAAACTCTGCGACGGCCTAGAGCCGTCGTTAGCACTCAAGGGGTTAATTTTGACTAGACTATTCCTTTAAGCACTGTAAGCATTCTGGAAATAATATGGAAAAAAAACTGCAGCTACTTTTCCAGTAAAGAGAAGTAATAATAAATACAATGGTGTCCTTCAAGAAAGTGATCAGGGAATGCTGCAACCACATAACTATAAAATATATATTCATTTATTAAATTGCACAGAAACATATGAGGAAAATACATTTAAAAGAGACTTATAAAAGATGTACACAGAGAGAGAGTGAGAGTATTTAAGGATCCACACCACAAATGAAAGCAATCATGTATCAGCACTGAAGTTAACATGGATGATAGTAGAATATCATGCCTACTAGACCCAGAGGATTGTTGTTACTTCTGAATTTACATCCATTTCTAAATTTAATAGATTGTTGAGTCTTCCAATAGAACATAAGTTTAATTCCAAACATATAGTTTACTTTGTATAAGCTAAGTGCATTTTTTATTCTTTAAAATGTATTTTAAGACAACAATGTCCTGATTGTGGCTGCCTATTAAAATACATTTATAGGTTAATAGGTTAGAAAGCATCTTGGAAGGCTAAATATTAGGTAGTCTAATAGCTTATTTATTATTGTTTGTTTTTAATAACTAAACTGTTCCTTTACTATTGATAGTAAGTGTTATTTCTGGGGGGTTTTGTGCT
This sequence comes from Bombina bombina, assembly GCF_027579735.1. Taxonomy (NCBI): domain Eukaryota; kingdom Metazoa; phylum Chordata; class Amphibia; order Anura; family Bombinatoridae; genus Bombina; species Bombina bombina. Next base: position 521,047,173 of record NC_069502.1, read on the forward strand.
AAACAATGTGTTTGTTACCAATTGTAGATGCTTTTACTCTTCTGCCAGGGTCATCTAATCTACAAATCCAACTTGCTTGTTTTAGAAAGGTTTTTACCTCTTGTAGATATTATTTGGTGGTATATGTACACAGGATTGTTTTTTCTGTAGTGTATGGTTGGTGAACCTTTGACATGCTTGCCCAAGGTGGCTCACCAAAAACTTTTGGTGGCCCACCCTTTTGTCCTATTGCCATAATGCCAGCCAACTGCAGTCTAGTTTTACTCAGTTACATACAGCAAGATGCTCTCTTCTTCCAATAAGAAAGTACATGGAAGACTCCATCTCCCAGCATGGAGGAGTAAGAGGGATTTAAAGGAGAGGCAGGAGCAAGGATACAGAACCAGCTCAGGTTAAGTATTTACACCTGCTGACACTAATGGGGGAAAAATACCTTTTATTTTTTATTTTTATTGAAGTTTACACTCACTGTAAACTAATGATACTGTACCAAAAAAAAACATCAGATATATTTAGAAATATTTATTTATGAATAAATAGAACATATTCATATACTTGAATGTGCATGCGACATTGTAACTTCGGATTTTTGCGCTAGTCGGTTACCGCTAGAGCGAAAATGGTTCACTTTCCACTCATAATACGAGCGCAACCTGACTAGTGCAAAACTCTTCTAGCACATTTAATGCTCAAGCGGGAACGTTAATTTATACTTTATTCGTAATGTAAGCCATAGTTGGGAGTGAGGCTGTTAGTGCTACAATTGGGGGTGGGATGAATAATGGTTAAGTGGGTTAGATGGCTGTCAGCTGTGCTCCATCTGAAAAGATAATATGGCTAAGTCTGAAAAAAAAAATGCTAAAGGAAAGTCGGAATTTCTGCAAATCGGTTGTGCTCTGATCGTTTGTGGAGGTGAACGGTTTGAAGAAATAGATGGTCACAAATTATACTGGCTGCAGCCCTTTTATTAATTATGAGCTTATTATATTGAAGGAACCTAAAAGTGCACAAAGAAAAAGTTTTGAAGAGCATTTCTTCTACAAGATGTGAGTCCACGGATTTCATCCTTACTTGTGGGATATTATCCTCCTGCTAACAGGAAGTGGCAAAGAGCACCACAGCAGAGATGTATATATAGCTCCTCCCTTCCCCTCCACCCCCAGTCATTCTCTTTGCCTGTGTTATACTAGGAAGAGGTAAAGTGAGGTGTTCGTTTTAGTTTCTTCAATCAAGAAGTTTTTTTATTTTAAATGGTACCGGTGAGTACTATTTTCCTCAGGGGGATATGGAAGAAGATTTCTGCCCTGAGGTTGATGATCTTAGCAGCTGTAACTAAGGTCCATGTTAGTTCCCACAAGACTTCTGAAGGTAACACAAGAGACATCTTCAGTGTGGAGAACGGTTTCATGCTACAAGCAGCATTGAGGTATGTGCAGCCCTTTATTTCTGAAGAGACTTGATATATCAGAACTGGCTGGCATTTATTTCCCTGCAAGGGAATGGGGTAAGCAGTAGACCTGTTAGACAAAGGGGTGTTACTGGAGACCTATGTTTTATTTTTCTGTTGACATATTGGGCATTCATTATATTAGACACTGGGAGAGGCAGGAACCGTTGATCGGTTTTTGTTTGCACTGATTAACCGGTTTGTTTATACTGGTATGTTGTTTGGGGTGTAATATGTTCCACTTAGTTTTTGCTTAAAACCGCTTCTCCATGTGGTTGTTTTAGGCCTACTCGAGCATCGGCCATGATGGGTGGGGCTTAATTTCGTGCGCTCAGATGTGCACTTCCTTCTGTCTGAGAAGCAGCAAGCATTTAACTACGGTTGATCCTAGACAGTGGTTCTCTTATCCAGATCGTTGGCGAGTCATTTTAAAGTACCCTGGGGGCAGGTAGGCGCCACAGCAGAGCTGGGGTATTTTTTGTAAATTTGACATTTTTGTGATTTAAATTCCTTTTAGAGGTTCATTACTCCCCTTACTCTTTGGGTGCAATAATTTTTGGATCCATTAATGAGCTACAGTTAATTTTTAGAGCAAATTAACGTTTTGAAGCAGTTTTGGTAAAATTGTGCGCTTTTTATCTCTTAAAGGCGCAGTACTCGTTTTCTCAAAATTTGTTTAAAACAATAAATAAAGTGTTTAACGACTTGTGGTTATTACTAGTCTGCTCAACATGTCTGACATTGAGGAATCACATTTTTCTATGTGTTTAGAGGCTATTGTGGAACCCCCTCTTACATTGGGTACCTCTTGTACTGAAAGGGCCTTAAATTGTAAAAAGCATATTTTAGGTCAAGAAAGTGTGCCTAAGGATGATTCTCAGTCTGAAGAGAATCAGGATATTCCATCCAATTCTCCCCAAGTGTCGCAACCTTTAACGCCCACACAAGCGACGCCAAGTACCTCTAGTGCGTCTAATTCTTTTACTCTACAGGAGATGGCTGCAATTATGTCAACTACCCTTACGGAGGTATTATTTAAATTACCAGTGTCACAGGGTAAACACAGTAGGTCAGGTATTAATGTGAATACTGAATCTTCTGATGCTTTATTGGCTATTTCCAATGTACCCTCACAGTGCTCTGAGTTGGGGGTCAGGGAATTGCTGTCTGAGGGAGAGCTTTTAGACTCAGGGAATGTGTTACCTCAGACAGATTTGGACGTTATGTCCTATAAATTTAAGCTTAAACACCTCCGCCTGTTACTTCGTGAGGTTTTAGCGATTATGACCCTATTGTGATACCACCAGAGAAATTGTGTAAGATGGACAAATATCTTGAGGTGCCTACTTACAATGATGTTTTTCCAGTTCCTAAAAGAATTTCGGAAATTATAAAAATGGGAATGGGACAGACCAGGTATACCGTTTTCTCCCCCTCCTAATTTTAAGAAAATGTTTCCCATATCAGACACCATTCGTGACTTGTGGCAAACGGTCCCTAAGGTAGAGGGATCTATATCTACCCTGGCTAAGCGTACAACTATACCCATTGAGGACAGTTGTGCTTTCAAAGACCCTATGGATAAAAAGTTAGGTCTTCTAAAGAAATTATTTATTCATCAGGGTTTCCTTTTACAACCTACGGCTTGCATTGTTCCAGTAACTACTGCAGCAGCTTTTTGGTTTGAGGCTCTAAAAGAGTCTCTGAAGGTTGAGACTCCATTAGATGACATTTTGGATAGAATTAAGGCTCTCAAGCTAGCTAATTCTTTTATTACTGATGCCGCTTTTCAAATTGCTAAATTAGCGGCGAAAAATGCAGGATTTGCTATTCTAGCGCGTAGAGCTTTATGACTCAAATCTTGGTCTGCTGATGTGTCATCAAAAACTAAGCTTTTAGCTATTCCCTTTAAAGGTAAGACCCTTTTCGGGCCTGAATTGAAGGAGATCATTTCTGACATTACTGGAGGTAAAGGCCATGCCCTTCCTCAGGATAAGTCTGTTAAGATGAGGGTAAACAAAATAATTTTCATTCCTTTCGAAATTTTAAAGGAGGACCCTCTGCTTCCTCTTCCTCCACAAAGCAAGAAGGGAATTTTGCTCAATCCAAGTCAGTCTGGAGACCCAACCAGGCTTGGAATAAAGGTAAACAATCCAAGATGCCCGCTGTTGCTACAAAGACAGCATGAAGGGTTGGCCCCTGATCTGGGATCGGATCTAGTAGGGGGCACACTTTCTTTCTTTGCTCAGGCGTGGGCAAGAGACGTTCAGAAAATCAAAGATTCTAAATACTTGACGAGCACTTCAGTCCATTCCTCGGCCATCAGTGGCTCAGTGTTTGGAGGTAATAGGATTAATGGTAGCGGCAATGGACATCATTCCGTTTGCTCGCTTTCATCTCAGACCACTGCAGCTGTGCATGCTCGGACAGTGGAATGGGGATTATCTCCTCAGATAAATCTGGATCAAGAGACCAGAGACTCTCTTCTTTGGTGGTTGTCACTGGATCATCTGTCCAAGGGGACTTGTTTCCGCAGACCCTCGTGGGTGATAGTGACAATGGACGCCAGCCTTCTGGGCTGGGGTGCAGTCTGGAATTCCCTGAAGGCTCAGGGTGTTTGGACTCAGGTGGAGTCTCTACTTCCAATCAATATTCTGGAACTGAGAGCAATATCAATGCGCTTCAGACGTGGCCTCAGTTGGCTTCGGCCAAATTCATCAGGTTCCAGTCGGACAACATCACGACTGTGGCATATATCAATCATCAGGGGGGAACAAGGAGTTCATTAGCGATGATAGAAGTATCCAAGATAATCCGATGGGCGGAGACCCACTCTTGTTATCTGTCAGCATCCCAGGAGTAGAAAATTGGGAAGCGGATTTTCTAAGTCTTCAGACTTTTCATCCGGGGGAGTGGGAACTGCATTCGGAGGTATTTGCTTCATTGATTCGCAAATGGGGCAGACCAGAACTAGATCTGATGGTATCTCGTCAACATGCCAAGCTTCCACGTTACGGATCCAGGTCAAGGAATCCCCAGGCCGAACTGATAGATGCTTTGGCAGTGCCTTGGTCGTTCAGCCTAGCTTATGTGTTTCCACCGTTTACTCTCCTTCCACGCATGATTGTTCGAATCAAACAGGAGAGAGCTTCAGTAATCCTGATAGCGCCTGCGTGGCCACGCAGGACTTGGTATGCGGATTTAGTGGATATGTCCTCTCTGCCAACGTGGAAACTTCCTCTGAGACAGGACCTTCTCATTCAAGGTCCTTTCCAACATCCAAATCTAATTTCTCTGCAGCTGACTGCTTGGAGATTGAACACTTGATTTTATCTAAGCGAGGATTCTCTGATTCGGTCATCGATACTTTGATACAGGCTAGAAAGCCTGTCACTAGAAAAATCTATCATAAGATATGGCGTAAATATCTTTATTGGTGTGAATCCAAAGGTTACTCATGGAGTAAAGTTAGGATTCCCAGGATTCTGTCTTTTCTCCAAGAAGGATTGGAAAAAGGGTTATCAGCAAGTTCTTTAAAGGGACAAATTTCGGCTTTGTCAATTTTGTTTCACAAACGTTTGGCAGATGTGCCAGATGTTCAGTCTTTTTGTCAGGCTCTAACTAGAATTAAGCCTTTATTTAGACCAATTACTCCTTCCTGGAGTTTGAATTTAGTTCTTCGAGTTTTTCAAGTGGTTCCTTTTGAACCTATGCATTCCATAGATATTAAATTGTTATCTTGGAAAGTTCTGTTTTTAGTTGCTATTTCTTCTGCTCGAAGAGTTTCTGAACTTTCAGCGTTACAGTGCGATTCGCCTTATCTCATATTTCATTCTGATAAGGTGGTTCTACGTACAAAACCTGGTTTTCTTCCTAAGGTTGTTTCAAATAAGAATATTAATCAGGAAATTGTTGTTCCTTCCTTGTGTCCTAATCCTTCTTCTAAGAAGGAGCGTCTGTTACATAACCTGGACGTGGTCCGTGCCTTAAAGTTTTACTTACAGGCAACTAAGGATTTCCGTCAATCATCTTCATTTTTCATTGTTTATTCTGGAAAGCGTAGGGATCAGAAAGCTATGGCTACCTCTCTTTCTTTTTGGCTGAGGAGTATCATCCGCCTGGCATATGAGACTGCTGCACAGCAGCCTCCTGAAAGAATTACGGCTCATTCTACTAGGGCTGTGGCTTCCACATGGGCCTTTAAAAATGATGCATCTGTTGAACAGATTTGTAAGGCTGCAACTTGGTCGTCCCTTCATACTTTTTCCAAATTTTACAAATTTGATACTTTTGCTTCTTCTGAGGCTGTTTTTGGGAGGAAAGTTCTTCAAGCAGTGGTGCCTTCCGTTTAGGTCTCTGTCTTGTCCCTCCCTTTCATCCGTGTCATGTAGCTTTGGTTTTGTATCCCACAAGTAAGGATGAAATCCGTGGACTCGTCGTATCTTGTAGAAGAAAAGGAACCAAACTGAGCACATTGTCTAAATAGAAACGTAGTCTCCAGCTGTGGTGAATCAAAATTACCTTTATTTTACATACAGGGACCAGTAAAGCAACGTTTCGGGCTAACACTAAGCCCTTTCTCAAGCTTGACATTTAGTGAATAAAACAGTGTTTAAATAGCCATAATGGCACCAATTGATTGTGATAATCGCGTTAATATCGCCATCTAGTGATGAAAAATAGATACTACATATATAAAAAAATCTATCTACAACAATTTGTTACAAATTATGTGCTACAAAATTTAAGTGTAAATACTAGAAGATAGTGTCTAGCAATTCCATTCAGATTATTAAAATGTGAAATTATAAAATCACAAACATAATATAAATATTATATGAATTCAGTGTAAAAAAATATGTATATACTACAAAAAATAATATTCATCAATACTCATGTTATAAATTTCAACTATAAAGATTCCATCCATAAAAACACAATCAATACATTTCTTAAAAATTAGTATGTGTAAGAAAATCCTTAAAGTAAATTCCCACATACACCAATATGTCAAAAAATAAAAATAAAACAACTTAATGAAAATTCAGTATGTTAATGGATTAATTTCCAATTCATACATAGTAATAATTCATTAATAAACATTAAGATATAACCCATAAAAATAAATAATAAAAAGAAAGAAAAAACAAAATCTTAAACACACAGGTAAAGTAGATAAAAAAAGCCCTCTGAAAAATTATCCAATTTTTAAATTTTAAACGTTGTCCAATTGCATTCTCTATTGAGACCTTTAGGCCACAGAGTATTTAATTTGTTAATCCAAAAGGCCTCCCTTTTTGTTTAGAAGAGCCTCCTTATCTCCACCTCTTCTGGGCATACGAATTTGTTCAATGATTTGAAAACAAAGTTGGCCGATATTGTGCCCATCTTGCAAAAATGTGAGGAAACCGGAGTATCCTTACCACACCTGATATTTGACTTGTGCTCAGAGATTCTCTCACGTGCCTCTCTAGTCGATTGTCCAATGTATAATAAAGAACATGGACACTTAATGGCATAAATAATAAACTCTGATCTACAAGTCAAATATTCCTTAATTGTATATTTTTTCCCTGTATAGGGATGAAAAATTCTATCGCCTTTAATCATCGAATTGCAATTGATACATGAGAGACAAGGAAAACATCCTGTACGTCGCTTCCCAGTTATGGTTCTCCGAGTACATTTACTGCTACCAACATCTGCTCTTACTAACTGATCTTTTATGTTCGGGCTTCTTTTGTAAGCTGGCATAGGTGGCTCTGAAAATACTTTAATGTCAGGATGGCACTTTTGTAAAATATGCCAATATTTTCGTATAATTTTATTTATCTAACTACTCCTAGTGTTAGGTTGATCTTTGTGTCACAATATATCTCTTTTGTTTCTATCTTCCTTTACTGTATTGGGCACAGGACTATTGGATCTTAAAATAATGTTTTGTTTCTCCTTATGTACAAGATCAACAGGATAACCCCTTTGTATAAATTTTTCTGACATTTGTTCCAATCCTGTCATTTTTAAATCAGTGTCAGACACAATATGATCTACTCGCAATAACTGACTTTTAGGTATAGCTTTAAAGGTAGAAGGTGGATGAAAGCTGTTAAATAACAGTGTTATTTTTATCGGTAGGTTTAGAATAAACATCAGCCCTCAAACCATGTTCACCTTTATAGATACGCGTGTCCAAAAATTGAATAGATTGTTCATTCTATGTCAAACTAAATTTAATACCATTCACTGATCTGTTAAGGTCATCAATAAACGTAAATAGGGATCCAATGTCGCTATACCATATGCCAAACACATCGTCAATGAACCGCCAGCACGTGGCTCCAAATTTCTTAAACAGTAAATGTTCATATACAAATAACTCTTCAAAATTGTTCATGAAGATGTTGGCATAGGTTGGGGCGACATTGGATCCCAAGGCAGTACCGTTTTTCTGAAAGAAAAATTCATCCTTAAAAAGGAAGTAATTCATGTAAAGTATAACCTCCAGCAATTTTAGAAAAAAATTGTATTTGAGTCAAATTGTACTTATTGTCACACTTCAAAACTTTAGCTACTGACTCAATCCCACTTGTGTGCTTAAAAGAAGTGTACAAACTTGATACATCAAGTGTGAATAAAATTAATGTGTTACTTTGTAAATCAAGCTGTTCAAGTTTTTTCAAAAAATCGTAAGTATCTTGAATATAAGATGAAGATTTGACCACATAAGGTTGCAAAATTCTGTCCAAAAAAACAGAAATATTAGTGAAAATAGACCCTGAACCTGCCACTATGGGTCTACCCGGTGGTTTAAGTTCATTTCTCTTGTAAGGTGTATCCAGTCCACAGATTCATCCTTTACTTGTGGGATATTCTCCTTCCCTACAGGAAGTGGCAAAGAGAGCACACAGCAGAGCTGTCCATATAGCTCCCCCTCTAGCTCCACCCCCCAGTCATTCTCTTTGCCGGCTCTAAGCACTAGGGTCTCTCTCGGGTCAGTGCATGGAGACAATCGGATTAATGGTAGCAGCAATGGACATAGTCCCTTTTGCTCGGATACACCTCAGACCACTGCAACTATGCATGCTCAAACAGTGGAATGGGGATTATGCAGATTTGTCTCCTCAAATTCAGTTGGACCAGGAGATCAGAGATTCTCTTCTCTGGTGGTTGTCTCAGGATCACCTGTCTCAGGGAATATGTTTCCGCAGGCCAGAGTGGATCATTGTAACGACCGACGCCAGTCTGGTAGGCTGGGGTGCGGTCTGGGACTCCCTGAAAGCTCAGGGCTTATGGTCTCGGGAAGAAACTCTTCTCCCGACAAACATTCTGGAACTGAGGGCGATATTCAACGCTCTTCAGGCATGGCCTCAACTAGCTGCGGCCAAATTCATCAGATTTCAGTCGGACAACATCACGACTGTAGCTTACGTCAATCATCAGGGGGGAACAAAGAGTTCCCTAGCGATGACGGAAGTAACCAAGATAATCAGGTGGGCGGAGGATCACTCCTGCCATCTCTCAGCAATTCACATCCCAGGAGTAGACAACTGGGAGGCGAATTTTCTAAGTCGTCAGACTTTTCACCCGGGGGAGTGGGAACTCCATCAGGAGGTGTTTGCCCAGCTGACTCAGCTATGGGGCATTCCAGAGTTGGATCTGATGGCGTCCCGTCAGAACACCAAACTTCCTCTCTACGGGTCCAGGTCCCGGGATCCCAAGGCAGTATTGATAGAATCTCTAGCAGCGCCTTGGTCCTTCAATCTGGCTTATGTTTTTCCACCGTTTCCCCTTCTCCCGCGTCTGGTCGCCAGAATCAAGGAGGAGAAGGCTTCGGTGATTCTGATAGCGCCTGCGTGGCCACGCAGGACTTGGTATGCAGACCTAGTGGACATGTCATCTGTCCCACCATGGACACTGCCAATGAGGCAGGATCTTCTAATACAGGGTCCGTTCAAGCATCCAAATCTAATTTCTCTGCTGGAGATTGAACGCTTAATTCTATCAAAGCGTGGTTTCTCTGAGTCAGTTATAGATACCTTGATTCAGGCTAGAAAGCCTGTCACCAGGAAAATCTACCATAAGATATGGCGGAAATATCTTTGTTGGTTTGAATCCAAGGGTTACTCATGGAGTAAGATTAGGATTCCCAGGATACTGTCTTTCCTCCAAAAAGGATTGGAGAAAGGATTGTCAGCTAGTTCCTTAAAAGGACAGGTATCTGCCCTGTCTATTCTTTTGCACAAGCGTCTGGCAGAGGTACCAGACGTTCAAGCGTTTACTCAGGCTTTAGTCAGAATCAAGCCTGTCTATAAATCTAGTTCTTTCAGTTCTTCAAGGGGTTCCGTTTGAACCTTTACATTCCATAGATATTAAGTTGTTATCTTGGAAAGTTTTGTTTTTGGTAGCTATCTCTTCTGCTCGAAGAGTCTCAGAGTTATCTGCCTTACAGTGTGATTCACCTTACCTGGTGTTCCACGCAGATAAGGTAGTTTTGCGTACCAATCCTGGTTTTCTTCCTAAAGTTGTTTCTAACAAGAATATTAACCAGGAAATTGTTGTTCCTTCTCTGTGTCCTAATCCTGCTTTGAAGAAGGAACGTCTGTTACACAATCTTGATGTGGTTTGTGCTTTAAAGTTCTATTTACAAGCAACTAAGGATTTCAGACAAACATCTTCCTTGTTTGTTATATATTCTGGTAAGAGGAGAGGTCAGAAAGTGACTGCTACCTCTCTTTCCTTTTGGCTGAAAAGCATCATCCGTGTGGCCTATGAGACTGCTGGCCAGCAGCCTCCTAAGACTATTACTGCTCATTCTACCAGATCAGTGGCTTCCACATGGGCTTTTAAAAACGAGGCTTCTGTTGAACAGATTTGTAAGGAGGCTATTTTTGGGAGAAAGGTTTTACAAGCAGTGGTGCCTTCCGTTTAAGGTACCTGTCTTGTTCCCTCCCTTCATCCGTGTTCTAAAGCTTTGGTATTGGTATCCCACAAGTAAAGGATGAATCCGTGGACTGGATACACCTTACAAGAGAAAACAGAATTTATGCTTACCTGATAAATTACTTTCACTTGTGGAGTATCCAGTCCACGGCCCACCCTGGCGATTAAGTCAGGTAATAATTTTTTGTTTAAACTACAGTCACCACTGCACCCTATAGTTTCTCCTTTTTCTTCCTAACCTTCGGTCGAATGACTGGGGGGTGGAGCTAGAGGGGGAGCTATATGGACAGCTCTGCTGTGTGCTCTCTTTGCCACTTCCTGTACGGAAGGAGAATATCCCACAAGTAAAGGATGAATCCGTGGACTGGATACACCACAAGAGAAAGTAATTTATCAGGTAAGCATAAATTCTGTTTTTTTATGAATTTTCGGCAAACAATATATGACCGGTCTTACAGGATGTTTAATATTCAAAAATTCATTCAGGTCATTTGAAATTAATCCATTTTTCACTGCCTGACACAAAATATTAACAATTTCATTCTGGATCTTATGTGTGGGATTGTATCCTATCACAGTATAAACTGTAGTATCGCTAAGTTGTTGTTCTATTTCAGATACATAAGCCTCCTGACTCATTACCACTAGGGTGCCGCCCTTGTCAGCTGCCTTTATAGTCAATCCCTTTCTTGAATTAAGGGTACTCAAAGATGCAGAATCATTCTTATATTCCATAAGTCTCTTCTGAAACATAAAGTCAGATTTCCGGAATAATTGTTCAACATCCCTAAGTACCAAATCAAATAATGCATTGGCACCATTATCAGTGGTTACTGGGTTAAATTTACTAACATTTCTCAATCCTACTGTCTTACAAGTAAGTATTTCATTTACATTGGTAATTATTTCACTCATCATTAACATTATTAACTTAAATATCACCAGTATTTTTAATCAGCTACTGTTGGATATACTAGGTCTGCACATGAACCTCTATCTACACAGTCCGTTACATCACCTGTAGGGACACAAGAAACAAAAGACAGATGTGGGTGGTCTCTCCAAACCAAGGTTCCAACGTCAGAGACGTCGCACACCAGGTGATACCCAGAGTGAGTCGGAATCGTCAGTTTGTTTTTTGATGGAGGACTCAGACACCGGAGGGGCGGTAGGAAGCACCGCAGGCAAACAAATTCCGATTCAAGGGGCAAAGAAAGCCAGACAAACCCGGTGGAACAGCCGGGGCAGAGGCTGACATTTCAACTAACTACGGCACAACATCTGGTGAGCAATTCAGCTAACTCACATGACCGGGTGACTTCTATTTCTTCAAGCGGAGATATACTTTTGCAAGAGGACTCTTGTTTCTTGTGTCCCTACATGTGATGTAACGGACTTTGTAGATAGAGGTTCATGTGCAGACCTAGTATATTCAACAGTAGCTGATAAAAATACTGGTGATATTGAAGTTAATAATGTTAATGATGCCAATATTGTACATAATATTTCAGGAGTTAATTTAACCGATGCCGAAGTTTCTCTCCTTAGTAAAGGGTTATCATACTGTCCCATTAATAAAGGGAATTTATTTCAAGTTAAACATGAACTACACACATTTTTTAGTACAATTAAATTAAAATAGTTTTTTGATAAGAAGACTAAAATTCAAGAGAGTGAAATAATTACAATTGTAAATGAAATGCTTACTTGTAAGACAATAGGATTGAGAAATGTTAGTAAATTTAACCCAGTAACCACTGATAATGGTGCCAATACATTCTTTAATTTGGTACTGGTAGTGAGTCAGGCGGCTTATGTATCTGAAATAGAACAACAACTTAGCAATACTACAGTTTATACGGTGATAGGATACGATCCTACACATAAGATCCAGAATGAAATTGTTAATATTTTGTGTCAGGCAGTGAAAATGGATTAATTTCAAATGACCTGAATGACTTTTTGAATATTAAACATCCTGTAAGACCGGTCATATATTGTTTGCCGAAAATTCATAAAAATGAACTTAAACCACAGGGTAGACCAATAGGCCTCTAGTTATGAAGCCGTCTACTTTCCTGCATTCGCCGGCCCAATACGCTCACCTAATCTCGCCTACCATCGCTGCCGTGGACCTGAATACGTTCGCCAAAGTTATCAAAAAAGCTGTCAAGAAGCCGCACACCAAGTACGGAGCGATGAGCAGCGGACTGTTGTTAACTGACAGTCATCGATCTCGCTGCTCATTGGATTCTAGGCAGCTTTCTTGCTAGCCTGTCACTAAGCACCCACACTAAACTACACTGTTTTAACCCTAAACCGCCGCTCCTGGACCCCGCCGCAACTCTAATAAATGTATTAACCCCTAAACCGCCGCCCCCGGACCCAACCGCCACCTACATTATACCTATTAACCCCTAATCTGCCGCCCCCTATACCGCCGCCACCTACATAAAGTTATTAACCCCTATCCTGCGGATCCCAGACCCCGCCGCAACTAAATAAATTGTTTCACATCAAAACAAGAAAAATATACAGGCTGCGCTTCTCTAACTTAAAACCAGATTCTAATTCAAAAAGCTAATCAATTCCAGATATGAAGTGATTTCTACCCTTTGAATATAAAATAGTTTAAAAACCCGTATATGCATCAAATCTACACCTCGGTATAATAATGATAACGGTGTTAGACCATATACATCCGTATGTGAAAAAACAATGTTCAAATCCACATTTAGAGATACATATCTTATTTAAAAAAAAACAAAAAACTATATATATATATATATATATATATATATTTTGCTCAAAATTGGCATATATACAACTGTTCCAAAAAATGTATAACAGATTAGAAGTGATATGTAATTGTGCAAACAATACTTCCCAAGTCCAAATGAGGGTTTTGAAAGTGTGGATAAGGATGCCCGCTCTGTCCAAAAATGCAGAAATCTGTGCTCCTGCTCCCAAAAATGACACTAATAACAAAACAAAAAAGACAGAGTGCAACCTCCTCTGAACATAAAAGCAATTTGAAGTAATTTATTCCAAGGATGTACTGATGACAAGACACATAAAAAAGTGCATGAACAGCACGTACATAAAACAATTAAATTGCAGGCACAAAAAAGTCACCAGTTAGATAAGTCCTCCGTGGGAGTTCTGGAGTCGCAAAGATTAAGTCTCCGTTCCTCTATGTGCCCACCATTCAGGAGCTGTAACCGGGAATCTCTAGGACACCACCAGAACTGGATGTGATAGACGCAGCGTCACGGGCTCTCTGACTGAAGCCGCTATACACTGTTCCTCTCTGATTCAAACCTGCAAGACACTCTACGCGTTTCGTCGGGTTACGACCCGACTTTGTCAAGAGATAATTTCATTGTGATGGATGTATCCTTTTAAAGCGTGGCAGGTTTGACTCGCCTCCAGTGTGAAGAGTTCTGATTGGCTAGTAATCCAAGCCTAACGTACGGTAACACACCTCTTTAAAGTCCTTCACAGATCCCTAATAGCAATGTTAATAATAAAAGAAATATGCGGTGACCAAATACAAAGCTTTAATAGCATAAAAAACAAACTAACAAGCATAAATACTTATTATTATTTGTAAACATAAAACGATAAATCAGACATTCCTTGACTGAACACATAACTAAAATAAATAACTTGAGTTTATTATATTCTATCGCCCTAAGCAATATGATTTGACAATATTAAATCCCTCAGTAGTAGGAATAATGCATAAATAAATAAATGAATGGATACATGCTAGTTGATAAATACTTAAAGCATGTGATGTATAATCAATAATGAATAAAAATTACATAGAACTTTCAAAATACACATATTAACATATAAAAGAGCCAAAATAGGGGCTCTAGGACACCTATATAAAAAATAAGAACAATGTCATACCTAGGAAATAAATAGGGGCTAAAAAACCAGGGAATCCAAGCGAACATAACCTAGAGAAGCTTTTGTGAGGGAATTAGAGCTAGAAGACAAACCTGCACTAACGTGAAACCCCCCGAGGCTACGTGGGCTTACATGAAAGCCTGGAGGTCCAAATCAATGTTAAGACCTTTAGGATTCTCAGTTTTGAGGGTTCCAAGTTCGTGAATCCAGAACGTCTCACGCTGCCTTAGACGCCTCTACCTGTTTTTAGAACACTCAGGGGGAATCCAGTCCAATACCATAATTTTTAAACTCGTATTGTTAGCATCATGGAAATGTTTAAAGTGACACTGGACACTATGGTTCTCTATTCCATTTTTAGTATTACCTAGATGTTCATTGAACCTGTTCCTAACCAATCTTTTAGTGCGACCTATATAGTAACAGTTGCAATCGCATCTCAGAAGGTACACTACATAATTCGATTTGCAAGAAAACTTCTCTTTAATTTTATAAGACTTGGTTTTGTCCATGTTATCAAAAGTGTCTCCTCTGATGATGTTTTTGCACATGTTACAATTTTTTACACCGCAAGGCCACGTTCCATTCTTTCTGCTGAGCCAATGGTCATTCGAACATTTAACTGGGGCTTTAACTGAAATGAATTTAGATGGAGCCAGGGTATTCTTGAGATCTTTATTTTTCTTATAAGTAATAGTTGGATGATCGGGTAACACAGCCCCCAGAATTGGATCTGATGTCAGGATCCTCCAGTGTTTTTTTAAAATATTACTAATATCTTTGCTACCTTGGCTGTAAGTGGTGATGAAATGGATTTCCTCTTTTCCAGAGGATACCTGCTTTTTCTTTTTATTAGGCTCCAGCATAATGTTCCTATCCATGTTTGATATTCTTTCTTTGACAGAAGTTAAATGGGAGTTGTCATAACCCTTTTCAACAAATCTAGACTCTAAGGACCTTGCTTCAATTAGATAATCTTCATGATGTGTGCAATTTCTGCGTACCCTCTGGTACTGTCCGAGGGGAATATTATTTTTCCACCTCGGAAGGTGTCCGCTATTGGCACTAAGGAATCCGTTCTTATCAGTCGGTTTCTGAAAGTTTTTTACAGCAATCTGGTCACTCTGGTCTACAAATAATATTAGATCTAAGAATTCCATTTCTTCTCTATGAATCTTGCTAGTAAATTTGAGGTTCATATTATTATTATTTAGATGTTCAATGAATTCTATAGCTTGTTCCTCCTGGCCTTTCCATATAAGGATGACATCGTCAATATACCTGTAATAATTAATTATGTTAGTGCTAAAGGGATTATTATTCCAAACATACTTATTTTCAAAAAAATTTACAAAAAGATTGGCATAGGATGGGGCAAAAGTGGTCCCCATCGCTGTGCCCTGTAACTGTAAATAAAGTTGTGAATCAAATTGAAAATAATTATGCTTTAAAATAAAATCAATGCTATTTAAAATAAAATCAATTTGTATTTGGGGAAGATGACTATTAAATAAACTATCCTGTATGGCCAAAATACCTAGGTCATGGGGAATGCAAGTATAAAGGGCCGTGACATCGCACGTAACCCATATAAAGCCCTTATCCCATTTCATGCCTTCAAATGCTCTTATTGTTTGAGTTGTGTCTTTCAAAAAAGACTTCGTTTTTTGGACCAGCGGCTGTAGGTAATGGTCGATGTACATAGATAGATAGACAGGGACCCAATTCCAGATATAATAGGCCTCCCCGGAGGGTCCACTAAAGATTTATGAACCTTCGGGAGGTGGTAGAAAATTGGAACGGAGGGGTCCCTGTCTAGCAAAAAATTGAATTCCTCATTGTTCAAAATGCCCCTTGATTTTGCTTTGCTCAAGATAATATTGAGTTCTTGTAAGAACTTTTTAGTGGGATTAAAGGAGAGTTTCTTGTATGTATTTGTTTCACTTAAAATTCTCATTGCTTCCTTTAAATAATCCTGTTTATCTTGTACCACGACCCGCCACCCTTATCCGCTGTGTTAATGACAATATTAGGGTTATTTTTCAAGCATTGTAGTGTTTATCTCTCCCGTATAGATAAATTATCATTGAATCTATTAAGCCATTTTCCATTTTTGCTCTCCCACAGTTCGGATAGATCAGTACTAACTAATTTGTTAAATATTTTGATATGTTCCCCCTGGGCCCCGACTGGAAAAAAGGTAGATGGTCTCTTAAAATTGCTGTGTAAAAAGGGGGGGTTCTTCACTATCATCATGTAAGCTTAAGTTCATAAGTGATTGAGTTTGACTAAGGGTTTCCCCCTGTAGGGAGTTTAACGTTTGTAAGGTGTCCCTATCTTGACTGTTTAAGACCTCTAATGAATTTGTAGTGGTATTACAAGTAGGTTGTTGTTTTAAAAAATATCTTTTAAGAGTCATTTCTCTTGCAAGGTGTATCCAGTCCACGGATTCATCCTTTACTTGTGGGATATTCTCATTCCCTACAGGAAGTAGCAAAGAGAGCACACAGCAAAGCTGTCCATATAGCTCCCCCTCTAGCTCCACCCCCCAGTCATTCTCTTTGCTGGCTCTAAGCACTAGGGTCTCTCTCGGGAGTGTAAAGTGAATGTGGTGTTAGAATTGTAGTTTTATTATCTTCAATCAAAAGTTTATTTTAAATGGTACCGGTTTGTACTATTTACTCTCTAGCAGAAAAGTGATGAAGATTTCTGCTGAGAGGAAAATGATTTTTGCATGTTGTAACTAAAATCTACTGCTGTTCCCACACAGGACTGAGGAGTACCAGAAAACTTCAGTTGGGGGGAACAGTTTGCAGGGTGATCTGCAATAAGGTATGTTCAGTCATTTATTTCTAGACAAAACTGAGATAATGCTAGAAGAGACTGACAATATCCCCATGAGGGGAGGGTAAGCTATGTTCACAGACTTAGTAAGGAATTGAATGCTTACATAATAGGGCTAATATACTGGTTGACACTTATTCAGGGCAATCAATTGTTTGGCTAAGGTAAAATCGTTTTGCAAGACACTTTGAAAGCCCTTTTGGGTTTATTTCTGTTTTTTTTTTTTAGTCACTTAGTAGTGATTTACTAGGCCTCACAGCTCCGGAGTAGAGTGGGAGGGGAATAATTTTGCGCCTCAGATGCGCACTTAGAATTGCAGATAAGTTCATGCTGTTTCACATGGAGGGTCCTGCTGATGTTTGAGGGCCTAAAAGAAGCTATATTCCCCCAAATCTGATCCCTAAGGGAAGGTAGGGCCACAGTTAGGCTGTGGCAAGGTGCTGTAGTGATTTAACCAGGTGTTGGCTTTAGGCTGCTCCGGTTTGGGCATTAAGGGGTTAATCGTTTTGAAACTTGGGGTGCTATCTTGCTGCATTTTTCACCGTTTTGTAAAATTGTGTGCGCTTTTTATCTCTTAAAGGCACAGTAACGTTTTTTTCAAATTGTGTGTTTTATTTGATTAAAGTGATTCCAAGCCTGTTTGTCTACTCTACTAGTCTGTTAAACATGTCTGACACTAAGGAAAATCCTTGTTCAATGTGTTTAGAAGCCATGGTGGAACCCCCTCTCAAAATGTGTCCCACTTGTACTGATATGTCTATACACTTTAAAGATCATATTGTTGCACTTAAGAATGTGGCCCAAGATGATTCTCAGACTGAAGGTAACGAGGGTAGCCCGTTTGCCTCTCCCCAAGTGTCACAACCAGTTAAGCCCGCGCAAGCGACGCCTAGTACCTCTAGTGCGTCTAACCCTTTTACATTACAAGACTTAGCGGCAGTCATGGATTATTCTCTTACAGCCTTCTTATCTAAACTGCCCGTGTTACCTGCAAAGCGTGATAGCTCCGTTTTAAGAACAGATTATGAGCATTCTGACGCTTTGGTAGCCGTATCCGATATACCCTCACAACGCTCTGAAGTGGGAGCGAGGGATTTGATGTCTGAGGGAGAAGTCTCTGATTCAGGAAGGGTTCCTCCCCAGACAGATTCAGATACATTGGCTTTTAAATTTAAACTAGAACACCTCCGTGTTTTACTTAGGGAGGTATTAGCTACTCTGGATGACTGTGACCCTTTGGTGATCCCAGAGAACTTGTGTAAAATGGACAAGTACCTAGAGGTCCCTGTTTACACGGATGCGTTTCCGGTCCCTAAGAGGATTGCGGATATCGTTACTAGGGAGTGGGATAGGCCAGGTGTCCCTTTTGTCCCCCCTCCTGTTTTTAAGAAAATGTTCCCCATATCTGACCCCATGCGGGACTCGTGGCAGACGGTCCCTAAGGTGGAGGGGGCTGTTTCTACACTAGCTAAACGCACAACCATACCAATTGAAGACAGTTGTGTTTTTAAAGACCCTATGGATAAAAAATTAGAGGGTTTACTTAGGAAAATTTTTGTTCAACAAGGTTTTCTTCTCCAACCTATTGCCTGCATTATTCCTGTAACTACTGCAGCTGCTTTCTGGTTTGAGGCGCTGGAAGACTCGCTCCAGACGGAGACCTCATATGAGGAAATTATGGATAGAATTAAGGCTCTAAAGCTAGCTAATTCTTTTTATCACTGACGCCGCTTTCCAAATAGATAAGTTAGCGGCGAAAAATTCAGATTTCGACATTTTGGCGCGCAGGGCCCTATGGCTAAAGTCCTGGTCGGCCGATGTGTCGTCTAAATCCAAGCTTTTGAACATTCCTTTCAAAGAGAAGACCCTATTCGGGCCTGAATTGAAAGAGATTATTTCAGATATCACCGGGGGAAAAGGCCATGCTCTCCCTCAGGACAAAGCCTTTAAAACAAAGAACAAAGCTAATTTTCGTTCCCTTCGTAATTTCAGGAACGGCCCCGCTTCATCCTCTCCGGCTGCAAAGCAAGAGGGTAACGCTTCACAGCCCAAAGCAAACTGGAAACCTTACCAGGGCTGGAATAAGGGTAAACAGGCCAAAAAGCCTGCAGCTGCCACCAAGACAGCATGAAGGGGTAGCCCCCGATCCGGGACCGGATCTAGTAGGGGGCAGACTCTCTCTCTTCGCTCAGGCCTGGGCAAGAGATGTACATGATCCTTGGGCATTAGAGATTGTAGCCCAGGGATACCTTCTAGAATTCAAGGACTCTCCTCCAAGTGGAAGGTTCCACATTTCTCATCTGTCTACAGATCAGACAAAGAAAGAGGCGTTTTTACGCTGTGTAGAAGATCTACATACAATGGGAGTGATCCACCCAGTTCCAATTGCAGAACAAGGACTGGGGTTTTACTCAAACCTGTTTGTGGTTCCCAAAAAAGAAGGAACTTTCAGACCAATCCTGGATCTCAAAATTCTAAACAAATTCCTCAGAGTCCCATCATTCAAGATGGAGACCATTCGGACAATCTTACCAATGATCCAGGAGGGTCAATATATGACTACCGTGGATCTAAAGGATGCGTATCTGCACATTCCTATCCACAAAGATCATCGCCAGTTTCTCAGGTTCGCCTTTCTGGACAAGCATTTTCAGTTTGTGGCTCTTCCTTTCGGGTTGGCCACTGCTCCCAGAATTTTCACAAAGGTGCTAGGGTCCCTCCTGGCGGTTCTAAGACCGCGGGGCATAGCAGTGGCGCCTTACCTAGATGACATCTTAATTCAGGCGTCAACTTTCCAAAGAACCAAGTCTCACAAGGAGATTGTATTGGCCTTTCTGAGGTCTCAAGGGTGGAAGGTGAACATCAAAAAGAGTTCTCTCTCCCCCCTCACAAGAGTTCCATTCCTAGGAACCCTGATAGACTCAGTAGAAATGAAAATATTTCTGACGGAAGGTCAGAAAGCTAAAACTCTTAACTACTTGCCGAGCTCTTTATTCCATTCCTCGGCCATCTGTGGCTCAGTGCATGGAGACAATCGGACTAATGGTTGCGGCAATGGACATAGTCCCTTTTGTTCGGATACACCTCAGACCACTGCAACTATGCATGCTCAAACAGTGGAATGGGGATTATGCAGATTTGTCTCCTCAAATTCAGTTGGACCAGGAGACCAGAGATTCTCTTCTCTGGTGGTTGTCTCAGGATCACCTGTCTCAAGGAATATGTTTCCGCAAGCCAGAGTGGATCATCGTAACAACAGACGCCAGTCTGGTAGGCTGGGGTGCGGTCTGGGACTCCCTGAAAGCTCAGGGCTTATGGTCTCGGGAAGAAACTCTTCTCCCGATAAACATTCTGGAACTGAGGGCGATATTCAACGCTCTTCAGGCATGGCCTCAACTAGCGGCGGCCAAATTCATCAGATTTCAGTCGGACAACATCACGACTGTAGCTTACGTCAATCATCAGGGGGGAACAAAGAGTTCCCTAGCGATGACGGAAGTAACCAAAATAATCAGGTGGGCGGAGGATCACTCCTGCCATCTCTCAGCAATTCACATCCCAGGAGTAGACAACTGGGAGGCGGATTTTCTAAGACGTCAGACTTTTCACCCGGGGGAGTGGGAACTCCACCCGGAGGTATTTGCCCAGCTGACTCAGCTATGGGGCACCCCAGAGTTGGATCTGATGGCGTCCCATCAGAACACCAAACTTGCTCTCTACGGGTCCAGGTCCCGGGATCCCAAGGCGGTATTGATAGATGCTCTAGCAGCACCTTGGTCCTTCAATCTGGCTTATGTTTTTCCACCGTTTCCTCTCCTCCTGCGTCTGGTTGCCAGAATCAAGCAGGAGAAGGCTTTGGTGATTCTGATAGCGCCTGCGTGGCCACGCAGGACTTGGTAGGCAGACCTAGTGGACATGTCATCTGTCCCACCATGGACACTGTCAATGAGGCAGGATCTTCTAATACAGGGTGTGTTCAAGCATCCAAATTTAGTTT
The DNA here is from genome assembly GCF_027579735.1 of Bombina bombina. Lineage (NCBI taxonomy): Eukaryota > Metazoa > Chordata > Amphibia > Anura > Bombinatoridae > Bombina > Bombina bombina. The sequence goes on from NC_069502.1 coordinate 521,068,319, forward strand.
CTCTACGTCTGATTGCTTGGAGATTGAACGCTTAATTCTATCAAAGCGTGGGTTCTCTGAGTCAGTTATACATACTCTGATTCAGGCTAGAAAGCCTGTCACCAGGAAAATCTACCATAAGATATGGCGGAAATATCTTTGTTGGTGTGAATCCAAGGGTTACTCATGGAGTAAGATTTGGATTCCCAGGATATTGTCCTTTCTCCAAGAAGAATTGGAGAAAGGATTGTCAGCTAGTTCCTTAAAAGGACAAATATCTGCTTTGTCTATCCTGTTACACAAGCGTCTGGCAGAGGTACCAGACGTTCAAGCGTTTGCTCAGGCTTTAGTCAGAATCAAGCCTGTCTATAAACCTGTGGCTCCGCCATGGAGTTTCAATCTAGTTCTTTCAGTTCTTCAAGGGGTTCTGTTTGAACCTTTACATTCCATAGACATTAAGTTGTTATCTTGGAAAGTTTTGTTTTTGATAGCTATCTCTTCTGCTCGAAGATTCACCTTACCTGGTGTTCCACGCAGATAAGGTAGTTTTGCGTACCAAGCCTGGTTTTCTTCCTAAAGTTGTTTCTAACAAGAATATTAACCAGGAAATAGTTGTTCCTTCTCTGTGTCCTAATCCATCTTCGAAGAAGGAACGTCTATTACACAATCTTGATGTAGTTCGTGCTTTAAAGTTCTATTTACAAGCAACTAAGGATTTCAGACAAACATCTTCCTTGTTTGTTATATATTCTGGTAAGAGGAGAGGTCAGAAAGCGACTGCTACCTCTCTTTCCTTTTGGCTGAAAAGCATCATCCGTTTGGCCTATGAGACTACTGACCAGCAGCCTCCTGAAAGAATTACTGCTCATTCTACCAGAGCAGTGGCTTCCACATGGGCTTTCAAAAATGAGGCTTCTGTTGAACAGATTTGTAAGGCAGCGACTTGGTCTTCACTGCATACTTTTGCCAAATTTTACAAATTCAATACTTTTGCTTCTTCGGAGGCTATTTTTGGGAGAAAGGTTTTGCAAGCAGTGGTGCCTTCCGTTTAAGGTACCTGACTTGTTCCCTCCCTTCATCCGTGTCCTAAAGCTTTGGTATTGGTATCCCACAAGTAAAGGATGAATCCGTGGACTGGATACACCTTGCAAGAGAAAACAGAATTTATGCTTACCTGATAAATTACTTTCTCTTGCGGTGTATCCAGTCCACGGCCCTCCCTGGCATTTAAGTCAGGTAAAATTTTTTTTGTTTAAACTACAGTCACCACTGCACCCTATGGTTTCTCCTTTTTCTTCCTAACCTTTGGTCGAATGACTGGGGGGTGGAGCTAGAGGGGGAGCTATATTGACAGCTTTGCTGTGTGCTCTCTTTGCTACTTCCTGTAGGGATTGAGAATATCCCACAAGTAAAGGATGAATCCGTGGACTGGATACACAGCAAGAGAAAGTAATTTATCAGGTAAGCATAAATTCTGTTTTTTCTGATGTATTTCTGCAAGTCAATGTAGGTCTCAAACTTATTAGGCGCTTTCTTTGGGGCAAAATTTAATCCCTTGGATAATAGATTAATTTCTAGATCATTCAGTTTTGTTTTTTTTTTGTTTTTTTGTTGAGATCATAGATGGCCTCCCTATTTTTGCTGTGTTTTAGCTTCTGAATCCTGGCTCTCTGTATAAGTCTCCCTCCTCTACTTCCTCGCTTGTTCTTTTTCTTTTTGCATTTGTATTTGATTCTTGTCTTTGTCTTCCCCTTTGTGGTGATGGATACGTGTGTACCTGCCTGTTGGTTTGTCTGGTTTCTAAAAAATGATTGGTACTGTTCTGTTTGATATTATTTCCTGATTGTTCTCTAGGGTTCTCTCTCCTTTGTTCATAGTTTCCTCCAAAGTTATTTTTGGGTCTGGCTCCTTGTCTATTAAAATCCACATTTGAGCCATTTGATCTATTCTCACGTGAGGAAGCTCTATTTCGGTCTCTATAGTCCCTATAATGGTTGTAATATCTGGCATTATATATATATGATTGGTTATCATTCTGGTGAGGATGCTGTTTATCATCTGAATAGATTCTTCGAGGTGTATCACCTCCTAATCTATACCCTCCAAACCTATTTTTGTCCCCATTATCTTTACTATGATGATTAGCCTGATTCCTATTGGTACATGTATTGCTGGTATTGTAATCCACAGATTTATCCCTATTGGATAACAGTTTGGGGTCTATATTCTTATTACTATTGTGGTTATTATAATCATTATTTGTTCTTCTATCCTTCTTGTATGAGAAGTTTGACTTGTTTGGATTTCGCTAAATCATCGTTCAATTTTTTATTGCGAGCCTGTATGTTCTCATTTAGTTTCCTCCACCTTTCCTCCCCTTCAAAGGGTTGGATTTTAGGTAATATGGTGTCTATGGCTAGTTTCACCTTTTTAAGTTTTGCTTCCCTGTGCTTTATGAGAATTTTGATCAGTGTCATGGAGCAGTCCTGAAGGGTGCTTTCCCAAAGAAAGCGCCTAATAAGTTTGAGACCTACATTGACTTGCAGAAATACATCAGAAAAATGACTCTTAAAAGATATTTTTTAAAACAACAACCCACTTGTAATACCACTACAAAATCATTAGAGGTCTTAAACAGTCAAGATAGGGACACCTTACAAACGTTAAACTCCCTACAGGGGGAAACCCTTAGTCAAACTCAATCACTTATGAACTTAAGCTTACATGATGATGGGGAAGAACCCCCCTTTTTACACAGCAATTTTAAGAGACCATCTACCTTTTTTCCAGTCGGGGCCCAGGGGGAACATATCAAAATATTTAACAAATTAGTTAGTACTGATCTATCCGAACTGTGGGAGAGCAAAAATGGAAAATGGCTTAATTGATTCAATGATAATTTATCTATACGGGAGAGACAAACACTACAATGCCTGAAAAATAACCCTAATATTGTCATTAAGACAGCGGATAAGGGTGGCGGGGTCGTGGTACAAGATGAACAGGATTATTTAAAGGAAGCAATGAGAATTTTAAGTGAAACAAATACATATAAGAAACTCTCCTTTAATCCCACTAAAAAGTTCTTACAAGAACTCAATATTATCTTGAGCCAAGCAAAATCAAGGGGCATTTTGAACAATGAGGAATTCAATTTTTTGCCAGACAGGGACCCCTCCGTTCCAATTTTCTACCACCTCACGAAGGTTCATAAATATTTAGTGGACCCTCCGGGGAGGCCTATTATATCTGGAATTGGGTCCCTGTCTAGCAATCTATCTATGTACATCGACCATTACCTACAGCCGCTGGTCCAAAAAACGAAGTCTTTTTTGAAAGACACAACTCAAACAATAAGAACATTTGAAGGCATGAAATGGGATAAGGACTTGTTATGGGTTACGTGCAATGTCACGGCCCTTTATACTTGCATTCCCCATGACCTAGGTATTTTGGCCATACAGGATAGTTTATTTAATAGTCATCTTCCCCAAATACAAATTGATTTTATTTTAAATAGCATTGATTTTATTTTAAAGCATAATTGTTTTCAATTTGATTCACAATTTTATTTACAGTTACAGGGCACAGCGATGGGGACCACATTTGCCCCATCCTATGCCAATCTTTTTGTAAATTTTTTTGAAAATAAGTATGTTTGGAATAATAATACATTTAGCACTAACATAATTAATTATTACAGGTATATTGACGATGTCATCCTTATATGGAAAGGCCAGGAGGAACAAGCTATAGAATTCATTGAACATCTAAATAATAATAATATGAACCTCAAATTTACTAGCAAGATTCATAGAGAAGAAATGGAATTCTTAGATCTAGTATTATTTGTAGACCAGAGTGACCAGATTGCTGTAAAAAACTTTCGGAAACCGACTGATAAGAACGGATTCCTTAGTGCCAATAGCGGACACCTTCCGAGGTGGAAAAATATTACCCTCGGACAGTACCAGAGGGTACGCAGAAATTGCACACATCATGAAGATTATCTAATTGAAGCAATGTCCTTAGAGTCTAGATTTGTTGAAAAGGGTTATGACAACTCCCATTTAACTTCTGTCAAAGAAAGAATATCAAACATGGATAGGAACATTATGCTGGAGCCTAATAAAAAGAAAAAGCAGGTATCCTCTGGAAAAGAGGAAATCCGTTTCATCACAACTTACAGCCAAGGTAGCAAAGATATTAGTAATATTTTAAAAAAACACTGGAGGATCCTGACATCAGATCCAATTCTGGGGGCTGTGTTACCCGATCATCCAACTATTACTTATAAGAAAAATAAAGATCTCAAGAATTCCCTGGCTCCATCTAAATTCATTTCAGTTAAAGCCCCAGTTAAATGTTCGAATGACCATTGGCTCAGCAGAAAGAATGGAACGTGGCCTTGCGGTGTAAAAAATTGTAACATGTGCAAAAACATCATCAGAGGAGACACTTTTGATAACATGGACAAAACCAAGTCTTATAAAATTAAAGAGAAGTTTTCTTGCAAATCGAATTATGTAGTGTACCTTCTGAGATGCGATTGCAACTGTTACTATATAGGTCGCACTAAAAGATTGGTTAGGAACAGGTTCAATGAACATCTAGGTAATACTAAAAATGGAATAGAGAACCATAGTGTCCTGTGTCACTTTAAACATTTCCATGATGCTAACAATAAGAGTTTAAAAATTATGGTATTGGATTGGATTCCCCCTGAGTGTTCTAAAAACAGGTTGAGGAGTCTAAGGCAGCGTGAGACGTTCTGGATTCACGAACTTGGAACCCTCAACACTGAGAATCCTAAAGGTCTTAACATTGATTTGGACCTCCAGGCTTTCATGTAAGCCCACGTAGCCTCGGGGGGTTTCACGTTAGTGCAGGTTTGTCTTCTAGCTCTAATTCCCTCACAAAAGCTTCTCTAGGGTATGTTCGCTTGGATTCCCTAGTTTTTTAGCCCCTATTTATTTCCTAGGTATGACATTGTTCTTATTTTTTATATAGGTGTCCTAGAGCCCCTATTTTGGCTCTTTTATATGTTAATATGTGTATTTTGAAAGTTCTATGTAATTTTTATTCATTATTGATTATACATCACATGCTTTAAGTATTTATCAACTACCATTTATCCATTCATTTATTTATGCATTATTCCTACTACTGAGGGATTTAATATTGTCAAATCATATTGCTTAGGGAGATAGAATATAATAAACTCAAGTTATTTATTTTAGTTATGTGTTCAGTCGAGGATTGTCTGATTTATCGTTTTATGTTTACAAATAATAATAAGTATTTATGCTTGTTAGTTTGTTTTTTTATGCTATTAAGGCTTTGTATTTGGTCATCGCATATTTCTTTTATTATTATCATTGCTATTAGGGATCTGTTAAGGACTTTAAAGAGGTGTGTTGCCGTATGTTAGGCTTGGATTTCTAGCCAATCAGAACTGTTCACACTGGAGGCGCGTCAAACCCGCCACGCTTTAAAAGGATACATCCATCACGATGAAATTATCTCTTGACAAAGTTGGTTCGTAACCCGACGAAACGCGTAGAGTGTCTTGCAGGTTTGAATCAGAGAAGAACAGGAACAGCGTATAGCGGCTTCAGTCAGAGAGCCCGTGACGCTGCGTCTATCACATCCAGTTCTGGTGGCGTCCTAGAGATTCCCGGTTACAGCTCCTGAATGGTGGGCACATAGAGGAACGGAGACTTAATCTTTGCGACTCCAGAACTCCCACGGAGGACTTATCTAACTGGTAACTTTTTTTGTGCCTGCAATTTAATTGTTTTATGTGCGTGCTGTTCGTGCACTTTTTTATGTGTCTTGTCGTCAGTACATCCTTGGAATAAATTACTTCAAATTGCTTTTATGTTCAGAGGAGGTTGCACTCTGTCTTTTTTGTTTTGTTATTAGTGTCGTTTTTGGGAGCAGGAGCACAGATTTCTGCATCTTTGGACAGAGCAGCATCCTATCCACACTTTCAAAACCCTCATTTGGACTTGGGAAGTATTGTTTGCACAATTACATATCACTTTTAATCTGTTATACATTTTTTGGTACAGTTGTATATATGCCAATTTTGAACAAAATATATATATATTAATACAATATGTATGTCTAAATGTGGATTTGAACATTGTTTTTTCACATACGGATGTATATGGTCTAACACCGTTATCATTATTATACCCAGGTGTAGATATGATGCATATACAGGTTTTTAAACTATTTTATATTCAAAGGGTAGAAATCACTTCATATGTGGAATTGGTGCAGATTAGCTTTTTGAATTAGAATCTGGTTTTAAGTTAGGGAAGCGCAGCCTGTATATTTTTCTTGTTTTGATGTGAAACAATTTATTTAGTTGCGGCAGGGTCTGGGATCCGCAGGATAGGGGTTAATAACTTTATGTAGGTGGCGACGGTATAGGGGGCGGCAGATTAGGGGTTAATAGGTATAATGTAGGTGGCGGTGGGGTCCGGGGGCGGCGGTTTAGGGGTTAATACATTTATTAGATTTGCGGCGGGGTCCAGGAGCGGCGGTTTAGAGGGTAAAACAGTGTAGTTTATTGTGGGTGCTTAGTGACAGGCTAGCAAGAAAGCTGCCAAGAATCCGATGAGCAGCGAGATCGATGACTGTCAGTTAACAACAGTTTGCTGCTCATCGCTCCGTACTTGGTGCGCGGCTTCTTGACAGCTTTTTTGATTACTTTGGCGAACGTATTCAGGTCCACGGCAGCGATGGTAGGCGAGATTAGGCGAGCGTATTGGGCCGGCAAATGCAGGAAAGTAGACGGCTTTATAACTAGAGGCCTATGGGTCTACCCGGTGGTTTAAGTTCATTTTTATGAATTTTCGGCAAACAATATATGACCGGTCTTACAGGATGTTTAATATTCAAAAAGTCATTCAGGTCATTTGAAATTAATCCATTTTTCACTGCCTGACACAAAATATAAACAATTTCATTCTGGATCTTATGTGCGGGATCGTATCCTATCACCGTATAAACTGTAGTATTGCTAAGTTGTTGTTCTATTTCAGATACATAAGCCTTCTGACTCACTACCACTAGGGCGCCGCCCTTGTCAGCCGCCTTTATAGTCAACCCCTTTCTTGAATTAAGGGTACTCAAAGATGCAGAATCATTCTTATATTCCATAAGTCTCTTCTGAAACATAAAGTCAGATTTCCGGAATAATTGTTCAACATCCCTAAGTACCAAATTAAAGAATGTATTGGCACCATTATCAGTGGTTACTGGGTTAAATTTACTAACATTTCTCAATCCTATTGTCTTACAAATAAGCATTTCATTTACATTGGTAATTATTTCACTCTCTTGAATTTTAGTCTTCTTATCAAAAAACAATTTTAATTTAACCCCTTAACGACACGCGTCGTACAGGGTACGTCTTGCACAAACTGGTCTTTAAAGACCAGCGACGTACCCTGTACGACGTTGGGGTTGAAAGCGGCTGGAAGCGATCCTGATCGCTTCCAGTCGCTTTCCGGTTATTGTAGTGATGCCTCGATATTGAGGCATCACTGCAATAACATTTTTCCCCATCCGATGCAGAGAGAGCCACTCTGTGGCCCTCTCTGCACCGGACATCGATGCCGCGATCGTTGGTGGGTGGGAGCAGACGTGGGAGGCGGGTGGGCGACGATCGATGGCTTACCGGTGGACGGGATTGCTGGGGGGCGCGCACAGTCGGGCGTGCACAGGGGAGGCGGGCGGGCGCGTGCATGGGGAGGGAGCGGGTGGGAACCGTTACACTATGGAACAGTGTGGTTTCTATTTAGAGGGAGAGAGGGGGAATAAATATGTTAATCAAAGTGATCTGGGAGGGGGTGGGGGTTTAGTCTTGGGGGGGAAGCTACACTACAGAAAAAGTGGGGAAAAAATAAAAAAATATACATTTCTCCAACATAGGTGTGTCCGGTCCACGGCGTCATCCTTACTTGTGGGATATTCTCTTCCCCAACAGGAAATGGCAAAGAGCCCAGCAAAGCTGGTCACATGATCCCTCCTAGGCTCCGCCTACCCCAGTCATTCTCTTTGCCGTTGCACAGGCAACATCTCCACGGAGATGGCTAAGAGTTTTTTTTTTTGGTGTTTAAATGTAGTTTTATTCTTCAATCAAGAGTTTGTTATTTTAAAATAGTGCTGGTATGTACTATTTACTCTGAAACCGAAAAGAGATGAAGATTTCTGTTTGTAAGAGGAAAATGATTTTAGCAACCGTTACTAAAATCGATGGCTGTTTCCACACAGGACTGTTGAGATGAATTAACTTCAGTTGGGGGAAACAGTGGGCAGACTTTTGCTGCTTGAGGTATGACACATTTCTAACAAGACTTGGTAATGCTGGAAGCTGTCATTTTCCCTATGGGAACCGGTAAGCCATTTTCTTAGTTTAGTATAAGAATAAAGGGCTTCACAAGGGCTTTAAAGACTGGTAGACATTTTTCTGGGCTAAAACGATTACTTTATAAGTATATTTAGTGGATTATAACTATAAATAGTTCTTTTAATCTTGGGGATGTATTAAAAAAACGGCAGGCACTGTATTGGACACCTTTTTCACTGGGGGCCTTTTCTAGTCATAGGCAGAGCCTCATTTTCGCGCCACTAATGCGCAGTTGTTTTTGGAAAGCAGGGCATGCAGATGCATGTGTGAGGAGCTAAGAACCACTGAAAAAGCTTATTGAAGGCGTCATTTGGTATCGTATTCCCCTCTGGGCTTGGTTGGGTCTCAGCAAAGCAGATACCAGGGACTGTATAGGGGTTAAATGTAAAAACGGCTCCGGTTCCGTTATTTTAAGAGTTAAAGCTTTCAAATTTGGTGTGCAATACTTTTAAGGCTTTAAGACACTGTGGTGAAATTTTGGTGAATTTTGAACAATTCCTTCATACTTTTTCACATATTCAGTAATAGTGTGTTCAGTTTAAAATTTAAAGTGACAGTAACGGTTTTATTTTAAAACGTTTTTTGTGCTTTGTTATCAAGTTTATGCCTGTTAACATGTCTGAACCATCAGATAGACGATGTTCTGTATGTTTGGAAGCCAAGGTTCCTCCCCATTTAAATATATGTGATGAATGTGACATAGTGTCCAAACAAAGTAGGGACAATGATGCCACTGATAATGATGTTGCCCAAAATGATTCCTCAAGCGAGGGGTGTAAGCATGGTACTGCATCATCCCCTTCTGTGTCTATACCAGTCTTGCCCACACAAGAGGCCCCTAGTACATCTAGTGCGCCAATCCTTCTTACTATGCAACAATTAACGGCTGTAATGGATAATTCTATTAAAAACATTTTGTCCAAAATGCCCACTTATCAGAGAAAGCGCGATTGCTCTGTTTTAGATACTGAAGAGCATGAGGACGCTGATGATAATGGTTGACATACCCTCACACCAATCTGAAGGGGCCAGGAGGGAGGTTTTGTCTGAGGGAGAAATTTCAGATTCAGGAAAAATTTCTCAACAAGCTGAACCTGATGTTATTACTTTTAAATTTAAATTAGAACATCTCCGCGCTCTGCTTAAGGAGGTGTTATCTACTCTGGATGATTGTGACAATTTGGTCATTCCAGAGAAGTTATGTAAGATGGACAAGTTCCTAGAGGTCCCGGTGCCCCCCGATGCTTTTCCTATACCCAAGCGGGTGGCGGAGGTCGACCCCAGAAAGGACTTATGGCAGACAGTCCCCAAGGTCGAGGGGGCGGTTTCTACTCTAAACAAACGCACTACTATCCCTATAGAAGATAGTTGTGCTTTCAAAGATCCTATGGATAAAAAATTAGAGGGTTTGCTTAAAAAGATGTTTGTTCAGCAAGGTTACCTTCTACAACCAATTTCATGCATTGTTCCTGTCACTACAGCAGCGTGTTTCTGGTTCGAAGAACTAGAAAAGTCGCTCAATAAAGACTCTTCGTATGAGGAGGTTATGGACAGAGTTCAAGCACTTAAATTGGCTAACTCTTTTATCTTAGACGCCACTTTGCAATTAGCTAGATTAGCGGCGAAAAATTCAGGATTTGCTATTGTAGCGCGCAGAGCGCTTTGGCTAAAGTCTTGGTCAGCGGATGTGTCCTCCAAGAACAAATTGCTTAACATCCCTTTCAAAGGTAAAACGCTGTTTGGCCCTGACTTGAAAGAGATTATTTCAGACATCACTGGGGGAAAGGGCCACGCCCTTCCTCAGGATAGGTCTTTTAAGGCTAAAAATAAGCCAAATTTTCGTCCCTTTCGCAGAAACGGACCAGCCTCAAATTCTACACCCTCTAAGCAAGAGGGTAATAGTTCTCAAACCAAACCAGCCTGGAGACCGATGCAAGGCTGGAACAAGGGTAAGCAGGCCAAGAAACCTGCCACTGCTACTAAAACAGCATGAAGTGTTGGCCCCCGATCCGGGACCGGATCTGGTGGGGGGCAGACTCTCTCTCTTTGCTCAGGCTTGGGCAAGAGATGTTCAGGATCCTTGGGCGCTAGAAATAGTTTCTCAAGGTTATCTCCTGGAATTCAAGGAACTACCCCCAAGGGGGAGGTTCCACAGGTCTCAATTGTCTTCAAACCAAATAAAAAGACAGGCATTCTTACATTGTGTAGAAGACCTGTTAAGAATGGGAGTGATTCATCCTGTTCCATTAGGAGAACAAGGGATGGGGTTTTACTCCAATCTGTTCATAGTTCCCAAAAAAGAAGGAACATTCAGACCAATTTTAGATCTCAAGATTCTAAACAAATTTCTCAGGGTTCCATCGTTCAAGATGGAAACCATTCGAACAATTCTTCCTACCATCCAGGAAGGTCAATTCATGACCACGGTGGATTTAAAGGATGCGTATCTACATATCCCTATCCACAAGGAACATCATCGGTTCCTAAGGTTCGCCTTTCTGGACAAGCATTACCAGTTTGTGGCACTTCCATTCGGATTAGCCACTGCTCCAAGGATTTTCACAAAGGTACTAGGGTCCCTTCTAGCGGTGCTAAGACCAAGGGGCATTGCAGTAGTACCTTACTTGGACGACATACTGATTCAAGCGTCGTCTCTGTCAAAAGCAAAGGCTCATACGGACATTGTCCTAGCCTTTCTCAGATCTCACGGGTGGAAAGTGAACATAGAAAAAAGTTCTCTGTCCCCGTCAACAAGAGTTCCCTTCTTGGGAACAATAATAGACTCCTTAGAAATGAAGATTTTTCTGACAGAGGCCAGAAAATCAAAACTTCTAAGCTCTTGTCAAGTACTTCATTCTGTTCTTCTTCCTTCCATAGCGCAGTGCATGGAAGTAATAGGTTTGATGGTTGCGGCAATGGACATAGTTCCTTTTGCACGAATTCATCTAAGACCATTACAACTGTGCATGCTCAGACAGTGGAATGGGAATTATACAGACTTGTCTCCGACGATCCAAGTAGATCAAAGAACCAGAGATTCACTCCGTTGGTGGCTGAACCTGGACAACCTGTCACAGGGATTGAGCTTCCGCAGACCAGAGTGGGTCATTGTCACGACCGACGCCAGTCTGGTGGGCTGGGGCGCGGTCTGGGAACCCCTGAAAGCTCAGGGTCTATGGTCTCGGGAAGAATCTCTTCTCCCGATAAACATTCTGGAACTGCGAGCGATATTCAATGCTCTCAAAGCTTGGCCTCAACTAGCAAAGGCCAAATTCATAAGGTTTCAATCAGACAACATGACGACTGTTGCATATATCAACCATCAGGGGGGAACAAGGAGTTCCCTGGCGATGGAGGAAGTGACCAAAATAATTCAATGGGCGGAGAATCACTCCTGCCACTTGTCTGCAATCCACATCCCAGGAGTGGAAAATTGGGAAGCAGATTTTCTGAGTCGTCAGACTTTCCATCCGGGGGAGTGGGAACTCCATCCGGAAATCTTTGCCCAAATAACTCAATTATGGGGCATTCCAGACATGGACCTGATGGCGTCTCGTCAGAACTTCAAGGTTCCTTGCTACGGGTCCAGATCCAGGGATCCCAGGGCGACTCTAGTAGATGCACTGATAGCGCCTTGGACCTTCAACCTAGCTTATGTATTCCCACCGTTCCCTCTCATTCCCAGGCTGGTAGCCAGGATCAATCAGGAGAGGGCTTCGGTGATCTTGATAGCTCCTGCGTGGCCACGCAGAACTTGGTATGCAGACCTGGTGAATATGTCATCGGCTCCACCATGGAAGCTACCTTTGAGACAGGACCTTCTTGTTCAAGGTCCATTCGAACATCCGAATCTGGCTTTACTCCAACTGACTGCTTGGAGATTGAACGCTTGATTTTATCAAAGCGTGGGTTTTCAGATTCTGTCATTGATACTCTTGTTCAGGCTAGAAAGCCTGTAACTAGGAAAATTTAACATAAAATATGGAAAAAATATATTTGTTGGTGTGAATCTAAAGGATTCCCATGGAACAAGATAAAAATTCCTAAGATTCTGTCCTTTCTACAGGAGGGTTTGGAGAAAGGATTATCTGCAAGTTCTTTGAAGGGACAGATTTCTGCTTTATCTGTTTTACTTCACAAAAAACTGGCGGCTGTGCCAGATGTTCAAGCTTTTGTTCAGGCTCTGGTTAGAATCAAGCCTGTTTACAAACCTTTGACTCCTCCTTGGAGTCTCAATTTAGTTCTTTCAGTTCTTCAAGGGGTTCCGTTTGAACCCTTACATTCCGTAGATATTAAGTTACTATCTTGGAAAGTTTTGTTTTTGGTTGCAATTTCTTCTGCTAGAAGAGTTTCAGAGTTATCTGCTCTGCAGTGTTCTCCTCCTTATCTGGTGTTCCATGCAGATAAGGTGGTTTTGCGTACTAAACCTGGTTTTCTTCCGAAAGTTGTTTCTAACAAAAACATTAACCAGGAGATAGTTGTGCCTTCTTTGTGTCCAAATCCAGTTTCAAAGAAGGAACGTTTGTTACACAATTTGGATGTAGTTCGTGCTCTAAAATTCTATTTAGAGGCTACAAAGGATTTCAGACAAACATCTTCTTTGTTTGTTGTTTATTCTGGTAAAAGGAGAGGTCAAAAAGCAACTTCTACCTCTCTCTCTTTTTGGCTTAAAAGCATCATCCGATTGGCTTATGAGACTGCCGGACGGCAGCCTCCTGAAAGAATCACAGCTCACTCCACTAGGGCTGTGGCTTCCACATGGGCCTTCAAGACCGAGGCTTCTGTTGATCAGATATGTCAGGCAGCGACTTGGTCTTCACTGCACACTTTTACCAAATTTTACAAATTTGATACTTTTGCTTCTTCTGAGGCTATTTTTGGGAGAAAGGTTTTGCAAGCCGTGGTGCCTTCCATCTAGGTGACCTGATTTGCTCCCTCCCATCATCCGTGTCCTAAAGCTTTGGTATTGGTTCCCACAAGTAAGGATGACGCCGTGGACCGGACACACCTATGTTGGAGAAAACAGAATTTATGCTTACCTGATAAATTACTTTCTCCAACGGTGTGTCCGGTCCACGGCCCGCCCTGGTTTTTTTAATCAGGTCTGATTAATTATTTTCTCTAACTACAGTCACCACGGTATCATATGATTTCTCCTATGCATATTCCTCCTTTACGTCGGTCGAATGACTGGGGTAGGCGGAGCCTAGGAGGGATCATGTGACCAGCTTTGCTGGGCTCTTTGCCATTTCCTGTTGGGGAAGAGAATATCCCACAAGTAAGGATGACGCCGTGGACCGGACACACCGTTGGAGAAAGTAATTTATCAGGTAAGCATAAATTCTGTTTTTTTTTTAAACTGGGTACTGGCAGACAGCTGACAGTACCCAAGATGGCTCCCAATAATGTAGAGGGGGAGGGTTAGAGAGCTGTTTGGGGGGGGGATCGGGGAGGTTTGGGGCTAAGAGGGATCCTACACAGCAGCATATGTAAATATGCTCCAAAAAAAAAAAAAAAGATACCTTTTATTTTAGTACTGGCAGACTTTCTGCCAGTACTTAAGATGGCGGGGACAATTGTGGGGTGGGGGAGGGAAGAGAGCTGTTTGGGAGGGATCAGGGGGTCTGATGTGTCAGGTGGGAGGCTGATCTCTACACTAAAGCTAAAATTAACCCTGCAAGCTCCCTACAAGATCCCTAATTAACCCCTTCACTGCTAGCCATAATACACGTGTGATGTGCAGCGGCATTTAGCAGCCTTCTAATTACCAAAAAGCATTGCCAAAGCCATGTATGTCTGGTATCCCCTTTGTTCAGAAATAGCAGAGAAGCATTTACAACCATTTGTGCCATAATTGCACAAGCTGTTTGTAAATAATTTCAGTGAGAAACCTAAAATTGCGAAAAAATTAAGTTTTTTTTTAATTTGATCGCATTTGGCGGTGAAATGGTGGCATTAAATATACCAAAATGGGCCTAGATCAATACTTTGGGTTGTCTACTACACTACACTAAAGCTAAAATTAACAATACAAGCTCCCTACATGCTCCCTAATTAACCCCTTCACTGCTGGGCATAAAACACGTGTGGTGCGCAGTGGCATTTAGCAGCCTTCTAATTGCCAAAAAGCAACGCCAAAGCCATATAAGTCTGCTATTTCTGAACAAAGGGGATCCCAGAGAAGCACTTACAACCATTTATGCCATAATTGCACAAGTTGTTTGTAAATAATTTCTGTGAGAAACCTAAAGTTTGTGAAAAAAATTGTGAAAAAGTGAACATTTTTTTTTATTTGATTGCATTTGGCGGTGAAATGGTGGCATGAAATATACCAAAATGGGCCTAGATCAATACTTTGGGATGTCTTCTAAAAAAAAATATATACATGTCAAGGGATATTAAGGTATTCCTGACAGATATCAGGGTTCCAATGTAACTAGCGCTCATTTTGAAAAAAAGTGGTTTTGAAATAGCAAAGTGCTACTTGTATTTATTGCCCTATAACTTGCAAATAAAGCAAAGAACATGTTAACATTGGGTATTTCTAAACTCAGGACAAATTTTAGAAACTATTTAGCATGGTTGTTTTTTGGTGGTTGTAGATGTGTAACAGATTTTGGGGGTCAAAGTTAGAAATAGTGTGATTTTTTCCTCATATTTTTTTAAATATCTCTATTTTTGTGTGCCACGTTCAGGATGACCAATACATCATATATTCAGTACAACCATCAAATGATAATTCAACAAAATTCTTTTCAACATGAGAGACTAGTCTGAACCAATTGTGCCCCTAGCTATGGGGCAGCTAAGGCTTACATGGTGAATACGATACCATTTAATAGAATAACTAGACTTGTGTAGCATGGTTTAGTCCTCCCTTAGGGCACTTTTTGTAACATACAAACAAAACAAACAAATTCTGATAACCTAATTAAACAATGATATTTGCCAACTCGGATTACTCACCTCTTCTCCCCCCTCCTTCAGTTCCTAGTTAGTCGAATACCCACTCCCCTCTCAAATTGGCTTCAAGTATGTACTCCGTGTTTTTAAATGGTGTTATAATGATCTTTTGTAGCGCTGTTGGGAGTGTGTGTATGAAGGGTTCCCACTTAGTGACGAAAGATTTAACTCTTAGTCATGTCGCCTAGTCCGTCTGATTGTTCGATAAACATTTGGTTAAGCAATGTCTGTCTCAACTGTGTCACAGTAGGTGGATTACGTTTGAGCCAGTTTTGGAATATTAAACGCCTGGCTACCAAAACTATGTTAGAGGTGAATATCTTAAGTTGTCTTGGGACATCCCCAAAATCTAACAGTACAATGTTTCTAAATGTTAGTTCAGGAATGTGGGAATGTGTGTTCAGAGTCGCCCAGTAATTTGTCATTTTCCAAAATGTAACTAACTTGGGGCAGCTCCACGTCATGTGCTTAATGTCTGCATCTTTCTTCCCGCACTTTGGGCATTTGTCTTCCCTGTCAGTTCTCCATTTTTGGTATTTCTTGGGTGTTATGTAACTGTCATGCATGAGTTTGAAGTGTGACTCCCTTACATCTGAAGAGAGAGTGGCTCGTTTGACCTTAAGGATACTCTCCTCTATGTCTTTACCAGTGACTACCTCCCCCAGCAAAGAACTCCAAACTTCAGCAATTTTACTGCTGCACGATGTGTTAGTTGAGTTGTTCAGGTTCTTATAAAGTGGGGAAATGGATGTGTTGCCCTGCTCTGCTAACTGCATTCCTTGTTTAATATGCAATTGTGTAGCTTCCTGATTTTCCTTTTGTAGTGCTGTGTGGTAATGCCTAGCCTGAAGGTACGCATTGTGGTGTGTGCTGGGCATCCCAAATATCCGTCTCAAGTCTTCAAATGATTGCATGTGTTCTCCCCCTGGTGTCAGGGTCTGGCCCACTGTTCTTAATCCTAACTCTCTCCATCGAGCAAATGCTTCGGATGTGATACCCGCAGGGAAGTCAGGGTTCCCTCCCCAAGGCAAGTAGGTCAGCAGTCTATTGTTACCTCCCAAATATTTGCAGGCCAACCTCCAGGCTCTCGCAGGTTGACTCAGCAAATCAATGTCCGTCAAGTATTTAGTAGCTTGCGAGTGTGTCAAGTGTGGTATCATGTCTAATGTCCAGGGTTTTATTAGTGCATTCTCTAATTTAATGTTTGTAAATTTTTCTTTCCCGGTTAGCCAGTCAATGGCGAACTTACACTGAGCTGCCCAGTTATAAAGTTCAAAGTTGGGCAATGCTAATCCTCCCATCTCTCGGGCCGCCGTGAGCTTTAAGTAGCTGACCCTATGTTTCTTATTAGTCCAAACGAACTGAAGGACCATATGGACCACATTTTGCAGATCTGACTTTTTAAGGAGAAAGGGTAACGTCTGAAAAAAAATAAAGCATTTTTGGGAAAAATACCATTTTTATGAGTCCCACTCTACCAGAGAGGGACAGCGGGAGCGGGGACCATGTTTTAAGCATATTTTTCAAGTTTCTCAGCAGGGGGCCATAATTTATCGAGTACCACCTCCGTGGGTCAGTATGAAGGGTTATTCCCAAATATTTAAAGTTTCCTTCAACCACCTTAAAATCAAAGTTTGGGATTTGCCTATCGCCTTTGGCAAGTAACCATATTAATTCTGTTTTATCTGTGTTAATCACGTACCCTGAGATCTTACTAAACTCCTCAATCAATTCCATCACCTTAGGAATATTCCTACAGGGGTCTTGAATAAACAGTTCCATATCATCGGCAAAAAGCGAGATATGTGAGACCGTGTCTCCTATCTACATTCCTTCCAATTGTGCCCTAATTTTCCACGCCAGGGGTTCAATCGCAATATCAAAAAGAAGCGGAGACAGGGGGCAGCCCTGCCTCGTGCCTCTATGGAGCATAAAGGGTGGAGTAGCCGTTCCATTCACAAGAATGGAGGCCTGCGGGACCTTGTATAAGTTGGATATCGCCTTTACAAATGGACCTTCTATCCCCATTTTTCCAAAAGTGTGAAAAAGATGTTCCCATAGGACCTTATCGAAAGCTTTTTCAGCATCGATCAGTAACAAGGCTGCTTCCCTATGATTTCTCTTTTCCTTATTGTCTTGTGAGATCTTCCAATAGTACTGTATGATTGTTTGAACTTTCCTGATATTAAGTACCGAGGATCGTCCTTTAACAAAACCTGTCTGGTCACTGTGGATTAGTGACGGCAGTACATTAGCTAGCCCAGTGGTTCTCAACCAAAGTGACCAAAGGCCCGGTAAATTTTAGCTAGACATGTCCAGGGCCCGGTAGTTTTATATATATATATATATATATATATAAATATATATATATATATATATATATATATATATATATATATAAAGTGAGCAGCAGGGGCGGGCTGTTCAGCCAGGCAAATAGGACCTGGGCCGAGGGACCAGCAAGTAGGGGGGCCCACAAATGGCATCTCCACGGATCCTGGTGCATTCCTGAAGCTGGAGTTTTCAGTTGCCCTATCAGTAACTAAGCAAAAAAAGTGTGGGTTTAGAGGGGCCCTGGTGGGGGTCTGTCGCTGTGAGGGCCATGGAGTGTGGGGTCTGGCCCTGGAGTTTGGGTACCCTTTCTCTGGACCTTAATGTTGGGGGGCCTATTGGGGGCAGGGCAGGGAGGCTACCATGTTCATTTGCATAAAATTTAATATATTTTGGTCAGTGTGAGACAGTGTTCCTGGGACCTTGGTTGGTATCAGTCTGCCCTTGGTGTGCAGTGGGGTAAGAGTGTGCAGTGGGGGCATGACAGGCCGGGGCCCACTAGCAGGGCTATCACGGCCCGGTACTGGGCCACGGCCCGGCTGTTGAGAAACCAGGAGCTAGCCTGTTTGCTAGGATTTTTGTAAGGATTTTATAATCCTGATTTAACAGGGATATAGGCCGATAGGATTGGGGTAGAAGGGGATCGCGACCTTCTTTTGGTATAATACTGATGTGGGCTTCTGCAAATCTAGCCGATGGCACCACTGTATCATCCAATAGTCCATTAAATAACCTTGCGAGAGTCTCAGCTATATCTGGCCCCATAATTTTGTAGAACTCCGCCGGCAGCCCGTCCGGGCCGGGGGACTTCTCTAATTTCAAATCTTTAATTGAGTCTACAATTTCCTCTGGGGTAATAGGGGAATTAATTCCCCTGAGTTGGTCCTGTTCTATTTGTGGCAGCTGGATGGGGCCCCAAAATCTGTCTCTGTCAGAGTCGTGTATATGTTGTTTAGAATAGAGACCTCTATAGAAATTAGTGAATGCATTTTGAATGTCTGTTTCCCTATTAAGTATGGCGGCTCCTTGTTTAATCGCTAGGATTGAGCTTCTCTTTCTGGTCAGTCTAGTCACTCTAGCCAGTAATTTCCCAGTTTTACTTCCAAACCTGTAATATTTAGCTTGCGTTTTGGAATAAGCTCTGTTAGTTTGTTGGAAGATGTAGTTATCTCTAAGTGTTTTAGCTTCCTTATATTTATATCTGGTTGTGGTGGTGGGATTTCTGAGGTATCTGTTCCTAGCATTTATAAGGCGTACTAAAAGCTGTTCTGTTTTTTGCTTGTTTTGTTTTTTAATTGATGCAGCGTAAGTTGATATGGTTCCCCTCAGAACTGCCTTGGTCGTTTCCCAAAATAGGAGGGGGTCGTCTATGTGTTCTCTATTAAGGTCCATGTATGTGTGCCATTCTCCAAGAATATGCCTATAGAAGTTTGGGTCTCTATATAGGTAAGTTGGGAAAATCCATTTATTAGGTGTGCGAGCAGTGCCACCCGCGTGGAACTTGATCCCTATAGGAGCGTGGTCGGAGATTGTAATAGGGTCCACTACAACCTCTGCAACTCTTGGGCAGAAGCTCGAGGAAACCAGAAAATAGTCTAATCTCGAAAGAGTATCCTTTGCCACGGACATACATGTGAATTCTCTACTTTCTGGGTGTTTGGCTCTCCACACATCTTGCAAGTTCAGAGATCTCGCCAATGTGCGTATAATCAGTGACTCCTTTTTTGAGTTCTGTACTCTTTGTGCTGAAGGGGTGTTTCTGTCTGGGTTAGAAAATCTGTCAGCGGGGACCTGTGGGGCAATGTTAAAATCTCCTCCAATGAGGAGAGGTAAAGTGGTAAATTTCAACATTTTTGAGTGTAGTGTCTTCCAGAACATTTGCTTCTGGGTTTGCGGTCCATATACACCAACTAGCGCAAAAGACAACCCCCCCGCTTCTAGCTGAATCATAATATATCTACCTTCTTGATCAATTAGTGTTTTGGTAATAGTGTATTGCAAGGACTTCTTAAACAGGACCGCCACCCCTCTAGCCCTTCTCTGTTCATATGGCGTATAGATAACTTCTCCCACCCAACTCTGCCTCAGCTTCTGGTGCTCTAGATGTGAAAGGTGTGTCTCTTCCAGAATAGCAATGTCGGTTCCTCTAGAGTGTAAATACCTTAATATTGATCTACCAAACAGCGTTTCTTCAAGGTGTTTTATTCAGCTTGAGGAGTAGCCAGACCCAATAAAGTTAAACAACAACGTTTCGGACACAGTCCTTAGTCATGTATGGCTAAACTATACACATAATCATCTTTAAATACCCTCCTAGCCCCACCCACACACCTGTGAAGTTTGTACATTCAAAATTAACCCCTTACATACCATTTAAGGTACACAGGTAATTATCAGCAAAAAACGTTTCAGTAATTTTCAGGTGAAACACACCAACCTTATATATATTAAAGTATAGTTAAATATACATACATATATCAAGTAAATTAGCAGAACAGAATCCATAATCATCTGTAACAAAAGAGAAAAGAAAGAAATTAAGAAACATTGTATCCAATAATATTTAAAGGCATACAGATAGGTCAAAATCCCTATTCATCCCATTAGGGTGTAATGTCCCCAACTTATTAATCCAGAACATTTCTCTACTCTTAAGGATTTTGGCTCTATCCCCACCCCTTCTAGGAACTGGCACATGCTCTATCACTTGAAATCTTAACTGATTAAGGTTATGTCCGGCAGACAAAAAATGGCACGCTACAGGGGCATCAAGTTTTTTTGTCCTAATGCTGCTTTTATGTTGAACCATACGTTCATGGACACTACGGGTGGTCTCTCCGACGTACCCCAATCCACAGGGACATTTAATCAAGTAAACCACATATTCTGTGTTGCATGTAAAATAATCCTTAATAGAAAACATATATCCAGTCCTAGGATGACTAAAGGTGGGGCCTTTAATTATGTTGTTGCAGTTAGAGCAACCAAGGCATGGGAAATTCCCCCAATTTTTCTTGCCTATATAGCTCTGCACCACCCTCTTTTTAAGGGGGCCAATATCTGCTCTGACAAGTGAATCTTTAAAATTTCTACCTCTTTTGTAGGCCGGCATAAAAGGTTTAGAAAACTCCAAAACATCAGATTCACAGGTCTGTAACACATGCCAATGCTTTAATAAAATTTTCTGAACCTTTAAACTTAAAGGGGAATATTGGCTAACAAAAACCAATCTATCAGATTTTTCTGTCCCCTTTATCTCTCTTTTCTCATTATTCTTTTTAGTTAACAGGGATTGTCTAGTTGTGGCAAGAGCATACTCAAGTTCTGATTCAATTAATTCCTTAGGGTAACCCCTTGCTAAAAACCGATCCCCCATCTCTCTCAATCTTAATTTGGCCAAATTTTCATCAGACACAATCCTTCTGACCCGAAGGAATTGGCTTCTAGGTAAAGATTTTAGAAGAGATGGAGGGTGGGCACTGGTATAGTGGAGGAGGGTGTTGCAGTCTGTTTCTTTTTTATATAAATCCACAGATAAGCCCTGTGGAGTTTTTGATACTCGAGTATCCAGAAAAACCACACTCTCCTCACTCCACACCAGTTTGAATTTAATTCTAGTTGTAGCAGAATTTAAATCATTAATAAATTTCTCAAGGGTTCCAATGTCGCCCAACCACACACCAAAAATATCATCTATATAGCGCCACCATGTGGCACCATATAGTAAAAACAATGGATGATTATACATTTGTATTTGTGGGTTCTGGCAGGAACCTGGACGCTGGCACACCTTAAAACATTCCCTGTGCTGGATATATATGACTATTTTAATATTGATCTACGCTTTTGCGGGGACGTAATACCTCCCACATTCCAACTCATGATAGATAGGTTACTACATGACATGAGGGACTGTATTATGTGCTGGATATGCAGATGTGTGTGTTATTGTGGGGAGAGGTGCTATGACAGTTGTGAAATACCTTGGGAGTTTCGTTAGTATTGTGACAATGTTCTTCCGACTATGACTAATTTCCCCCCTCACTGGTTCCCCGGGAGAGAGGCAAGCATCCTGTTGGCTAGATAAAAAAAAATTAAGTAAATAACATAAAAAACAGTTTTGAACAAACAATGACATTTCTATCAAGTCACACCAATTTTCCTTCAACACTTGATTGGTGTGCATAGTGCAATTTTGTGTGTGCAGTACACTTCCCCCTGATTCTAGATTCCCTGATACAAGGCAAGTTTATATATTCTTAGTTCCCATTCCCTCCTTCTCTTTTCTCTTTTATTTCTTTCCCTTTTGTGGGCAATTTCAGCCCAAGAAATTGAGCTACTGAGAGATGTCTTAAATGTAGCGTTCTTCCCCATCTAATATGAGTGATTGGTTACCTCCCCAGATCCCCTTTCTAGCAGCTACGATAAGTACATAAGTATACAGGGGAGGATCTCCTTCCAACTCTCCATTTCAGGCTTACGACAATTAGTGGCCATTTATATGGACTGCAACCCTACAGGTGCTGAATGTCTTCTCACTGACCAGTTCTAATAATCTTTTGGAAAGGGCTACTCTTACTTCGCTAAGATCAGCATTACCTAATTTATCATGAATATTACGGCATCCTGACTAAGAAAATCTTAGGTATATGTAGTGTAACATAACAATAACAAAAGTATGAACTGTTGAACAAATATGAAAAGGAAAAACATCAAACCCTCTCCATGGTAGGAGTACTTGCTAAATAGTTGACCTGTTGTTGGTCTAGGTTTGTCCCTCTCTCATAAGCTATATGCCAGATAATAAGGGTCTTTATTTATTGTCTCTTGGGACTCATCTACACCCTCTCAGGTGTCATTTGCTGCAGAATCCTTTTCCTGTCTCAGGAATTTCTGGAGTTGTCTAGGGTCTTCAAAGAATTTAACCCCTTGCTGGGTCTGAAGCTTGAGTTTCGCAGGGAACATTAAGGAAAAGGTGCGACCAGCCTCTGTTAGTGATTTACAATAAGGCGAGAACTCCCTTCTCCTTTTAGATATTTCCGCTGAGTAGTCTTGGAATATCAGAATTTTCTTCCCCTCAAAACTTAGGGGCGAGGACTGGCGATAGGCTCTCAGAAGTAGAATTTTGTCCTTGAAATTAAGATATCGGATCATTTTTCTGGTCTTGACTAGAGCTACCTACCCTATGAGCTCTCTCAACAATACATGGTATGTCTTCAGGCCTCAAGTGTAGCAAAGTGGGTAAGGTTCGTTCAGCAAACTCAATTAGGTCTGTATTTGGCACGGTTTCTGGAAGACCGACAATGCGCAGGTTGTTGCGCCTCGAGCGGTTTTCGAGGTCGTCAACTTTATCTAGCAATAACTTGTTCTGGGCCTCAAGTGCTCTGATCTTTGTAGAACTTTCTCTTTGCAAGACTTCTCCATCTCAAACTCTCTGCTCCACATGTTGGAGCCTAGATGAGAAAGACTTAAAATCAGATGACAGTGAGTCCATCCCTGTCTGTAGCTGCTCTATCTTGGGTAGAAATAGGGCCGAGATTTGAGAAACAATTGGGTGAGTGTCCGTCAGACCCTCATCCATAATCTCTGCGGTCATGTTTTCTGCAGCGTGTACCTCGGCAGCAACTTTAGATTTCCTTTCTTGATGTTTCTGCCTATTAGACATGGTGCCGGTAGTTTTGACGAAGCTGGAGTAGTATTTCTGCATGCACCTATCCGGAATCTTATTCTCGCCCCCAGTAGTGAAAATCAGACAGATAAAAGAGTCTCTAGGCCCAGCTATTATTTGCTGGTGTTCTGGTCTCCTTTAGGTAGCTTGTGCCTCTAACGTTTATACATTTGCAGAATGTAGGGGTTCAGTGCACTGCATGTTTTTTATATCACATTCGGTCGTTTTTCAGCATCTTCCCACCCCAGAAGGCCCCAGGGGGATGCCCCCATATCTAGCAAGTTCAGTGCAGTGAATTATCTGAGTGGCAAAAAGAGGAAAAACATATATACCACTGGGCAAAAGAGGTTGTCTAATCTAACACACAGTCTCTTCTATGTCTTATTATCTACCACTTGTGTATCAGGTTCTGGTGCAGTGTCTTTTGAGAAAGTGTGTACGGCTGTGGCCACGTGTAGCGGCAGCTGGGGACCAGATTAAATTGCGTAGTTCTTTTTTCCTTCCTATTAGCCTGCTCACCATCTGAAAATTATGTCTTCCACCTTTCCTAAGCCCTTTCCTCAGCTTTACCAGGGGTCGGGGGCTATTAGTAGTGCTTTCTGCCTCAAGGCCCTTGTGTTATGTCTTTTTCAAGTTCCCCAGCAGGATAAAAGATAAAGTGGGTAAAATGGCGGCCGGAGCGCCGCTTTGCAACTCACCACCAGCTGCCCTCACTGTCCGTGCTTAACTCTCACCCTCAAATGGTATGTCCTGTCAGACCAGCCACACCAGAACCGACCGCTGTCCTTCTTTCCTCTGCCGTCCTGTTGTTTCTCTGACCGTTGCCACGGTCTCTCGCCTTCCGCTTTAATTCTTTTATTCCTCACCGGTGGGGGAGCAGATCTACTGTGCTCCTTGTTATTTGATGCCGGGCAGGTATATGGAGTAGTTCTGCCAAGGATTCTAACTTATCCGGCCGTAGTTTTGTTAATAGGCTTAAGTTGTGGGCTAGTGTTCCCGGAGCTCCACAGACTTGCGTCCTCTCACATCGGCCGCCCACCGGAAGTCCTTTTCCTCATATTTTATATTATTTTTAATAGTAAATTATAAGATATGATGAAAATAATGGTATCTTTAGAAAGTCCATTTAGTGGCGAGAAAAACGGTATATAATATGTGTGGGTACAGTAAATGAGTAAGAGGAAAATTACAGCTAAACACAAACACAGCAGAAATGTAAAAATAGCCCTGGTCCTTAAGGGAAAGAAATTGAAAAATGGCCTTGTCCTTAAGGGGTTAATTGTACTAAAAAATGTGTGTAGTTCATGTTTAACTTGAAATAAATTCCCTTTATTAATGGGACAGTATGATAACCCTTTACTAAGGAGAGAAACTTCGGCATCGGTTAAATTAACCCCTGAAATATTATGTAAAATATTGGCATCATTAACATTATTAACTTCAATATCACCAGTGTTTTTATCAGCTAATGTTGGATATACTAGGTCTGCACATGAACTTCTATCTACAAAGTCCGTTACATCACCTGAATTTTTGAATATTAACCATCCTGTAAGACCGGTCATATATTGTTTGCCGATAATTCATAAAAATGAACTTAAACCACCGGGTAGACCCATAGTGGCAGGTTCAGGGTCTATTTTCACTAATATTTCTGTTTTTTTGGACAGAATTTTGCAACCTTATGTGGTCAAATCTTCATCTTATATTTAAGATACTTACGATTTTTTGAAAAAACTTGAACAGCTTGATTTACAAAGTAACAAAATAATTTTATTCACACTTGATGTATCAAGTTTGTACACTTCTATTAAGCACACAAGTGGGATTGAGTCAGTAGCTAAAGTTTTGAAGTGTGACAATAAGTACAATTTGACTCGAATACCATTTTTTCTAAAATTGCTGGAGGTTATACTTTACATGAATTACTTCCTTTTTAAGGATGAATTTTTCTTTCAGAAAAACGGTACTGCCTTGGGATGCAATGTCGCCCCAACCTATGCCAACATCTTCATGAACAATTTTGAAGAGTTATTTGTATATGAACATTTACTGTTTAAGAAATTTGGAGCCACGTGGTGGCGGTTCATTGACGATGTGTTTGGCATATGGTATGGCGACATTGGATCCCTATTTACGTTTATTGATGACCTTAACAGATCAGTGAATGGTATTAAATTTAGTTTGACATGGAATGAACAATCTATTCAATTTTTGGACACACGTATCTATAAAGGTGAACATGGTTTGAGGGCTGATATTTATTCTAAACCTACCGATAAAAATAACACTTTATTTAACAGCTTTCATCCACCTTCTACCTTTAAAACTATACCTAAAAGTCAGTTATTGTGAGTAGATCGTATTGTGTCTGACACTGATTTAAAAATGACACGATTGGAACAAATGTCAGAAAAATGTATACAAAGGGGTTATCCTGTTGATCTTGTACATAAGGAGAAACAAAACATTATTTTAAGATCCAATAGTCCTGTGCCCAATACAGTAAAGGAAGATAGAAACAAAAGAGATAGGTTGATCTTTGTGTCACAATATAACACTAGGAGTAGTTAGATGAATAAAATTATACGAAAATATTGGCATATTTTACAAAAGTGCCATCCTGACATTAAAGTATTTTCAGAGCCACCTATGCCAGCTTACAAAAGAAGCCCTAACATAAAAGATCAGTTAGTAAGAGCAAATGTTGGTAGCAGTAAATGTACTCGGAGAACCATAACTGGGAAGCGACGTACAGGATGTTTTCCTTGTCTCTCATGTATCAATTGCAATTCGATGATTAAAGGCGATATAATTTTTCATCCCTATACAGGGAAAAAATATACAATTAAGGAATATTTGACTTGTAGATCAGAGTTTATTATTTATGCCATTAAGTGTCCATGTTCTTTATTATACATTGGACAATCGACTAGAGAGGCACGTGAGAGAATCTCTGAGCACAAGTCAAATATCAGGTGTGGTAAGGATACTCCGGTTCCTCACATTTTTGCAAGTTGGGCACAATATTCGTAGGCCCAGAAGAGGTGGAGATAGGGAGGCTCTTCTAAAGAAAAAGGGAGGCCTTTTGGATTAACAAATTAAATACTCTGTGGCCTAAAGGTCTCAATAGAGAATGCAATTGGACAACGTTTAAAATTTAAAAATTGGATAATTTTCAGAGGGCTCTTTTTATCTACTTTACCTGTGTGTTTAAGATTTAGTTTTTTTTTCTTTCTCTTTTTCTTTTTATTATTTATTTTTATGGGTTATATCTTAATGTTTATTAATGAATTATTACTATGTATGAATTGGAAATTAACCCATTAATATACTGAATTTTCATTAAGTTGTTTTATTTTTATTTCTCTTGTTAAGTGTATCCAGTCCACGGATCATCCATTACTTATGGGATATATTCTCCTTCCCAACAGGAAGTTGCAAGAGTCCACCCACAGCAAAGCTGCTATATAGCTCCTCCCCTAACTGCCATTACCAGTCATTCTCTTGCAAGCCTCAACATAGATAGGAGGTTGTGAGAGTCTGTGGTGTTTTATACTTAGTTTATTCTTCAATCAAAAGTTTGTTATTTTTAAATGGCACCGGAGTGTGCTGTTTATCTCAGGCAGTATTTGGAAGAAGAATCTGCCTGCGTTTTTCTATGATCTTAGCAGACGTAACTAAGATCCATTTGCTGTTCTCACACATTCTGAGGAGTGAGGTACTTCAGAGGGGGAATGGCGTGCAGGTTTTCCTGCAGATAAGGTATGTGCAGTAAAATATTTTTCTAGGAATGGAATTGACTAAGAAAATACTGCTGATACCAAAGTAATGTAAGTAAAGCCTTAAATGCAGCGATAGCGACTGGTATCAGGCTTATTAATAGAGATGCATACTCTTATAAAAATGTGTTTTAAAACGTTTGCTGGCATGTATAATCGTTTTTTAACGTACATTGGTGATAACACTGTAATGTTGGTATAGCCTTAAATGCAGTAAAAGCGACTGGTATCAGGCTTATTAATAGAGATACATACTCTTGTAAAAATGTGTTTTAAAACGTTTGCTGGCATGTTTAATCGTTTTTCAACATATGTTTGGTGATAAAACTTATTGGGGCCTAAGTTTTTCCACATGGCTGGCTTAAATTTTGCATAGAAACAGTTAACTGAAGCTTCCCACTGTTGTAATATGAGTGGGAGGGGCCTAATTTAGCACTTTTTTGCGCAGTTAAAATTACAAAATGAATCATCCAGATTCCCTCAGCAGTCCCATGAATACTACAGGACATTTCTAAAGGGCTAAAAAGACTTCCAAAATCGTTTATAGGGAAGGTAATCCACAGCTCTGCTGTGGCAGTTTTGTTGTGTCTGTTTTTAAAAACGTCTGTCATTTTTTTTATCTGTTTTTTGCATTAAGGGGTTAATCATCCTTTTGCAAGTGGGTGCAATGCTCTGTTACCTTATTACATGTACTGTAAAAATTCTGTTTGTTTTACTGCCTTTTTTCACTGTTTTTCAAATTTTGACAAAATTTGTTTCTCTTAAAGGCACAGTAACATTTTATATATTTGCTTGTTAACTTGATTTAAAGTGTTTTCCAAGCTTACTAGTCTCATTATTAGTCTGTTCTAACATGTCTGACATAGAGGAAGCTCTGTGTTCATTATGTTTTAAAGCCATGGTGGAACCCCATCTTAGAATGTGTACCAGATGTACTGATTTCATGTTAAACAATAAAGATCATTTTTTGTTTTTAAAAAAAACATTATCACCAGAGGATTCTGTCGAGGGGGTAGTTATGCCGACTAACTCTCCCCACGTGTCAGACCTTTTGACTCCCGCTTTAGGGACTCACGCTCAAATGGCGCCAAGTACATCAAGGGCACCCATAGCGTTTATTTTACCAGGGGATTCTGTCGTGGGGAAAGTTATGCCGACTAACTCTCCCCACGTGTCAGACCCTTCGACTCCCGCTTCAGGGACTCACGCTCAAATGGCGCCAAGTACATCAAGGGCGCCCATAGCGTTTATTTTACAAGACATGGCAAAGGTGGTGAATAATACTCTGGCAGCAGTATTAGTCAGACTACCTGAAATTAAAGGAAAGCAAGATAGCTCTGGGGGTAGATACAGAGCATACAGACGCTTTAAGAACCATGTCTGATACTACCTCACAATATGCTTAGTCTGTGGGTGATATTTTTGACTCAGGGAAGATGATTTAACCTGATTCTGATATTTCTACATTTAAAATTTATGCTTGAGAACCTCCACTTGTTGCTCAGGGAGGCTTTGGCTGCTCTGAATGAATGTGTACAATCGCAGGGCCAGAGAAATTGTGTAGACTGAATAAATAATATGCAGTGCCGGTGTGTACTGATGTTTTTCCAATACCTAAAGAGGTTTACTAAAAATTTTTTAATAAGGAATGGGATAGACCAGGTGTGCCGTTCTCTTCCCCTCCTATTTTTTAGAAGAATGTTTTCTAATAGTTACCACCACACGGGACTTCTGGCAGACAGTTCCTAAGGTGGAGAGAAGAGTTTCTACTCTAGCTAAGCGTACCACTACCTCTGGCGAGGACAGTTGTGCTTTTTAGATCCAATGGATAAAAGATGTTTATTCAACAGGGTTTTATCCTGCAGCACCTTGCATACATTGCTTCTGTCACTGCTGCTGCGGCGTTCTGGGTTGAGTCTCTTGATGAGACTTTACAGTTAAGCGACTCCATTGGATGAATATATTTGACAAGCTTAAGCTAGCCAATTCCTTTGTTTCTGATGCCTTTGTTCATTTGACTAGACTAACGGCTAAGAATTCTGTTTTTTACTATACTGGCGCGCAGAGCGCTATGGCTTATATCATGGTCAAATGGCCAAAAAAGGTCTAATTTTCGTGCCTTTTAAAACTTCAGGGCAGGTGTGGCATCCACTTCCTCTAAGGCAAAACAAGAGGGAATTTTTGCTCAGTCCAAGGCGGTCTGGAGACAATCGGACCTGGAACAAAGATAAGCAGGCCAAGGAGCCTGCTGCTGCCTCTAAGACAGCATGAAGGAACGGACCCCTATCCGGTAACGGATCCTATAGGGGGCAGACTTTCATTCTTCGCCCAGGCGTGGGCAAGAGATGCCCAGGATCCCTAGGCATTGGAATTTATATCCCAGAGATATCTCTGGATTTCAAAGATTCCCCCCCCAAAAAAGGGGTGATTTCGCCTTTCACAATTATCTGCAAACCAGATAAAGAAGGAGGCATTCTTACTTTGTGTACGAGTCCCATCCAGTTCCAAGAGAGGAACAGGGAGAGAGTTTTACTCAAATCTGTTTGTGGTTCCCAAGGAGAGGGAACCTTCAGACCTATTTTGGATCTAAAGATCTTAAACAAATTCCTCAGAATTCCGTCATTTAAGATGGAAACTATCCGTGCCATCTTAACTATGATCCAGGAGAGTCAATAGAGGACTACAATGGATTTGAAGGATGCTTATCCTCACATTATGATGCATAAAGATCACCATCGTTTTTCAAGTTTGCCTTTCTAGACAGACATTACCAATTGTAGCTCTTTCCTTTGGGATATCTACAGCCCCAAGAATCTTTATGGAGGTTCTGGGGTCGCTTTGGCGGTCCTTAGGCCGCGGGGCATAGAAGTGGCCCCTTATTTAGACGACATCCTGATACAGGCGTCAAACATCCAAATTGCCAAGTCTCATACGGACGTAGTACTGGCATTTCTGAGATCACATGGGTGGAAAGTGAACAAAGAAAGAGTTCTCTATCCCCAATCTCAAGGGTTTCCCTCCTAGGGACTCTGATAGATTCTGTAGAAATGAAAATTTACCTGACGGAGTCCAGGTTGTCAAAGTTCTAATTTTCTGCCGTATTTTTCATTTCATCCGCGCCCTTCGGTGGCTCAGTACATGAATGAAATCGGCTTAATGGTAGCGGCAAGGGACATAGTACCATTTGCACGTCTACATTTCAGACCGCTGCAACTATGCATGCTCAGTCAGAAGAACGGGGATTACACAGATTTGTCCCCCTGTTAAACCTGGACCAAGAGACCAGAGATTCTCTTCTCTGGTGACTATATCGGGTCCATCTGTCCAAGGGTATGACCTTCCGCAGGTCAGATGGGACAATTGTTACAATAGATGCAAGCCTTTTAGGTTGGGATACAGTCTGGAACTCCCTGAAGGCTCAGGGATAGTGGACTTAGGAGGAGACCCTCCTTCTAATAAATATTCTGGAACTGGGAGCGATATTCCATGCTCTTCAGACTTGGCCTCAGTTAGCAACTCTGAGGTACATCATATTCAGTCGGACAATATACACGACTGTGGCTTACATCAGCCATCAAGGGGGAACAGAAGTTTCCTAGCGATGTTAGAAGTCTTAAAATAATTCACTGGACAGAGTCTCACTCTTGTCTATCAGCTATCCATATCCCAGGTGTTGAGAACTGGGAGGTGGATTTTTTAAGTCGTCAGACTTTTCTTCCGGGGGAGTGGGAGTTCCTCCGGAGGTCAAGACCAATCAGGAGAGGGCTTTGGTGTTTTTTGACAGCGCCTGCGTAGCCACGCAGGACCTGGTATGCAGATCTGGTGGACATGTCATCCTTTCCATCACGGTCTCTGCTTCTGAGACAGGTCCCTCTACCTCAGGGTCCTTTCAACCATCTAAATAGAATCAATCTGAGATGGACTGCCTGGAGACTGAACGCTTGATGTTATCAAAGCATGGCTTCTCCGAGTCAGTCATTGATACCTTAATTCAGACATGAAAGCCTGTCTTTAGGAAAATTGAACATAGATATGGTGTAAATATCTGATTGTTATGAATCCAAGGGTTACTCATGGAGTAAAGTCTGGATTCCCAGGATATTATCTTTTCTCCAAGATCTTTTGGAGAAAAGGGTTGTCAGCTAATTCCTTAAAAGGGACATATTTTACTCTGTCTATTTTTTTGTTCAAGCGTCTGGCAGGTATTCTAGACGTTCAGGCATTTGGTCAGACTTTGGTTAGATCCAAGCCTGTGTTCAAAACTGTTGCTCCGCCATGGAGCTTAAACCTGGTTATTAAGGTTCTTCAAGAAGTTCCGTTTGAACCTTTTTTGTTCCATAGATATCAATCTTTATCTTGGAAAGTTGCTTTTGGGTAGCTATTTCCTCGACTCGTAGAGTCTCCGAGTTATATGTGTTACAATGTGATCCTCCTTATCTGGTCCTTCGTACGGATAAGGTAGTCCTGCGTACCAACCTGGGTTTTTTCCTAAGGTGGTATCTAACAAGAACATCACTCAAGAGATAGTTGTTCCATGCTTGTATCCTAATCCTTCCTCAAAGAAGGAACGTCTATTACACAATATTGGACGTGGTTTGTGCTTTAAAGTTTTACTTACAAGCTACTTCAGTTTTCATCAAACGTTCACCTTGTTTGTTGTCTATTCTGGACAGAGGAGAGGTCAAAAGACTTCAGCAGCCTCTCTGTCTTTTTCGTTAAAAAAGCATAATTCATTTAGCTTATGAGACTGCTGGACAGCAGCCTCCTGAAGGGATTACAGCTCATTTTACTAGAGCTGTGGTTTTCTCTTGGGCCTTTTTTAAATATGGCTTCTGTTGAACAGATTTACAAGACGGAGTCTTGGTCTGCGCTTCATACTTTTTCAAATTTAACACATTTGATACCTTGCTTCTTCGGAGGCTATTTTTGGGAGAAAGGGTTTTTTACAGGCAGTGGTAACTTCCGTTTAAGTACCTGCCTTGTCCCTCCCATCATCCGTGTACTTTAGCTTTGGTATTGGTATCCCATAAGTAATGGATGATCCGTGGACTGGATACACTTAACAAGAGAAAACATAATTTATGCTTACCTGATAAATTTATTTATCTTGTGGTGTATCCAGTCCACGGCCCGCCCTGTCACTTTAAGGCAGGTAATTTTTTTCATTTAAACTACAGTCACCACTGCACCCTATGGTTTTTCCTTTCTCTGCATGTTTTCGGTCGAATGACTGGTAATGGCAGTTAGGGGAGGAGCTATATAGCAGCTTTGCTGTGGGTGGACTCTTGCAACTTCCTGTTGGGAAGGAGAATATATCCCATAAGTAATGGATGATCCGTGGACTGGATACACCACAAGAGAAATAAATTTATCAGGTAAGCATAAATTATGTTTTTTTTACATATTGGTATATGTGGGAGTTTACTTTAAGGATTTTCTTACACATACTAATTTTTAAGAAATGTATTGATTGTGTTTTTATGGATGGAATGTTTATAGATGAAATTATTGATTGTGTTTTTATGGATGGAATCTTTATAGATGAAATTTATAACATAATGAGTATTGATGAATATTATTTTTTGTAGTATATACATATTTTTTTACACTGAATTCATATAATATTTATATTATATTATGTTTGTGATTTTGTAATTTCACATTTTAATCATCTGAATGGAATTGCTAGACACTATCTTCTAGTATTTACACTGTTAAATTTTGTAGCACATAATTTGTAACAAATTGTTGTAGATAGATTTTTTTTTTATATATATATATTGTTTTTATTTAAGTTTGCAGTAAAACTTTAACAATAAGACAAAAGAAAAAACATTTCAATGTTCCTACACAAAAGTAGGAATGTGATACAATAGATGTTGCACAGTATATTACTTTGAGTCTTTCTGAAATGTCCCGTGGTACAAATTCTCTTCACAGTATCGCTATGGTCGTGGTAGGCACGTGGTTTCTAAAATTAAGGTATATGACATGTGGGCCTTCCAACTTTCAGTTAATGGAGGGCATCAGAAATGTATTGTCTCTTATTTTCAATGCAACTTCTAATTGAGTCTAGTAAGTCTAGAATTATTTATCAATTGTCCTAAATAGAGACAAAGAACTAAAATTGAAGAGAAAGAAAAGATAAGGGGAAGAGAAGGAGGGAAAAAGAGAAAGCATAGGCCATATAATAAAGTTTGAGAATGTTTCTCTCATTAGTCATATATGTGTGCTCTCGGGCGTGTTTATGTATCTTATTTACTATATCTAAAAGACTCCCATAGAAACATCATATCCTGATGTAGCGAGAGTTGGCCTATTTTGAGGTAATATAATCTTTCCAGCAGTAAGTTTCTGTTGACTAATTCTATCCATTCCGATACTGTAGGTACCACTGCCGTTTTCCATTTTCTCGGTATTATCTGGTTAGCTGCATTTAACATGATGTAAAATAATTGTTGCCTTATTTTGCATGTAATTGCTGGTGGTTGTCTCAACATTATTATTTCTGGGCTAGGTGTTATTTGAGTGTTCAGTGTTTTATTGATATTCAAGAAGATAGCAGTCCAAAAAGGTTTAATATGTTCGCATCCCCACCAGATATGGGACATGTGACCCTCCTCTAGGCATCCCCTCCAGCATGAGCCTGAGGTTTGCTTATATATATATTTAATTCTAGCCGGGGTTAGATACCACCTCATCATCAATTTGATGAATGTTTCTTTTGCATGGGCGGAATGTCCGGAGTGCAGAAGGGTTGAGAATCTGCCTACCCACGTTTTTGCTGGAGTAGTTTGATGCAGCTCATTATTCCATCTTTTAGTGTAAGGGGGGAGCCCCGGAAAGGTGTGTGATAAGACAAGTTTATACAATTTGGAGATTACTCCCTTTATATCCTCTTTAGCTATACACATTTGTTCAAATACTGTGGGAGAGCGGGTCAGGTCTTTTCTAAGTTTATGTGACATTATGTAGTGCCTCATTTGGTGTATGTGAAGCCACGATGACAAGAAAGGGTGTTCTAATAAGTTAAGTTGGGACCTATCTTTGATAAACTTAACCTCATCCGTGATAAGATACATGGGAATGAGTGCTTGTGGAGCCTTGAGGAGGTTGTCATCTATGATTTTACCAGGTTTAAATTCTGGGTTGTTTAAAAGTGTAGTAAGGGGTGAGTATCTAGAAGAGATTCTATTCGGTGACTTACAGATATTCTTCCAGTCAGTCCAAGTCTCATTGGAAATGGAAGATGTTGAGATAGAGTGTCTATTAAAATAAGCAGGATTCCAGCTTGCGGTGTTTAGGTCGTGTGTAAAGGCAAGATCAGATTCAATTTGCACCCAGCTTTTATAAGTGGATGTATTAAAACGAAACCACTCCTGGATTCTCTGTAGGGATATGGCAAGTTTGTAGGAAAGGAGATGTGGGACCCCTAGGCCCCCCTCTGTTGGGGGTTTAAAGAGTGTATTACTGTTAATCCGTGGAGGCCTACGTCTCCAGATATATTCATTTATGATTTTTTGCATGTGAGCTAGGTCTTTTTGTATGCCTGGGATGGGGACTGTCTGTAGGATATATAGCACTTTTGGGAGCAGAATCATTTTTGCTGCTTGTATTCTACCTGTCCAAGATATATTTTTAGGAAGCCAATGAGATGTTAGAGTTAGAAGTTCTGTGGTAAGATCTCCATAATTGTATTTACGCAAATCTGTTATATCTGGAGTAATGTGAATGCCAAGGTATTTGAGATATTTTGTTTGTTTTTTTAAGGGGCATGTAGCCTTTAGATCATTAAGGGTGAGGGTAGGTAAGTTTATAGGAAGGTATTCTGACTTGGTCATATTCACTAAAAAATTTGATACTGTCCCAAATTTTGTCAGTTCATTAGTCACCTGTTGTAGGGATACTTTGGGGTTTGTGAGCGTCAGGAGAATGTCGTCTGCAAATATGGCTAATTTATGTGTCTGATTGGCAATGGGAATTCCTTGAATTTGGTTGTTCAGTCGTATTTTGATAGCCAGAGGTTCTAGGGATAAGACAAAAAGAAGCGGTGAAAGTGGGCAGCCCTGTCTGGATCCGTTTCGGATTTCAAAAGGCTCCGAAAGGGCTCCATTAATCCTAACCTGAGCTGAAGGGTTTGAATATAAAGCAAAAATTTTTTGAATGAAAGAGTCTGGGAAGTCGAAGTGTTGTAGGGTCGTCCGTAGGTATGTCCAGTCTAGTCGGTCAAAAGCTTTTTCAGCATCTGTCGAGACAAAAACAGTCGGGGTTTTGGTTTGTGTGACATATTCCAATAAATTTAATACTTTGACCGTATTATCTTTTGCTTCTCTACGTGGGACAAACCCTACTTGGTCTTGATGAATTAGAGAGGGGAGAATTTGGTTGATACGGGATGCTAAAATTTTCGCATATAGTTTGAGGTCAACATTTAATAAAGAGATTGGGCGAAAATGTGCAGGTGTGTTTGGGGGTTTACCAGGTTTAGCTATAACTGATATGTTGGCTTGTAACATAGTGTCAGGGAATGGAAGTCTTTCTGGTATGGAGTTAAAAAGGGATGTTAAGTGCGGTACCAGTAGAGAAGCAAAGGTTTTATAATACAGACCTGTGAACCCATCTGGGCCTGGTGCTTTGTTCTGTTTTATTTGTTTTATTGCTTCTAGCATTTCTGAAGGCTGAATAGGTCGGTCTAATTGGGTGCGTTGATCTTGATCTAACTTGGGTATAGGTAATTTATCTAAATATTGATTGCAATGGCTTGTATGGTTTTGAGGGTCTCTGATTGGGAATAGATTATAGAGTTTATGGTAGAATTTCTTGAACTCTTTAGCTATTGATTTTGTGTCTTCTAAATGTGTGCCATCTGATTTTTTTATGGCGTGAATGTAAGTTTTCTGCTGCTGCTTTTTTAATGCTCTAGCCAAGAGTTTTCCTGATTTATTGCCCTCCCTATAAAAATTTTGTTGAAGATGGAGAAGTTGTTTTTGTGATCTGATATGTAGGAAAAGGTTCATTTTTTCTCTTTTGGATTGCAGTTGGTTTAGAACAATGTTGTCAGTAGGGTTAGATTTATGTTTATAGTCTAAGTCTGTGATCTCTGAAGCTAAAAGATTTATTTCTTCACGACTTTTCCTTTTGATTTGTTCAGTACTTTTAATAAACTCGCCTCTTATAGTGCTCTTATGGGCTTCCCAAAGTGTGGCCTCGCTAACATCTGGTGTCTTATTTATAGAGAAGTATGAGCTTATATGTTCTGAAAACAACTCCTTTTGCTTTGAATCTAACAATAATAAGTCCTCCAGTCTCCACTGAAAGGCTTTCAAGGGGGCTGTTGGCCATTTTATAGTGCAAGCTACTAAGGAGTGATCTGACCATGTTGTATGGTGTATGCGAGAATGTGTAGTGTATGATAGGACTAGATGATCGACTAAAATATAATCTAGTCTGGAATAATTACGGTTGGGATGGGAGAAGAAGGTAAAATCTATTTTTTGTGGATTAAAGTATCTCCATGTATCATGTAAGCCTAAGAGCTTAAATTTTTGCCATATATTGTGAAGATTTGGGATTTTAGCTCTAGTGGTAGGGTTTGAGCAGTCAACTGTAGGGTCGAGGGGGAGGTTCAGGTCCCCTGATATTATTACAGAGCCTTTTGCTTCTTTGAGGATTAAATCTACAACTGAGGTTATGAATTTATCCTGATGGGAGTTTGGTGCGTAAATATTCATTATTGTTACAGGTTTGCCATACAGGAGGCCTTTTAAACATATGTATCTGCCTTCCTTGTCTCCTATAATATGTGTCTTAACGAAGGGGATAGATTTGTGGATTAAGATGCTAACTCCGTTAATTTTTTTGTGTGGATTAGTGCTGTGGTAATGTAAGGGGTAGTGTGTGGAAAAATATTTAGGAATATTTCTCCCTTTGAAATGGGTCTCTTGAAGCATTAATATGTGTCCCCCTTTTTTTTGGAGGTCTAGTATAGCCATTCTCCTTTTATTTGGGCAATTTAGTCCCTTGGCATTTTGTGTAAAGATATTTAAGTCTTGTGGTGTGTGCTTAATCATCATGGTACATAAATGTTGAAGGTGATAAAGAGCAATAACACATGGTGTATATCAATGAGCCTGCGTATGACGGCATATGCTTTGGAAGAGGACAGAAAAGAAGAGAGAAGAGGGGAAAAGAAAGATATAAGCGAATAAACAAAATATTAAAACATAATATTTTTAACACAAGTTGAAACAACATAATTCTGTACTAGGGAGTAAAATCTCCCGACTAGGTGAGAACAACAAAAAACAAAGTCAACATCAGTTAACTGTGAACAATTTAACCTTTAAGACATTATTTTAGCAACTCTAATGACCTGTGGGCCTCTTATGCAACGGAAAGTAGGTGATACTTGCAATTTGAAGTCTCTGGTGGCCGCTGCTTATTTGGTTAGGAAATGTTCTAGTATGCAGTGAGGAGTTGTCACCCTTTATCATCAAGTGATGGGGAAGCAGGTTGTGTAGGTTTGCGGGACTTCTTTTGAGACACCTGTCTCCATTCTCTTCTTTGTGGTAGGGGTGCTGGCTTACTTGGGCTTGTGTGCTTTTCTTGTGGTGTGGCGCTTTCTTCCATCTGGGGGTAGGAATGTCCAATTCTTTGCAGATATCTGGGATTTCTGTGGTAGATGAGCAGGTGATACGTCTTCCTTTCCAGAGGATTAGCAGGTGAAAGGGGAACCCCCATCTGTATGGGATACTTTGTTTTCTCAGTAACAGTGTAAGCGGTTTAAGTTCCCTTCTTTTAGTGAGAGTTCTCTGCGATAAATCAGTAAACATTTGTATGTCTATGTTTTCATATTTAATGGGTTGTTGATCTCTGGCTAGTTTCATTAGCTCTTCCTTTTCTTGAAAGTTCGTGATCCGAACTATAACATCTCTTGGTGCTTGTCCTGCCAATGGTTTGGGGCGTAAAGCTCTGTGAGCTCTGTCCATGGAGATTTTTGAAGCGCTTCCTTCCTTTTTTAATGTGCTGAATAAATCTTGAAGATATTGTTCAATATCTGGCGGGAGGATAGTTTCGGGGATACCCCGCACCCTGATATTGTGTCGTCTGCTGCGGTTTTCGACGTCGTCTATCTTGTCTTCTAGCTCCGTTATAGTTGTGTCTTGTTTCTGAATGGTGTTCTGGAGGTCTGTGATAGCTTCTTCATGCAGATCTTTGCAGTTTTCAAGTGATTCTACTCTGTGTCCAATGTCAGAGATATCTTTTTTTAGGTCAGAGATTTCCTCTTTGATACATTGCTTAACCTGAGATATAAGAGAAGAAAAGTCTTTTTTTGATGGAATTGTTTTAAAAAGAGCTGTGGGAATAGTGATGCTCTCTGACATCTGGTCACTGTCAGACTCTGATGAGCTGTGATCTGATCCTTGGTCTGGTATTGCCTCTCCTGTTGGGGCTAAATTTTTGGTCTCTGACGCCTTGAAAAAACTGCTAACTGAGTGAGTAGGGGTCTTCAGGGGTTTGACGTTTTTGCCCGGTTTATTGATTTTTTTGGGAGACATAGCTGTATGAGTACTGTTTCTCCACCTTCACTGTTTTTTTTGTTCTTTTTTTTTTTTAGGGGTAGGTGGGGAGTCTGCAGTTCTATAGAAAGTTCTTTAAATCTTTATTGCTTTGCATGTGCTTATTGCGATGTTTAAACTGTAAACTTGACCACGTTGAGTAGTGTGCTGGGACTTAATGATAAGAAGTTTCAGTTACAGTTTTTCAAATGTACAGGCTTATAAAAGGTGCTTATATATTGTGTGGCACCTTATAACTGGCAGTCCAAAGCTAAAGTGCGCTTCAATATAAGATACAGTTATCCCAGTTGTGGGTATTATGATTCAGATTTATAGCCACCTTAATACAGTTTGTTTTATGGTTTTGATGTGGTCCGGTATTCTTACCCTTTTGAAAGTCGTTCCCCACTACCGCAGTGTTTTACTCGCGGTCTAACATTTCAGGTGCGTCACCAAACTCTAGCTTGGGATGCGGCCCGCATCGGCGTTCATCTTCTGGTGCGACTCACTTCGGATTCCAGCTGACCGGCATAGTGGTGAGTCTATTTGACCATCGGGGGTTATCCCAATAGTTACTTCTTGATAGAGGTGTCTCCGGCCACTGGTCCTTTTCACTTGTTCGCCAGCAGGATCTAATGTGGGATGAGTTCATGCGCACAGCGTGCACATTGAATACATGCAATTCTCCTGTTAAAGGCAACGGAGGTTTTGCAGATTCGATGCGTGAGAGAGTTTGCTTAGATGACTAGTAGTTTGCAGTCTTAAAGTGCAGGATGGCTAATGCCAATTACGTTTTCACCTAGATAGGGCCTAAGAGCTCTGTCAGACAGCAGCCATCTCCTAGGCTGGCTAGCTCCGCCCCCCCCCCGATAGATTTTTTTTTTTATATATGTAGTATGTATTTTTCACCACTAGATGGCGATATTAACGTAATTATCACAATCAATTGGCACCATTATGGCTATTTAAACACTGTTTTATTCACTAAATGTCAAGCTTGAGAAAGGGCTTAGTGTTAACCCAAAACGTTGCTTTACTGGTCCCTGTATGTAAAATAAAGGTAATTTTGATTCACCACAGCTGGAGACTACTTTTCTATTTGGATTTATTTGGGCTTGGTAAGCCTTCTCCGTGCTCCTGTGAGTTGTGGGTGCTGTATTCAATTTGCTTATTTGAGCACATTGTCTAGCCAGTTACAAGAGGCA
Source organism: Bombina bombina (assembly GCF_027579735.1). Classification (NCBI taxonomy): domain Eukaryota; kingdom Metazoa; phylum Chordata; class Amphibia; order Anura; family Bombinatoridae; genus Bombina; species Bombina bombina. Next base: position 521,108,230 of record NC_069502.1, read on the forward strand.
TATTTACATAGCCACCAATGTCCAGAAAGCACCCAGTAGTGCATTGCTGCTTCTGAGACTGTTGGCAATATTTTAAAAAATACCATGAGCAAGATGTACATTTGATTCATGTAAAATGCTCTATCGGAACCATGATACATTAGTTTTGACCTTTATATACCTTTAAAAGGGACATTAAACACTAAATAGATTTCATGCATCTCCCTCTAATTATGGGTTTTGCTATTTTGGTACTTAGGTTTCACTGCACTTATCTGAAGGATAGTTGCTGCCCACTGAAATGCACTGTGTCACTGCAGTGAAAGTCGAATTACAACATGGTGGCAGCCATGACTAGAGGGCAAGGCTGGTGCTACAATAGAGGCAGTTTATTAGGGGCCATATGTGGAGGCATGATGGCTGGAAAGAAAGGGGACTCGCTAAAACATAGGGAGGAAGAGAGTGCAGGTCAGCCAGAACAGCTAAATGCATCTGGCTGAAATAGCTCACTGCACAGCCCTGCGCTCTCTGCAAAACTTTAGCAGCATTAATGAAAGTTGGTGGAGTTGTCAACAGCAGTGTGACTCATCTCCACCAATAACCTAATGGGTATTGTCGGTGCTAATGGGCACTCATAGAAGCACTGACAGTCAGTGCAGCATATGTGTTTTATATATATATATATATATATATATATATCCTATATAATAAATGGCCAAGTATGTTTGTCAGATGCAGTCATGCACAGTAGAGACTGCACGTGACAAACATACCTGGCCGTTTGGATCCTGACACTCAGCACTCAGCACAGAGCAAGGCTGAAGCGGAGTGTCAGGGAGCGTGGCTGACGGGGGCGTCACGATGGGGGCGTGGTCGGTCATCGCGATGGGCGTGGCCTGGCGGGTGTCACCGCTATGGGGCGTGGATGGGCAGGGTGCCGCGATGTGGGCGTGGCCAGAGATGCAAAGGCTTGAAAGTTTAAATTAAGACGGAGCAGGACAGTGAGCAGGAGAGGGGGGGAGAAGGGAGCAGGAGAGGGGAGGAGAGAGCCAAAGAGGAGAGAGAGCAAAAGAGGAGAGAGAGCCAAAGAGGTGGGAGAGAGAGCCAAAGGGGGGGGGGGGGAGAGAGCCAAAGGGGAGGGGGGAGAGAGAGCCAAAGGGGAGGGGGGAGAGAGAGCCAGTGGGGAGAGAGAGCGCCAAAGAGGGGGGAGAGAGAGCCAAAGAGGGGGGAGAGAGAGCCAAAGAGGGGGGGGAGAGCCAAAGAGGGGGGAGAGAGAGAGCCAACGAGGAGAGAGAGAGAGAGCCAACGAGGAGAGAGAGCCAACGAGGAGAGAGAGCCAACGAGGAGAGAGAGCCAAAGAGGAGAGAGAGCCAAAGAGGGGAGAGAGCAAAAGAGGGGGAGAGCCAAAGAGGGGGGGGGGAGCCAAAGAGGGGGGAGAGAGAGAGCCAAAGAGGAAAGAGAGCCAAAGAGGAAAGAGAGCCAAAGAGGAAAGAGAGCCAAAGAGGAAAGAGAGCCAAAGAGGAAAGAGAGCCAAAGAGGAGAGAGAGCCAAAGAGGAGAGAGAGCCAAAGAGGAGAGAGAGCCAAAGAGGAGAGAGAGCCAAAGAGGGGGGAGAGAGAGACGAAGAGCGGGGGGGGGAGATCCAAAGAGGGGGGGAGAACAAAAGAGGGGAGAGAGAGAGCAAAAGAAAGGGGGGAGAGAGCCAAAGAGGAGAGAGAGCGCAAAGGAGAGAGGGGAGAGAAAGCAAAAGAGAGGGGAGAGAGAAAGCAAAAGAGAGGGGGGAAGACCGCTGTACTGCAAAAAATGGCCCGTGTACACGGGCTTTAGTACTAGTGTGTATATATGTATATATATATATATATATATATATATATTTACGCTACATTTCAATAATTTAATGTGATAATGGAAATCTGTTTTGTAATGGTAGAAAACATAATTTCTTTGAGGTGGGGTGGCAAAATGTGTATGAAATGCGTAAGCAAGCCAACCACAGGGTCTCTTACCGTGTGACAGTCCTTGTTTTAATCTATTGTATGGAATAAAAGCTATATGTTATTTTTTTTGCTAGAGGGAGGTGGTGAATAACCAACCTCAGTATTATGCTTATATCATGTTTTTAGTAGTTAATGTCCCTTTAAAAGTCTGCCCAATAAAGAGTCTCAGTTGGTGTATATACTACAATGGATATAATTTAAGGACTAAAATTACCAAATTTAAATAAACTTCCATAATTAATATAATTAGCTTTCTGCTAGATTACGAGTTTTGCGTTATGAGGGGTGAGGTGCTAACGAGCATTTTTTTCTCACCACTCACATACAGCGCTGGTATTGCGAGTTTTTACAAACCCAGCGTTAAAAGACAAAAACTGAGCGTAGAGCAAAATTTTGCTCCAAATCTCACTCCAATACCAGCGCTGCTTAAGTCAGCGGTGAACTGGTGTAACGTGCTCGTGCACGATTTCCCCATAGGAATCAATGGGGAGAGCCGGCTGAAAAAAAGTCTAACACTTGCAAAAAACAGCATATAACTCGGTAATGCAGCCCCATTGATTCCTATAGGGATATAAAATGTATGTTTACACCTAACACCCTAACATGAACCCTGAGTCTAAACAACCCTAATCTTACATTCTTATGTAAGATTATATTTATTAACCCCTAATCTGCTGCCCCCAACATCGCCGACACCTACATATAATTATTAACCCCTAATCTGCCGCCCCAATGTCGCCGCCACTATAATAAACATATTAACCCCTAAACCGCCGCACTCCCGCCTCGCAAACATTAGTTAAATATTATCCCCTAATCTGCCGTCCCTAACATTGCCGCCTTCTACCTACATTTATTAACCCCTAATCTGCCCCCCCCCAACGTCACTGCCACTATATTAAAGTTATTAACTCCTAAACCTAAGTCAATCTTAACTCTAACACCCCCTAACTTAAATATAATTCTAAATAAGAATTAATATTATTACCTAAATTATTCCTATTTAAAACTAAATACTTACCTATAAAATAAACCCTAAGGTAGCTACAATATGACTAATAGTTACATTGTATCTAGCTTAGGATTTATTATTTTACAGGCAAGTTTGTATTTATTTTAACTGGGAAGAATACTTATTAAATAGTTATTAACTCTTTAATAACTACCTAGCTAAAATAAATACAAAAGTACCTTTAAAATAAAACCTAACCTAAGTTACACTAACACCTAACACTACACTACAATTAAATAAATTACCTAAATTAAATTCAATTAAATAAATTAAATACAATTAGCTAAAGTAAAAAAAAAACACTAAATTACAGAAAATAAAAAACAAATTACAGATATTTTAACTAATTACACCTAATCTAATAGCCCTATCAAAATAAAAAAATGCCCCCCCAAAATAAAAAAAAACCCTAGCCTAAACTAAACTACCAATAGCCCTTAAAAGGGCCTTTTGCGGGCATTCCCCCAAAGTAATCAGCTCTTTTACCTGAAAAAAAAATACAAACAACCCCCCCAACAGTAAAACCCACCACCCACACAACTAACCCCCCAAATAAAAATCTAACTAAAAAAAACTTAAGGTGCCCGTTGCCCTGAAAAGGGCATTTGGATGGGCATTGCCCTGAAAAGGGCATTTGGATGGGCATTGCCCTTAATAGGGAAGTTAGCTCTTTTGCAGGCCTAAAGTCCCTAACCTAAAAATAAAGCGCACCCAATACACCCTTAAAAAAAACAAACACTAACCGCCTGAAGATCGACTTACCGGGAGAAGTCTTCATCCAAGCCGGGTCGGAGTCCTCAACGAAGCCAGGAGAAGTGGTCCTCCAGACGGGCAGAAGTCTTCATCCAGACGGCATCTTCTATCTTCATCCATGCGGAGCGGGTCCATCTTCAAGACATCCGACGCGGAGCATCCTCTTCATCCGACGACTAAAGATGAACGAAGGTACCTTTAAGTGACGTCATCCAAGATGGCATCCCATAGAATTCTATCAGCCAATCAGAATTAAGGTAGAAAAAATCATATTGGTTGATGCAATCAGCCAATAGGATTGAAGTTCAATCCCATTGGCTGATTCACTCAGCCAATAGGATTGAGCTTGCATTCTATTGGCTGTTCCATACTTTTGTATTTATTTTAGCTACGTAGTTATTAAATAGTTAATAACTATTTAATAACTATTCTACCTAGTTAAAATAAATACAAACCTGTAAAATAAAAATAAATCCTAAGCTAGATGCAATGTAACTATTAGTTATATTGTAGCTAGCTTAGGGTTTATTTTATAGGTAAGTATTTAGTTTTAAATAGGAATAATTTAGTTAATGATAGGAATATTTAGTTAGATTTCTTTTAATTATATTTAAGTTAGGGGGTGTTAGGGTCAGGGTTAGACTTAGACTTAAAGGGACACTGAACCCAATTTTTTCTTTTGTGATTCAGATAGAACATGCAATTTTAAGCAACTTTCTAATTTACTCCTATTATCAATTTTTCTTCGTTCTCTTGCTATCTTTATTTGAAAAAAAGCCATCTAAGCTTTTTTGGGTTAAGAACTTTTGACAGCACTTTTTGATTGGTGGATTCATTTTTTCCACCAATCAGCATGGACAACCCAGGTTGTTCACCAAAAATGGGCCGGCATCTAAACTTAGATTCTTGCATTTCAAATAAAGATACTAAGAGAATAAAGAAAATTTGATAATAGGAGTACATTAGAAAGTTACTTAAAATTGCATGCTCTATCTGAATCACAAAGGAAAAAATTTGGGTTCAGTGTCCCTTTAAGTTTAGGGGTTAATAACTTTAATATGTTGGGGGCGGCAGATTAGGGGTTAATAAAGGTAGGTAGGTGTCGGCGATGTTAGGGACGGCAGATTAGGGGTTAATAATATTTAACTAATGTTTGCGAGGTGGGAGTGTGGCGGTTTAGGGGTTATGTTTATTATAGTAGGAGCAACAGATTAGGGGTTAATAAGTGTAGGTAGGTGGCGGCGACGACATTGCGGGCGGCAGATTAGGGGTTAATAGCTAATGTAGGTGGCGGTGATGTTGGGGGCAGCGGATTAGGAGTTCATAAATATAATGTAGGTGGCAGCAGTGTCCGTAGCGGCAGATTAGGGGTTAAAAAATTAATTTTAGTCTTTGGGATGCGGGAAGGCCTCGGTTTAGGGGTTAATAGGTAGTTTATGGGTGTTGGTGTACTTTTTAGCACTTTAGTTATGAGTTTTATGTTACGGCGTTGTACCATAAAACTCATAACTACTGACTTTAAAATGCGGTAGGACTCTTGACAGGAGAGGATGTACCGCTTATTTTTTGGCCTCCCAGGACAGACTTTTAATACCCGCACTATGGAAGTCCCATAGAAAAAAAACTTTACAAAGTTTACGTAAGTCGTTTTGCGGTAAGGCCAAAAAGTGTGCGGTGACACCAAAACCTGCAAGACTCGTAATACCAGCGGTCATAAAAAAGCAGCGTTAGGACCTGTTAACGCTGCTTTTTTAGCATACCGCAAAACTCATAATCTAGCCATTTGTATTTTAATGGTGAGATTGGTCTATCATTAATGTTTCCTATTTAAATAAAATTAATAGTTGTAGATTTTACAAAATATTCAAAAGCCATTGGAGTTTCTATACCTAAAGAGTGACTTGGATTTTTTCAGGCTGTCAACACTGTGGAGCAGAAAGTGATTATTATTCCAGAGGAAGAAAAAAGGGCTTTCACACTACACTTTCTGGACTCTATGAAGTCTGAAGATAAAGTCATAATTTTTGTTGGAAAAAAATTAATGTATGTATGTTTGATAGCATATACACAAATGTAGACTTTAATGTGTATTTGAATGTCTTAATTAAAAAAAAAATAGACATCATTTTTTACCTGTGAAAAAACATAATTTATGTAAGAACTTACCTGATAAATTCAATTCTTTCATATTGGCAAGAGTCCATGAGCTAGTGACTATGGGATATACAATCCTACCAGGAGGGGCAAAGTTTCCCAAACCTCAAAATGCCTATAAATACACCCCTCACCACACCCATAATTCAGTTTAACGAATAGCCAAGTAGTAGGGTGATAAAGAAAGGAGTAAAAAGCATCAACAAAGGAATTTGGAAATAATTGTGCTTTATACAAAAAATCATAACCACCATAAAAAGGGTGGGCCTCATGTATTCTTACCAATATGAAAGAAATGAATTTATCAGATAAGTTCTTACATAAATTGTTTTCTTTCATGTAATTGGTAAGAGTCCATGAGCTAGTGACGTATGGGATATCAATACTCAAGATGTGGAACTCCATGCAATAGTCACTAGAGAGGGAGGGATAAAAATAAACAGCCATATGCTGAAAAATTAATCCACAACCCAAAATATAAGTTATTCTCATGAAGAAAATAAAAACTTAAAACATCAGCAGAAGAATCAAACTGAAACAGCTGCCTAAAGAACTTTTCTACCAAAAACTGCTTCTGAAGAAACAAATACATCAAAACGGTAGAATTTAGTAAATGTATGCAAAGAGGACCAAGTCGCTGCTTTGCAAATCTGATCAACTGAAGCTTCATTCTTAAAAGCCCACAAAGTGGTGACTGATCTAGTAGAATGAGCTGTAATTCTCTGAGGCGGGGCCTGACCCGACTCCAAATAAGCTTGAAGAATTAAAAGCCTTAACCAAGAAGCCAAGGAAATAGCAGAGGCCTTCTGACCTTTCCTAGGACCAGAAAATATAACAAATAGACTAGAAGTCTTCTTGAAATCTTCAGTAGCTTCAACATATTTCAAAGCCCTTACCACATCCAAAGAATGTAAGGATCTTTCCAAAGAATTCTTAGGATTTGGACACAAGGAAGGGACAACAATTTCTCTACTAATGTTGTTAGACTTCACAACCTTAGGTAAAAATTTAAATGAAGTCTGCAAAACAGCCAAGGAGGCGAAATTCATTTAATGACAGGCTTAATATGAACTAAAGCCTGTTCAAAACAGTGAATATCAGGAAGATTAGCAATCTTTCTGCTAAATAAAACAGAAAGAGCAGAGATTTGTCACTTTAAGGTACTTGCAGACAAACCCCTATCCAAACCATCCTGGAGAATCTGTAAAATTCTAGGATTTCTAAAAGAATGCCAAGAGAATTTATGAGAAGAACACCATGAAATGTAAGTCTTCCAAACTCGATAATAAATCTTCCTAGAGACAGATTTACGAGCTTGTAACATAGTATTAATCACTGAGTCAGAGAAACCTCTATCACTTAGTACTAAGCGTTCAATTTCCATACCTTCAAATTTAATGATTTGCGATCCTGATGGAAATACGGACCTTGAGACAGTAGGTCCGGCCTTAACGGAAGTGGCCAAGGTTGGCAACTGGACATCCGAACAAGATCTGCATACCAAAACCTATGGGGCCATGCTGGAGCCACCAGCAACACAAATGATTTTTCCATGATGATTTTGGAGATCACTCTTGGAAGAAGAACTAGAGACGGGAAGATATAAGCAGGTTGATAACACCAAGGAAGTGTCAGCACTACTTCCGCCTGAGAATCCCTGGACCTGGACAGGTATCTGGGAAGTTTCTTGTTTAGATGAGAAGCCATCAGATCTATTTCTGGAAGCCCACACATCTGAACAATCTGAGAAAACACATCCGGATGGAGAGACCACTCCCCTGGATGTAAATTCTGACGGCTGAGATAATCCGCCTCCCAATTGTCTACACCTGGGATATGAACTGCAGAAATTAGACAGGAGCTGGATTCTGCCCAAACAAGTATCCGAGATACTTCTTTCATAGCTTGGGGACTGTGAGTCCCCCCCTGATGATTGACATATGCCACCGTTGTGATATTGTCTGTCTGAAAACAAATGAACGGTTCTCTCTTCAACAGAGGCCAAACTGAAGAGCTCTGAGAATTGCATGGAGTTCTAAAATATTGATTGGTAATCTCGCCTCTTGAGATTTCCAAACCCCTTGTGCTGTCAGAGATCCCTAGACAGCTCCCCAACCTGAAAGACTCTAATCTGTTGTGATCACAGTCCAGGTTGGCTGAACAAAAGAGGCCCCTTGAAATAAACACTGGTGATTTAAACACCACATCAGAGAGTGTCGAACATTGGGATTTAAGGATATTAATTGTGATATCTTTGTATAATCCCGGCACCATTGATTCAGCATACAAAGCTGGAGAGGTCTCGTGAAAACGAGCAAAAGGAAAAAAGGAATCGTGTCCGGTGCTGCAGTCATGAGGCCTAAAACTTCCATGCACATAGCCACTGAAGGGAATGACTGAGACTGAAGGTGCCGACATGCTGCAACCAATTTCAAACGTCTCTTGTCTGTTAGAGACAGAGTCATGGAAACTGAATCTATCTGGAAACCTAAAAAGGTGACCCTTGTCTGAGGAATCAGGAAACTTTTTGGTAAATTGATCCTCCAACCATGTTTTCAAAGAAACAACACTAGTTGATTTGTGTGAGATTCTGCAGAACGTAAAGACTGAGCTAGTACCAAGATATCGTCCAAATAGGGAAACACCACAATACCCTGTTTTCTGATTACAGAGAGTAGGGCACCCAGAACCTTCGAAAAGATTCTTGGAGCTGTTGCTAGGCCAAATGGAAGAGCAACAAATTGGTAATGCTTGTCTAGAATAGAGAATCTCAGGAACTGATAATGTTCTGGATGAATCGGAATATGAAGGTAAGCATCCTGCAAGTCTATTGTAGACATATAATGTCCTTGCTGAACAAAAGGCAGAATAGTCCTTATAGTCACCATCTTGAAAGTTGGTACTCTTACATAACGATTCAAAATTTTCAGATCCAGAACTGGTCTGAATGAATTTTCTTTCTTTGGGACAATGAATAGATTTGAATAAAACCCCAGACCTTGTTCCTGAAAAGGAACCGGCATGATTACCCCTGGAACCTCCAGGTTTGGAACACACTTCAGGAAAGCCTGGGCTTTTACTGGATTTACTGGGATGCATGAGAGAGAAAAATCTTCTCACAGGAGGTCTTACTCTGAATCCTATTCGGTACCCCTGAGAGACAATGCTCTGAATCCATTCATTTTGGACAGAATTTGCCCAAACATCATTGAAGAACCTTAATCTACCCCCTACCGGCTGAGCTGGAATGAAGGGCCGCACCTTCATGCGGACTTAGGGGCTGACTTTGGGTTCTTAAAAGGCTTGGATTTATTCCAATTTGAGGAAGGCTTCCAATTGGAAACAGATTCCTTGGGGGAAGGATTAGGTTTTTGTTCCTTATTTTGACGAAAGGAACGAAAACGATTAGAAGCCTTAGATTTACCCTTAGGTTTTTTACCCTGAAGCAAAAAAATACTCCCTTCCCCCCAGTAACAGTTGAAATAATAGAATCCAACTGAGAACCAAATAAATTATTACCTTGGAAAGAAAGAGATAGTAATCTAGACTTAGATGTCATATCAGCATTCCAAGATTTAAGCCGCAAAGCTCTTCTAGCTAAAATAGCTAAAGACATGGATCTAACATCAATTTTGATAATATCAAAAATAGCTTCACAAATAAAATGATTAGCATGTTGCTGTAAACGAATAATGCTATATAAGTCAGAATCCAATTCTTGTTGCGCTAAATTCTCCAACCAAAAAGTTGAAGCCGCTGCAACATCAGCCAAAGAAATTGCAGGCCTAAGAAGATGACCTGAATATAAATAGGCTATCCTTAGATAAGATTCAAGCTTCCTATCTAAAGGATCTTTAAAGGAAGTACTATATTCCATAGGAATAGTGGTTCATTTAGCAAGAGTAGAAATAGCCCCATCAACTTTGGGGATCTTTTCCCAAAACTCTATTGAAATTGCTGGTAAAGGATACAATTTTTTAAACCTTGCAGAAGGATTAAAATGAGTACCCGGCTTATTCCATTCCTTAGAAATCATATCAGAAATAGCATCAAGAATAGGAAAAACCTCTGGAGTAACCACAGGAGGTTTAAAAACAGAATTTAAACATTTACTGGTTTTAATATCAAGAGGACTAGGTTCCTCAATATCCAAAGTAATTAACACTTCTTTTAAGTCAGAACGCATATACTCCATTTTAAATAAATAAGTAGATTTGTCAGTGTCAATATCTGAGGAAGGATCTTCTGAATCGTATAGATCCTCATAAGAGGTGGTTAATTCATTATGTTGTCGGTCATTTAAAATTTCATCAACTTTATGAGAAATTTTAAAAGACCTCTTACGCTTATTAGAAGGTGGAAATGCAGACAAAGCCTTCTGAATAGAATCAGTATCAAATTCTTTAAAATTCATAGGTATATCATGTACATTAGAAGTTGAAGGAACTGCAACCGGCAATGTACTATTACTGATGGACACACTATCTGCATGTAAAAGTTTATCATGACAACTAATACAAATGACATTAGGAGATATAATCTCCACAATTTTACAACAAATGCACTAAGCTTTGGTAGAACCGATGTCAGGCAGCAAAGTTCCAACAAATACTTCTGAGGCAGGATCAGATTGAGACATCTTGCAAAATGTAAAAGAAAAAACAACATATAAAGCAAAATTATCAATTTCCTTATATGACAGTTTCAGGAATGGGAAAAAAGCAAATAGCATAGCCCTCTGACATAGAAAAGGCAAGAGGCAAAAAGCAATGGGGCAATAAATAATGAAAAAAGTTTGGCGCCAAGTATGACACACACAGTAACTGAAATCTTTTTTTGGCGCCAACCATGTCCGGAAATGACACACTCGCGTCACTAACGACGCAACCCTGTGTGAAACCTCTGCGTCAATTACGACGCCGGAAATAACGAACTTGCCCCAGGTAAGAAAAATATTTTTTAATATTAACTTTTCCCAAATATGAAACTGACAATCTGCAAAAGGAAATACATGAACCTGACTCATGGCAAATATAAGTACATTACATATATTTAGAACTTTATATAAATGCATAAAGTGCCAAACCATAGCTTAGGTGTCTTAAGTAATAAAAACACTTACCAAAAGACACCCATCCACATATAGCAGATAGCCAAACCAGTACTGAAACAGTTATCAGTAGAGGTAATGGTATATGAGAGTATATCATGATCTGAAAAGGGAGGTAGGAGATGAATCTCTACGACCGATAACAGAGAACCTATGAAAAGACCCCCGTTAGGAAAATCATTGCATTCAATAGGTGATACTCTCCACGTCCCTTTGACATTCGCTGTACTCTGAGAGGAATCAGGCTTTAAAATTCTGAGAAGCGCATGTCAACGTAGAAATCTTAGCACCAACTTACTTCACCACCTCCATAGGAGGCAAAGTTTGTAAAACTGAATTGTGGGTGTGGTGAGGGGTGTATTTATAGGCATTTTGAGGTTTGGGAAACTTTGCCCCTCCTGGTAGGATTGTATATTCCATGCGTCACTAGCTCATGGACTCTTGCCAATTACATGAAAGAAATCATTTTAACTACTGTACCACTGAGAATCATAAATTTTCATTAATATTAATGATATCTATATTTTTATATTTGTTTGTCGAACCCCTTGCAGCCTGAAGACTAATCCTGTTACAATGCACAGTGATAGCTTGTTAAGTGTCATAGCGGAGAAGATAACCTATAGAATACATGAGTTTTCAAAGTTTACATCCCTGGAATCCAAAACAATACAAGTGTTCCTAATAAAAATACATTTTAAAAGCAGTTTATAATATTTATATTGTGAGCAGAACTTTTGCAGTGCAAAACATTAATTTCTTTTTGATCTATACTGTGCATATATAAAAATTGAGTTATATGCTTGTTTCAATTTCTCTTGCAAGGTGTATCCAGTCCACGGATTCATCCTTTACTTGTGGGATATTCTCATTCCCTACAGGAAGTAGCAAACAGAGCACACAGCAAAGCTGTCCATATAGCTCCCCCTCTAGCTCCACCCCCCAGTCATTCTCTTTGCTGGCTCTAAGCACTAGGGTCTCTCTCGGGAGTGTAAAGTGAATGTGGTGTTAGAATTGTAGTTTTATTATCTTCAATCAAAAGTTTATTTTAAATGGTACCGGTTTGTACTATTTACTCTCTAGCAGAAAAGTGATGAAGATTTCTGCTGAGAGGAAAATGATTTTAACATGTTGTAACTAAAATCCACTGCTGTTCCCACACAGGACTGAGGAGTACCAGAAAACTTCAGTTGGGGGAACAGTTTGCAGGGTGATCTGCAATAAGGTATGTTCAGTCATTTATTTCTAGACAAGACTGAGATAATGCTAGAAGACTGACAAGATCTCCATGAGGGGAGGGTAAGCTGTGTTCACAGACTTAGTAAGGAATTGAATGCTTACATAATAGGGCTAACATACTGGTTGACACTAAGGCAGGGAGGGGCCTAATTGCCTCAGATGCACAGTTAGAATTGCAGATAAGTTCATGCTGTTTCACATGGAGGGTCCTGCTGATGTTTGAGGGCCTAAAAGAAGCTATATTCCCCCAAATCTGATCCCTAAGGGAAGGTAGGGCCTCAGCAAGGCTGTGGCAAGGTGCTGTAGTGATTTAACCAGGTGTTGGCTTTAGGCTGCTCCAGTTTGGGCATTAAGGGGTTAATCGTTTTGAAACTTGGGGTGAAATCGTATTAAGGCTTTTGCTACATACTGTGAAAATTTCAGAAAGATTCCTGCATTTTTCACCGTTTTGTAAAATTGTGTGCTCTTTTTATCTCTTAAAGGCACAGTAACGTTTTTTTCAAATTGTGTTTTTTATTTGATTAAAGTGATTCCAAGCCTGTTTGTGTACTCTACTAGTCTGTTAAACATGTCTGACACTAAGGAAAATCCTTGTTCAATGTGTTTAGAAGCCATGGTGGAACCCCCTCTCAGAATGTGTCCCACTTGTACTGATATGTCTATACACTTTAAAGATCATATTGTTGCACTTAAGAATGTGGCCCAAGATGATTCTCAGACTGAAGGTAACGAGGGTAGCCCGTCTGCCTCTCCCCAAGTGTCATAACCAGTTACGCGCGCGCAAGCGACGCCTAGTACCTCTAGTGCGTCTAACCCTTTTACATTACAAGACTTAGTGGCAGTCATGGATAATTCTCTTACAGCCTTCTTATCTAAACTGCCCGTGTTACCTGCAAAGCGTGATAGCTCCGTTTTAAGAACAGATTATGAGCATTCTGACGCTTTGGTAGCCGTATCCGATATACCCTCACAACGCTCTGAAGTGGGAGCGAGGGATTTGATGTCTGAGGGAGAAGTCTCTGATTCAGGAAGGGTTCCTCCCCAGACAGATTCAGATACATTGGCTTTTAAATTTAAACTAGAACACCTCAGTGTTTTACTTAGGGAGGTATTAGCTACTCTGGATGACTGTGACCCTTTGGTGATCCCAGAGAAATTGTGTAAAATGGACAAGTACCTAGAGGTCCCTGTTTACACGGATGCGTTTCCGGTCCCTAAGAGGATGGCGGATATCGTTACTAGGGAGGGGGATAGGCCAGGTGTCCCTTTTGTCCCCCTCCTGTTTTTTAAGAAAATGTTCCCCATATCTGAGCCCATGCGGGACTCGTGGCAGACGGTCCCTAAGGTGGAGGGGGCTGTTTCTATACTAGCTAAACGCACAACCATACCAATTGAAGACAGTTGTGCTTTTAAAGACCCTATGGATAAAAAATTAGAGGGTTTACTTAAAAAAAATTTTGTTCAACAAGGTTTTCTTCTCCAACCTATTGCCTGCATTATTCCTGTAACTACTGCAGCTGCTTTCTGGTTTGAGGCACTGGAAGACTCGCTCCAGATGGAGACCTCATGTGAGGAAATTATGGATAGAATTAAGGCTCTAAAGCTAGCTAATTCTTTTATCACTGATGGCGCTTTCCAAATAGCTAAGTTAGCGGCGAAAAAAAAAATCAGGTTTCGCCATTTTGGCGCGCAGGGCGCTATGGCTAAAGTCCTGGTCGGCCAATGTGTCGTCTAAATCCAAGCTTTTGAACATTCCTTTCAAAGGGAAGACCCTATTCGGGCCTGAATTGAAAGAGATTATTTCAGATATCACCGGGGGAAAGGCCATGCTCTCCCTCAGGACAAAGCCTTTAAAACAAAGAACAAAGCTAATTTTTGTTCCTTTCGCAATTTCAGGAACGGCCCCACTTCATCCTCTCCGGCTGCAAAGCAAGAGGGTAACGCTTCACAGCCCAAGGCAAACTGAAAACCTTACCAGGGCTGGAATAAGGGTAAACAGGCCAAAAAGCCTGCAGCTGCCACCAAGACAGCATGAAGGGGTAGCCCCCGATCCGGGACCGGTTCTAGTAGGGGGCAGACTCTCTCTCTTCGCTCAGGCCTGGGCAAGAGATGTACACGATCCTTGGGCATTAGAGAGTGTAGCCCAGGGATACCTTCTAGAATTCAAGGACTCTCCTCCAAGGGGAAGGTTCCACATTTCTCGTCTGTCTACAGATCAGACAAACAAAGAGGCGTTTTTACGCTGTGTAGAAGATCTACATACAATGAGAGTGATCCACCCCGTTCCAATTGCAGAACAAAGACTGGGGTTTTACTCCAACCTGTTTGTGGTTCCCCAAAAAAGAAGGAACTTTCAGACCAATCCTGGATCTCAAAATTCTAAACAAATTCCTCAGAGTCCCATCATTTAAGATGGAGACCATTCGGACAATCTTACCAATGATCCAGGAGGGTCAATATATGACTACCGTGGATCTAAAGGATGCGTATCTGCACATTCCTATCCACAAAGATCATCACCAGTTTCTCAGGTTCGCCTTTCTGGACAAGCATTTTCAGTTTGTGGCTCTTCCTTTCGGGTTGGCCACTGCTCCCAGAATTTTCACAAAGGTGCTAGGGTCCCTCCTGGCGGTTCTAAGACCGCGGGGTATAGCAGTGGCGCCTTACCTAGATGACATCTTAATTCAGGCGTCAACTTTCCAAAGAACCAAGTCTCACACGGAGATTGTATTGGCCTTTCTGAGGTCTCACGGGTGGAAGGTGAACATCAAAAAGAGTTCTCTCGGGGGGGGGGGGCGGAGCTGAACACCGTAGGGATAGGACGCATGGAAGGAGAGCTCCTGCAATTGTTTTATAATTTTAAGACTTTTCATATACAAAAAGCATATTGCCTTCAGACTATGCCTACTATATGAGGAGCCATAGGCTTACAGTATACTTTGACGAGTCCTTAAACTCCAACTAAGTTCATAACAACTACTTGTGACACCACGAGGAAGATCCGGTGGCTATTAACTATCATGGAACCTGCCGCGCTACTAAGGGAGATAGGCCTCCTGTTGAAGCAATACCGGGAGACCTTTGCCCTACCATCTGCTGCGATGGATTATCTGCCTGTCCCTACCCTTGCACCTAAGACCGCCGGAGGGGGTGACGTCGTTGATACCCTAGAGATCGGTGTTTTGAGACCCCAGCGGTCGCCATCTTTCCTCTTACTGGAACTTTTATCTACCAGTCCCTCTTTGATGGAGCCCGGCTGTCCGACTACTACCATCCTATTGAGAGAGGGTGTCACTGCGCTTGAACCTACTGCCTTTCATAGCGCCGATGTGAGCCCTCGAGCGAAGAGGCTTCTTGACCCTGGGCGGCAGCACGATGTAGAAGGGATAAGAACTCTGGAAAAGATTCCCCTGCAACTGCATGTTGGAGGACAAGGTTACATCAATAGGGGAGCAACAGAATTGCGGCATGTGTCGAAGGCCTGCTTGTTCCTGTGTATACCTTACTGTGATGGGGAGAATTGTGGAGAGCCCTTATGCTTTGTTCAGGGCTTTTGGCTAACCCATTACTATTCAACCGTTGAGCCCTACAGATCCGGAATTGGATAAGCACATGAACTTGACAATACGGCTGCAGCTTTATATAAGACATTGACCTTAGTTTTAAGGTTTATTGAGTCCCTTGGTTACCATTTGCTTGAATTGTTTTTGTTGTGTTTTCTCTTTTTTTTTTCTTTCTGTGTGGAAGGGAAAGTATATTTACTCATGCCTTGCTAGTACAGGATTTTTCTGTTGCTATGAATATTTCATTGTCTTATCTGTTAGTGAACTAGGTCACAGCTATATTATACCTATGTAAGCTCTCACTACTGAACGTTCGCTGAACATATTTTTATACCGCCTAGTTCTAGTTAATCCATTCTATCAACATCTTTACTATATTAATACTACCCTTAGTCTAACGCATTATTAAGGTTTAATGTAGGGGCATTGGAGTACTAATCCCATGCAGAATTCCCAACCTTGGTCATTAAGTTAGATATTTCACAGAGTGTACAGATCTATATTATATTCTCCTATACTTTAGTTATTTATGTTATTTATGTATACTTCAGACTTTTAACTATTAACCTACCGCTATAAACACAACTATAGGAGTTATGGCTAAATGTTTTGAGTGCTGCTCCTCGAAATACCACTCTCTTATTGGTCAGAACCGGCTCCCGACGGCAGGTCCAATAAATTCACATTGTGACTATACTATCCTGTTTTGAGGGAGCTCTAGCCCTATAATGCACCCAGAAACCACACACATTTTGATTCTATAAACCTGCACTCAGATATGGCATAACTACTCCACCAGTATCTCTGGTTTTAAAATAGAAAATAAAAATTGGCTGTAGTGGGGTTAAATACCAAAGTTTTTTCATAACTGAAGCAACACTACCCTGTTTTAAGGAAACTCTAGCCCTATATTATTATCTCTCGAGTCTATGCATATTATGATCTTATTAATTTGTACACAGATATAGCACAACAAATCCAACAGTACCTTATGTCTGAGTGGGACCTGCAGGAGCTGTTCTTTTTTTTTTTTTTTCTCTCTTTTCCTCCCAGCCCTGTAAAACTAGCTCTATATTTCTTCCTCTCCAAGTGTATGTCATACTGATAAGTTCAACTTCAAGTAAGTCTTACTTTACCCTAATTGCAAAATTAGTCTATGCTTTTTCCTATCCCTACAAATTACCACGATTACCTTATGCCCTTCCTCCCCCCCCCCCCCCCATGTAATGAGCCCCCTAGCAATAGGGGAACTAAATACGTGGTTTCTCTTGCCCATACCGCAACTTGCACTACTCCCTTAGTACCCACTCTCTTTTGCACAATGCCACAGCCTGGGATCCATCCTTACTACTCGGATCAGCAGGTCTGATCATTAGTACCTACCATCTAAGCTCCCACCTCTAAGCCATTTTTCAGAGGCCTCCTTTAAGACCATAGAGAGTAGAGTACAGCCTACCAGTGCCTCCACTTTCTAGATTGAAGGCTATCCTATGGATCACATATATTACTAAGGGAGGTTATGTCTTACCCTACTATATTATACAGAATTCATCACATCCCACACCGCATATTATATCTTGTATTCTTTTCTTTAGCTTTATGGATGGTTAAACTTATTTGTTAAAATTAAGAAAAATTGAGGCTGCTATAGCAATATCTTGTTATATGTGCTGCGTTGATTGGAACATTCTACACTGCTGTAACTCTAATGACCATTTATATTTTTACTATTTGTTTTATAATGGCTGTTTATGCAGCAACATTGTAGTGCTCTCATCTTCTTCCTCAATAAAAAAAAAAAAAAAAAAGAGTTCTCTCTCCCCCCTCACAAGAGTTTCATTCCTAGGAACCCTGATAGACTCGATAGAAATGAAAATATTTCTGACGGAAGGTCAGAAAGCTAAAACTCTTAACTACTTGCCGAGCTCTTTATTCCATTCCTCGGCCATCTGTGGCTCAGTGCATGGAGACAATCGGACTAATGGTTGCGGCAGTGGACATAGTCCCTTTTGCTCGGATACACCTCAGACCACTGCAACTATGCATGCTCAAACAGTGGAATGGGGATTATGCAGATTTGTCTCCTCAAATTCAGTTGGACCAGGAGACCATAGATTCTCTTCTCTGGTGGTTGTCTCAGGATCACCTGTCTCAAGGAATATGTTTCCGCAGGCCAGAGTGGATCATCGTAACGACCGACGCCAGTCTGTTAGGCTGGGGTGCGGTCTGGGACTCCCTGAAAGCTCAGGGCTTATGGTCTCGGGAAGAAACTCTTCTCCCAATAAACATTCTGGAACTGAGGGCGATATTCAACGCTCTTCAGGCATGGCCTCAACTAGCAGCGGCCAAATTCATCAGATTTTAGTCGGACAACATCACGACTGTAGCTTACGTTAATCATCAGGGGGTAACAAAGAGTTCCCTAGCGATGACGGAAGTAACCAAAATAATCAGGTGGGCGGAGGATCACTCCTGCCATCTCTCAGCAATTCACATCCCAGGAGTAGACAACTGGGAGGCGGATTTTCTAAGTCATCAGACTTTTCACCCGGGGGAGTGGGAACTCCACCCGGAGGTATTTGCCCAGCTGACTCAGCTATGGGGCACCCCAGAGTTGGATCTGATGGCGTCCCGTCCACCGTTTCCTCTCCTCCCGCGTCTGGTTGCCAGAATCAAGCAGGAGAAGGCTTTGGTGATTCTGATAGCGCCTGCGTGGCCACGCAGGACTTGGTATGCAGATCTAGTGGACATGTCATCTGTCCCACCATGGACACTGCCAATGAGGCAGGATCTTCTAATACAGGGTCCGTTCAAGCATCCAAATTTAGTTTCTCTACGTCTGACTGCTTGGAGATTGAACGCTTAATTCTATCAAAGTGTGGGTTCTCTGAGTCAGTTATAGATACTCTGATTCAGGCTAGAAAGCCTGTCACCAGGAAAATCTACCATAAGATATGGCGGAAATATCTTTGTTGGTGTGAATCCAAGGGTTACTCATGGAGTAAGATTAGGATTCCCAGGATATTGTCCTTTCTCCAAGAAGGACTGGAGAAAGGATTGTCAGCTAGTTCCTTAAAAGGACAAATATCTGCTTTGTCTTTCCTGTTACACAAGCGTCTGGCAGAGGTACGAGACGTTCAAGCGTTTGCTCAGGCTTTAGTCAGAATCAAGCCTGTCTATAAACCTGTGGCTCCGCCATGGAGTTTGAATCTAGTTCTTTCAGTTTTTCAAGGGGTTCCGTTTGAACCTTTACATTCCATAGACATTAAGTTGTTATCTTGTAAAGTTTTGTTTTTGATAGCTATCTCTTCTGCTCGAAGAGTTTCAGAATTATCTGCCTTACAGTGTGATTCACCTTACCTGAAAGAATTACTGCTCATTCTACCAGAGCAGTGGCTTCCACATGGGCTTTCAAAAATGAGGCTTCTGTTGAACAGATTTGTAAGGCAGCGACGTGGTCTTCACTGTATACTTTTGCCAAATTTTACAAATTCGATACTTTTGCTTCTTCGGAGGCTATTTTTGGGAGAAAGGTTTTGCAAGCAGTGGTGCCTTCCGTTTAAGGTACCTGTCTTGTTCACTCCCTTCATCCGTGTCCTAAAGCTTTGGTATTGGTATCCCACAAGTAAAGGATGAATCCGTGGACTGGATACACCTTGCAAGAGAAAACAGAATTAATGCTTACCTGATAAATTACTTTCTCTTGCGGTGTATCCAGTCCACGGCCCGCCCTGGCATTTAAGTCAGGTAAAAAATATTTTTGTTTAAACTACAGTCACCACTGCACCCTATGGTTTCTCCTTTTTCTTCCTAACCGTCGGAATGACTGGGGGGTGGAGCTAGAGGGGGAGCTATATGGACAGCTTTGCTGTGTGCTCTCTCTTCTACTTCCTGTAGGGAATGAGAATCTCCCACAAGTAAAGGATGAATCCGTGGACTGGATACACCGCAAGAGAAAGTAATTTATCAGGTAAGCATAAATTCTGTTTTTCCTTCCTAAGATAGGGAGAGTCAACGGTTTTATTCCTTACTGTTGGGAAATACAACACCTGGCCATCAGGAGGAGGCAAATACACCCTTAGCCCAAAGGCTTAAATATCCCTCCCACTTCCTCATTACCCCAGTCATTCTTTGCCTTTTGTCACGATAGGAGGTGGCAGAGAAGTGTCAGAAGATTCGGAGACTCCTGTAAAAAGGGTATCTGCCCTTCGAGATAGGACTGGAGTTTTAAGTAGTCATGTCAACCTCTCAGTGAGAGTATTGATGAAAGTTAGAGTCTGGAGATGCAGGGAAAGTTTTTTTATGTGAGACCATCCAGATTACTGCTAACAGCTCCTAAGCAATCTGTGTTGACGAGTTTCACTGCCTTCTTTCTCTCACTCAAGTCCATATCAGGAGTGCTGCTATAAGACTGTCACACTTGAGAGGCTGTATTCTGTTCCACAGCATGGATCCTGGAGGTAAGATTGTTTACATTTTCTACACATAAAGCGCTATAACAAGGTTACAGTGTGGCTCCTTTATACCTTGATAGGATCCAGGGTTAATATCCTCTGAAGGGGGTTTATTGAACAGTTGGGGTTAATTAATCAATGTATTAATTATTTACATACTGCTTTGTGTGATTTTATATTCTAGGCTCATAGACTGTTTTTGGCTGCAACAAACAGGTTTCACTTTTGTTTTCTCTTGTTAAGTGTATCCAGTCCACGGATCATCCATTACTTATGGGATATTCTCCTTCCCAACAGGAAGTTGCAAGAGGATCACCCACAGCAGAGCTGCTATATAGCTCCTCCCCTCACTGTCATATCCAGTCATTCTCTTGCAACCCTCAACATAGATGGAGGTCGTGAGAGGACTGTGGTGTTTTATACTTAGTTTATTTCTTCAATCAAAAGTTTGTTATTTTTAAATGGTACCGAAGTGTACTGTTTATCTCAGGCAGTATTTAGAAGAAGAATCTGCCTGCGTTTCCTATGATCTTAGCAGAAGTAAATAAGATCCATTTGCTGTTCTCACATATTCTGAGGAGTGAGGTACTTCAGAGGGGGAATGGCGTGCAGGTTTTCCTACAAAAAAGGTATGTGCAGTTAAAATATTTTTCTAGGGAGCTCACTTCTGGCGATTCTAAGACCGCGAGGCATAGTGGTGGCTCCGTATCTAGACGACATCCTGATACAGGCGTCAAGCTTTCAAATTGCCAAGTCTCATACAGAGATAGTTCTGGCATTTCTGAGGTCGCATGGGTGGAAAGTGACCGTGGAAAAGAGTTCTCTATCACCACTCACAAGAGTCTCCTTCCTGGGGACTCTTATAGATTCTGTAGAGATGAAAATTTACCTGACGGAGTCCAGGTTATCAAAACTTCTAAATGCTTGCCTGGTCCTTTATTCCATTCCACGCCCGTCAGTGGCTCAGTGCATGGAAGTAATCGGCTTAATGGTAGCGGCAATGGACATAGTGCCATTTGTGCGCCTGCATCTCAGACCGCTGCAATTATGCATGCTATGTCAGTGGAATGGGGATTACTCAGATTTGTCCCCTCTACTAAATCTGGATCAAGAGACCAGAGATTCTCTTCTCTGGTGGCTTTCTCGGGTCCATCTGTCCAAGGGTATGACCTTTTGCAGGCCAGATTGGACGATTGTAACAACAGATGCCAGCCTTCTAGGTTGGGGCGCAGTCTGGAACTCCCTGAAGGCTCAGGGACCGTGGACTCAGGAGGAGAAACTCCTCCCAATAAATATTCTGGAGTTAAGAGCAATATTCAATGCTCTTCTGGCTTGGCCTCAGTTAGCAACACTGAGGTTCATCAGATTTCAGTCGGACAACATCACGACTGTTGCTTACATCAACCATCAAGGGGGAACCAGGAGTTCCCTAGCGATGTTAGAAGTCTCAAAGATAATTCGCTGGGCATAGTCTCACTCTTGCCACCTGTCAGCGATCCACATCCCAGGCATAGAGAACTGGGAGGCGGATTTTCTAAGTCGTCAGACTTTTCATCCGGGGGAGTGGGAACTCCATCCGGAGGCGTTTGCTCAACTGGTCCTTCGTTGGGGCAAACCAGAACTGGATCTCATGGCGTCTCGCCAGAACGCCACGCTTCCTTGTTACGGATCCAGGTCCAGGGACCCGGGAGCAACGCTGATAGATGCTCTAGCAGCTCCTTGGTTCTTCAACCTGGCCTATGTGTTTCCACCGTTTCCTCTGCTCCCTCGACTGATTGCCAAAATCAAACAGGAAAGAGCATCAGTGATTCTGATAGCGCCTGCGTGGCCACGCAGGATCTGGTATGCAGACCTAGTGGACATGTCACCATGGACTCTGCCTCTGAGGCAGGACCTTCTAATACAAGGTCCTTTCAATCATCCAAATCTAATTTCTCTGAGACTGACTGCATGGAGATTGAACGCTTGATTCTATCAAGGCGTGGCTTCTCCGAGTCAGTCATTGATACCTTAATACAGGCTCGGAAGCCTGTCACAAGGAAAATCTACCATAAGATATGGCGTAAATACCTTTATTGGTGTGAATCCAAGAGTTACTCATGGAGTAAGGTTAGGATTCCTAGGATATTGTAAGAGGGTTTGGACAAAGGCTTATCAGCTAGTTCTTTAAAAGGGCAGATCTCTGCTCTGTCTATTCTTTTGCACAAGCGTCTGGCAGAAGTTCCAGACGTCCAGGCATTTTGTCAGGCTTTGGTTAGGATTAAGCCTGTGTTTAAAACTGTTGCTCCTCCGTGGAGCTTAAACTTGGTTCTTAAAGTTCTTCAGGGAGTTCCGTTTGAACCCCTTCATTCCATTGATATTAAACTTTTATCTTGGAAAGTTCTGTTTTTGATGGCTATTTCCTCGGCTCGAAGAGTGTCTGAGTTATCTGCCTTACATTGTGATTCTCCTTATCTGATTTTTCATTCAGACAAGGTAGTTCTGCGTACCAAACCTGGGTTTTTACCTAAGGTGGTTTCTAACAGGAATATCAATCAAGAGATTGTTGTTCCATCATTGTGTCCTAATCCTTCTTCAAAGAAGGAACGTCTTTTACATAATCTGGACGTAGTCCGGGCCTTGAAGTTCTACTTACAGGCTACTAAAGATTTTCGTCAAACATCTGCCCTGTTTGTCGTTTACTCTGGACAGAGGAGAGGTCAAAAAGCTTCGGTAACCTTTCTCTCCTTTTGCTTCGGAGCATAATACGCTTAGCCTATGAAACTGCTGGATAGCAGCCCCCTGAATGGATTACAGCTCATTCTACTAGAGCTGTGGCTTCCACCTGGGCCTTTAAAAATGAGGCCTCTGTTGAACAGATTTGCAAGGCTGCGACTTGGTCTTCGCTTCACACCTTTTCAAAATTTTACAAATTTGACACTTTTGCTTCTTCGGAGGCTGTTTTTGGGGAAAGGTTCTACAGGCAGTGGTTCCTTCCATTTAAGTTCCTGCCTTGTCCCTCCCATCATTCGTGTACTTTAGCTTTGGTATTGGTATCCCATAAGTAATGGATGATCTTTGGACTGGATACACTTAACAAGAGAAAACATAATTTATGCTTACCTGATAAATTTATTTCTCTTGTAGTGTATCCAGTCCACGGCCCGCCCTGTCCTTTTAAGGCAGGTCTAAATTTTAATTAAACTACAGTCACCACTGCACCCTATGGTTTCTCCTTTCTCGTCTTGTTTCGGTCGAATGACTGGATATGACAGTGAGGGGAGGAGCTATATAGCAGCTCTGCTGTGGGTGATCCTCTTGCAGCTTCCTGTTGAGAAGGAGAATATCCAATAAGTACTGGATGATCCGTGGACTGGATACACTACATGAGAAATAAATTTATTAGGTAAGCATAAATTATGTTTTTGAAAGTGTTGCACAGCTCCTATTGACTTGCTATACTTTTCATAGCATGTGGTCTATGTTCATTTACCCCATTCCGGCTGAGACTTCAACCTGATGAGAGCGTTTCCTCTGTTAACTGTCTGGGTCTAGGAGTTGATGATTGCCCCAGCCATTGGGAGTATAAAGGTGCAGTTTTCTATAATAAATAACATTTTTATTTGTGTCCTCCTGTGGGTATAACCTTAGCTATTGAGGACTCTGACATGTTAGAAGGTACTATTTCTGTACTAAATCATACCTGTTTATATTGTGAGGAGGCCATGGTTTTCACACCTACTCAATTATGTTTTACATGCCTGAACACCGTTATAAAGTCTAAGAAGGGAGACAAGCCTGCTATGGCTATTAGTCCCTCTGAGACGTCTACATCTCAGGACTCGGCGTCCCGTGAGAATACTACCCTTGCTACATTTTCCATTCCACATGCAGTTCCCTGTAGCACATCTAATGCTCCATCCGGAAGGGGCCTTCTTCCTGCGGACTTTGCTGCACAGTTACAAATGGCGGTGTCTGTGGAGCTCAGACACCGTTTAACAAACGCAAGAGAAAGGTTAAACATAGCTCTCCTGACCCGGAGTCTTCTAAATATCGGATTTAGCTGTTACGTCCCAGTTATCTGATGATGAGTTAACCTCTGTAGCTTCAGAGGGTGAACTTTCGGGGTTGGGGTACTTAGCGTCTAAGCCTCCTGCTGTGGAGGAGCCATCCTTTAGATTTTAAATTGAGCACTTGCATTTTTTTTATTAAAGAAGGTTCTGTCTACATTAGAGGTTCCAGAGGCCGCACTGCCTGAAAAACCTATGATGCCTAAATTAGACAGAGTTTAGGAAGACAGGAAAGTTCCTTTGACTTTTCCTGTGTCAGTTAAAATGGCGAACATTTTTATCAACGAATGGGGAAGAATTGGAGAAAGTTGTTTCAACATCTACCTACTGGTGTGACTCTTTGTCAAAACTCATTGTGGGGGAGTCTCCCCTTGAGGATATTTGACAGAATTAAAACGCTTAGAATTGTTAATTCTTTTATCTGTGATGCAAACATGCAAATTATTCGCCTAAATGCAAAGGCCTCTGGCTTTGCTGTCCTAGCCTGCAAAGCCCTGGTTGAAGTCCTGGTCTGCGGATATGACTTCGAAGTCCAGACTCCTTTCTCTTCCCTTCATTTATGACCACTATAGATCTGAAAGACGCTTACCTTTATGTTGCAATCCACAGGGAACACTTTCAGTTAATTGCCCTTCTGTTTGGCCTAGCTACTGCTCCAAGAATCCTTATGAAGGTTCTGAGGGCTCTTCTAGCGGTTACCAGAACTCAGGGTATTACAGTAGCCCCATACTTGGATGATATTCTGTTGAAGCACCATCTTAGAACAGCGATCATTCTGATCTGTCTCTACAGATTGTATTAGATAGCTGGTCGAGAGAATCACTCTCTTGGCGGCTCTGTCTAGATCATCTGTCCCGAGGGACGTGCTTCTTCAGACCATCCTGGGAGTTTGTGGCTACGGACACAAGCCTATCCGAATGTGAAGCTGTTTGGGGTGCCAGGAAGGCACAGGGTTTGTGGACTCAGAAGGAGGTTCGTCCCAGTTTATCAGATTCCAATCAGACAATATATCCTCGGTGGCTTACATCAACCATCAGGGGGAAACGAGAAGTTCCTTGGCGATGAAAGAAGTATCTCAGATTCTGGAGTGGGCGGAAGCCCACAGCTGTTCGCTATCAGCGATCCACATTCTGGGTGTGGACAACTGGGATGCGGATTTTCTCAACAGGCAATCCTTCTACCCAGGGGAATGGTCTCTCCATCCGAAGGTGTTTGCAGAGATATGCAGCAAGTGGGGGATGCCTGAGATAGATCTTATGGCGTTCCGTCTCAATACCAAGCTACCCTGATATCGGTCGAGGGATCCCCAAGCGGATCTAATAGATGCACTAGCAGTGCCCTGGAGGTTCAAACTCATATATATTTCTCCTCCATTATCCCTTCTTCCTTGAGTAGTGGCCTGCGTCAAGCAGGAGCGGGTCTCAGTTTTCCTGATTGCTCCATCGTGGCCGCGAAGGACGTGGTTCGCGGATCTAGTGGGGATGTCCTCATCTCCTTTGTGGAAGTTACTTTGTCACAGAGACCTGCTGTTACAAGGTCCATTTGTTAAAATCTAGATTCTCTGAGGATGACTGCGTGGAGATTGAACACTTAGTCTTTGCAAAGAGAGGTTTCTCTGAGAGTGTCATTGATACTCTTATTCATGCTCGTAAACCAGTTACTCGGCATATCTATCACAAAAGGGTGGAGGACTTACTTATTCTGGTGTGAAGAGCGTTGTTTTTCCTGGCACAGAGTTAAGGTTGCCAGGATCTTGTCTTTTCTCCAGGATGGACTGGAGAAGGGCCTTTCTGCTAGTTCCCTGAGAGGACAGTCTTCGGCCATGTCGGTTTTATTGCAAAAAAGGCTGGCTGAGCTTCAAGACGTAGGAACAGAGGACACTACTTGCGCTATAAATTACAGCAAAAAGACCTGCACCCACAATAATACACGGTCCCTACAGCCTAGTATAAATCTGTCATATAAAACAAGAGAATTGTGGCCAGTCTAAATGGTATGAAATAAGAATATCTAATCAATATGTCTAAAGAATCTTATAATATTGTCAAAAGGGATAAGTATATAAGCTCATATAGACTCAAATACAGTGGATCTCATATAAGACCAATAAATAAACTAATAGTAAGTAAGTTAAAAATACACATATAAAAACTTAGAATGTAAGTATATTGCACACTAAAAATATTTAATAGCACACTTAAAAGGGGTTATCTCTCATAGATATTAACCTTAAATACAGAATAAAAGTCAGATTTAAAAAACGATAATTTTAACTCTGCTGCAGACAGAGAAAATATCGGTTTTAAAAAGAACCAAAGTGAGTCAAAGCAGAGTGAACCAGGTCACAAAACTGCCAGTCCAATTGCCAAGTGAATTTTAGCAGCTGTATTTACAATGGAAAGTGGAGACAGAGAAAGTTATTACCTTATATTTGTAACTGAGTAGCTCCGAGTATGTATATCCAACAGTGAGTGGTAATACCTCCTCGCAAACAGCTCTGGGATCCTTATGGAGAACACAGAAGAAAGCCGCTGAGCTCCTCTCCTCTATGCCCTAGATTCCGCCCTCAGCTGTGTTTGTCTTCGGTACTTCCTGGAGTGTGGTGTCTCTCAGTAACCAAAAGTAGAAGAAAGAAGATCCAGCAATGCGTTTCAGCTCACTATGGAGCCTTTGTCAAGCCTGTCTTCTCATTCCTGTTATGCTCCTTAAATACTAACAGTGGAGCTATTAAGAGTCATTATTTTTTCTGTAATATTAATATTAGGATCAACTGATTGGTATATCGAGATTATATCCCTGAGGTTAAACATAAGCAGTCTTTGAAAATGATATTCTAAATTTGTAGGTAAAGCTGCAGATATTTTCTCATAATAAAAACATCATGACTTAAATAAATAATTAAATGTACATAATTTTGTAAAAAAAAAACTGATTTAAAAAATTATAAATTGTAAAAAGAGAAATTCATAAGTCATCTACATGATGTAAAAATCTGATAGAAATTCAAGACATTTTTATATATACAGTTCATAGACATAAACAAATTATATAAAAAGGTACACTAATAAATATTATTGAACGGTCTATATGTATTAAACTCTTAAGAGGAATTTTAAATAATAGATACAATAAATAGTTGTATTCATAGCGCCCACCTATATTTCATATAAATAATATAAAAATATATATATATATATGTATATATATATATATAGATAGATAGATAGATATAAAAATACACACACATATTTGGGGGACAAACATTTGAATACTAAAATGCAAAAATATTATAAATAATAAGAGGAGAAATGAAAGGTAGCAATCTAAGAAAGCAAGATAGAGGTCCATTTCTAGATTAAGACCAATAGGGGTCAGGGTATTTAAGTTAAATATCCATTTGGATTCAAGTTGTAAAAGTATTTTTTCACTATCTTCCCCATCTCCATTTATCTCTAAGTTTGGCTATTCCAATGTAATTAAAGTCTTTTGTTTTGCCTCCATTACACATTTTAAAATGTTTAGAGTTAGGAAGGTCTTTATTCCTATCTTTATCTGCATTTTCAGTCAATGACAGGTGTTCACGTATGTGTTCGCTTCGGGGTCTGGTGGATTCACCCACATTTACACTGTATAAGATATATGATGTTCTTATCAGTGCACCTTATTACCTGATTAATATTAAATTGTTTACCCGTGGAAATTGAAGAGAAGGTTGATGTTTTAGTGGAATGTCTGCAGGATTTTCAACAATTACAAGGGAAACAAACTTTTAAATCTTTCCCTAGTAAATCTATATCTGTTCGTTTATTAACCCTGGATACAATAGGTGCTAATATATTTTATTTTACAAGATATGACGAGTCCACGGATTTCATCCTTATGGGATTACGCCTCCTGGTCAGCAGGAGGAGGCAAAGAGCACCATAGCAGAGCTGTATTTATAGCTCCTCCTTTCCCTCCCACCCCAGTCATTCTCTTTGCCTGTGTTAGTGATAGGAAGAGGCAAAGTGAGGTGTTAGTTATAGATTCTTCAATCAAGTGTTTATTATTTTTAAAGTAGTGCCACAGTGTGCTACTTTGTTCTGGGGTATAGCCTAGACCAAATCACTCTCTTCAGTGAAAAAAGAGAAGCATTTGATGGCTTCAAAGCAATGGGAACTTGTGGAACATAATTTTCACAGCGCCTCCCATAGATGTATGCTGCCCTGCTTGTAAAAGTCTGAGGGAGTCAATGCTCAGTACTTTTTATTTCCACAGGCCAATGTGAAGAGAAGGAAAGAACTTCACAAGCCGGGTGAGATGCCTTGCTGCCGGGCAGACAAAGTCTAAGGTAAGTGCTAATCTTTATTTTCTGTAAAATATGCACATAGAAATTACTTAGCACTCTATTTATGGACTACCCCTGGGATGGGGGTACGTTTGAAACGGCAGTTCTGTACCTCAGAAACGGCTTATTAATACTTTGACAGCCTGTGGAGAGGCATATCCTTTTTCACTACTTATGTGTTATATAGGATTCCTGTAAGGGTATGTGATATGTTACTTATCCCTGTGTCATCCGCTTGCTATTACTGAAAAGCAGACAGACAGGGTTCTCCTATCTAAGCATCATGTGCTCTAACATAATGTTCCAATGTTTTTACTCCAAAGATAACAATGGGAACTGACTGGGAGATTTATTATGCTTTAGTGACTGTGGCATTTCTGACACTGCCCCTGCTCACTTCGGCTTACACGGGGCATTGCATCCTCAGCCGACAGGGAAATTTCTGTGTTCCACTCATGCAGAGTTTACTGAGACGGCACCCGGACAGGGAATTGGTGCCTTTTTCTTTTTAGTATGTATTACTTTACTGCTGACTGGGGCTCCCGGAGGCTCCATTTTGTTTTTTGCAAAAATTTGCCTCACACAGATTTAGTTTGATACGTCCACGGTGGGCGGAGCTTCGTTACGCGCCATTGTGTGCGCCCCATTTACTTCCTAAAGATGAGGCTTCTGTTTCTTTTTTCCCTCGCACTAATTATTTGCATACACCCACGATGGGCGAAGCGTTGTTAGTGCCATTGTGTGTGCGCTATTTGGCTCATTTCTCTGACGGGTCGCATGGTGCCTTCTCGGCTGTGTTTCAAAAAACAACATACAGCTGGGAGGTTCTTCTCGCGCTGTCTAGAGAGCTTTTTAGAGTGTGGTGATGGCTTCTCTGTCACAATGGGCAGAGGGGCGTCACAAGTAGCACGAGTTCCAAGTACAGTTAGAATCTGTTGGAGGTGCAGCTAAAATTAGTATTATCGTTTACATGAAACATTACATACATTTTGACCCTTATATGTATAGGAACAGATGGTGTTGTTCCCCATGTGTTATGAGAACTACCCTCAGTATTAGTTCCTATAAGCTGCATTTTGACTCTTGGCATGTCAGCTTTTATACCTCAGATCAATTCCCTATACTGAAAGGGAAATTTATTTTAAGGTCTTGCTTCTAATTCTTTTGAATAAATTAAACATGCTGTTGCAAGATTTCTTTTCATAATGAACACTGCTTAGGGAATTAACCAGTTCCGTTGGCATATTTTTTCTGAGGGGTCACTTTGTTATGCAATATTGCAAGAGACTGTTAACAGAGTTTTTAATTTTTTTCTACTCTTTATTGGTGTATCCCCATTCTTTGTGACTTAGAATGGCACACACGCGCACAAGTATACTTTTTCCTTTAAATTTAAAGAGATAACAGACAGAATTTGAGCTCTTAATTAGCTACTTCATCTAATACAGCTGCTCCTTTGCTGATGCCAACCAAGGAGCTGAGTTAACTTAGTGGTATGCTTTGTGCACCTTAAAGGTTGTTGGTTCGAATCCACGTTCTGAATGACCATTTATATTGAAGGCTAAGAATCCAGAGTTTTTCCATCTTAGCACGCATAGCGTTGTGGGTGAGATCCTAGTCTACGTCTATGTACCCACCCAATCTATGCTTTTGCTTTTTCCCTATTAGGGGAAAGTTCTGTTCGGGCCTGACTTGAAAGAAATTGTTTCTGTCATCTCTGCGGGTTATCTTCCCCTTTGGGGTAGAAGTCCAAACATAGTAATTTTCGCATCTTTCGAAATTTCAAGGAAATACCCTCTTCCTTTTCTTTTACGACAGAACAGGAAATATTTACATTGTATTCCCATCTAAATGTTTAAGCCCGCATGCAGTATCCTGCGGGTCTCTAATCCCTGGCGAGGTCCACTCAGCTTTTCATCCTTCTGAGGTTGATAAAATGAGTAGCGTCTTGAGATCCTTAAAGGAGTCCCCCCTTCCTCTGCCGCTATACAAGATGGGAACTATTTTCAAGCCAAAGCCACCTGGAGACCCAACCAGGCTAACAAGGGTAAACAACCCAAGAAGCCCGCTGCTGCTCCCAAGACAGCATGAAGGGTCGGCCCCCGACCCGGGTTTAGTAGGGGGCAGACTTTCTCTCTTTGTCCAGGCTTGGATAAGAGACGTTCAGGATCCCTGGACACTAGATAGGGTGTCTCAACGGTATCAGTTGTAGTTCAAAAATTCCTTCCCAAGGGGAAGGTTCCTTCTTAGACCAGATTAAAAGAGAGACCTTCTTACGTTGTGTAGAAGACCTCTCCACTATGGGAGTAATTTGTCCCGTTCCACTACAGGGGCAGGGGTTTTACTCAAATCTTTTTGGGGTTCCCTAAAGAGAGGGAACGTTCCGACCCATTTTAGATCTCAAGAGTCTAAACAAGTTTCTCAGAGTTCCATCCTGCAGGATGGAGACTATTCTGACAATTCTTCCATTGATCCAGGAGGGTCAAGATATGACTAATGTGGACTTAAAGGATACATATTCCTATCCACAGAGATCATCACCATTTCCTGAGGTTTGACTTTCTGGACAAACATTTCCAGTTGTGGCCCTTCCTTTCGGGCTGGCCACAGCACCCAGGATCTTTATGAAGGTTCTAGGGTCTCTGCTGGCGGTTCTCAGGCCGCGGGGCATTGCAGTGGCGCCTTATCTGGACGATATTCTGATCCAGGTGTCGTCTTATCAGTTGACAAAGTCTCATACCGACATTGTTCTATCCTTTCTAAGGACTCACGGGTGGAAGGTGAATCTAGAAAAGAGTTCACTAATTCCACAGACAAGGGTTCATTTTCTGGGAACTCTAATAGACTCTATATCTATATTTTTTATGAAAGTCAAAAAGTTAAAGATTCTGAATACATGCCGATCCTTTCAGTCCAATCCTCTGCCGTCAGTGGCTCAGTGCATGGAGGTAATTAAATTGATTGTGGCGGCTATGGATATCATTCCGTTTGCTCGTTTTCATCTCAGTCCTCTACAACTGAGCATGCTCAGACAGTGGAATGGAGATTATGCAGATTTGTCTCCTCAGATCTGGATCAGGAGACAAGAAACTCTCTTCTTTGGTGGTTGTCGTCGGATCATCTATCCCAAGGGACGTGCTTCCGCAGACCCTCATGGGTGATAGTGACAATGGTCGCCAGTCTACTAGGTTGGGATGCAATCTGGAATTCCCTGAAGGCTCAGGGTGTGTGGACTCGGTCGGAGTCTCTACTTCCAATCAATATTCTGGAATTGAGAGCAATATTCAAGGCGCTTCAGGCTTGGCCTCAGTTGACTTCGGACAAATTCATCCAGTTTCAGACGGACAACATCACGACTGTGGCTTACATCAATCATCAGGGAGGAACAAGGAGTTCCTTAGCGATGACAGAAGTATCCAAAATGATTCGGTGGGCGGAGGCTCACTCTTGTTATCTGTCAGCAATCTACATCCCAGGAGTGGACAACTGGGAAGCGGATTTTTGAGCAGACAGACGTTTCATCCGGGGGAATGGGAACTCCATCCGGAGATCTTTGCCACCCTGATTCTCAGATGGGGCAGACCGGAGCTGGATCTTATGGTATCTCGTCAGAATGCCAAGCTCCCGAGATACGGATCCAGGTCCAGTGATCCTCAGGCCGAACTGATAGATGCCTTGGCAGTGCCTTGGTCGTTTAACCTAGCTTATGTGTTTCCACCGTTTGCTCTCCTTCGGCGGGTGATTGCTCGGATCAAACAGGAGAGGGCTTCAGTGATTATGCCGATCTGGTGGACATGTCTTCTCTGCCACCGTGGAAGCTTCCTTTGAGGCAGGCCTTCTCATTCAGGGACCCTTCCATCATCCGAATCTAGTTTCTCTGCAGCTGACTACTTGGAGATTGAACGCTTGATTTTATCTAAGCGAGGGTTCTCTGATTCGGTAATTGATACCTTGAGTCAGGCACGTAAGCCTGTTACTAGAAAAATTTACCATAAGATATGGCGTAAATATCTTTATTAGTGCGAATCCAAGGGCTACTCATGGAGTAGGGTTAGGATTTCCATGATTTTCTCTTTTCTCCAAGAAGGATTGGAGAAAGGGTTGTCAGCAATTTCCTTAAGGGGACAGATTTCTGTTTTGTCTATTTTGCTACACAAACGTCTGTCAGATTTTCCAGATGTTCAATCTTTTTGTCAGGCTCTGACTAGAATCAGGCCTGTGTTTAGACCAATTGCTCCTCCTTGGAGTTTGAATTTAGTTCTTAATGCTCTTCAAGGGGTTCCGTTTGAACCTATGCATTCCATAGATATTAAAGGGACATGCCACCCACATTTTTTCTTTTATGATTTAGAAAGAGAATGCAATTTTAAACATCTTTCTAATTTACTTATATTATCTAATTTGTTTTATTCTCTTGATATTCTTTGGTGAAAAGCATATCTAGATATGCTCACTAGCTGCTGATTGGTTGCTGCACATAGATGCTTCATGTGATTGGCTCATCATGTGCATTGCTTTTTCTTCAACTAAGGATATTTAAAAAATGAAGCAAAATAAATTATGGAAGTAAATTGTAATGTTGTTAAAATTTCTATTCTCTATCTGAATCATGAAAGAAAGATTTTGGGTTTAGTGGCCCTTTAAGTTGTTATCTTGGAAAGTTTTATTTTTGGTTGCTATTTCATCTGCTCGCAGAGTTTCTGAGCTTTCAGCTTTACAATGTGATTCTCCTTATCTTATTTTCCATTCTGATAAGGTGCTCTTACGTACCAAACCTGGTTTCCTTCCTAAGGTTGTTTCTAATAAGAATATTAATCAGGGAATTGTTGTTCCTTCCTTGTGTCCTAATCCTCCTTCTAAGAAGTGTCCTAATGCTTTGGTATTGTATCCCATAAGTAAGGATGAAATCTGTGGACTCGTCATATCTTGTAAAAGAAAAGGAAATTTATGCTTACCTGATAAATTTATTTATTTTCTGATATGACGAGTCCACGGCCCACCCTGTCAATTTCTAAGACAGGTCTTTATTTTTGTTAAACTTCAGTCACCTCTGCAACTTGGCTTTTCCTTTCTCTTCCTAACTTCGGTCGAATGACTGGAGTGGGAGGGAAGGGAGGAGCTATATATACAGCTCTGCTGTGGAGCTCTTTGCCTCCTCCTGCTGACCAGGAGGCGTAATCCCATAAGTAAGGATGAAATCCGTGGACTCGTCATATTGTAAAAGAAATAAATTTATCAGGTAAGCATAAATTTTTCAAATTGCCTGGGTTTTTTTTATATACAAAAAATGGGAAATCAGATAGTTGTTCTCCTTTTTTATTGTCCTGTTTTAAAATATGCCAATGTTTATGAAAGATCCCTTCAGATATTTTGTGATTTGAATATTTTGTTACAAATGGAACACTAAGATCATTAAATAGCTTACTACATCTTGATTTGGGCTGGAGGTGCACATCTCTTTCAACAGTGGATGTGTTCTGTCTAATCTCTTCTATCTTTACATTATCATAATCCCTCTCTAAAAATTAGTTTTTTTTTAAATTACAGATTGTTCTATAAAATCCTCATTTTTGCTACAGTTTTTTCTTAACCTAAGCATTTGTTCTTTAGGAATTTTGTCTTTCCATTTTACATGGTGACAACTGGTTGATTGGATACAATTGTTACAGTCCACAGGTTTAAAAAAGTCTTTTGTATTCTCTTATTCTCAATAAAAATATCTAGATCTAAAAAAATTAGATGTTCTTTATTCATTTCTTTAGTAAATCTTCCAGACGTGCAGTCCTTTGTTGAGGCTCTGATTAGGATCAGACCTGTGTTTAGCTCTGGGTCTCCTTATTGGAGCCTAGATCTTGTTCTTCGTGTTTTGCAACAGGCTCCGTTTGAGCCTCTGCATTCCGTTGACATTAAATTGTTATTTTGGAAGGTTCTCTTTTTAATGGCTATTGCCTCTGTGCGCGCGAACGCGCTGAGATCTCTGCTTTGTGATGTGAGTTCCCTTATTTGATTTTTCCTGCAGATAAGGCCTTTTTAAGTACTAAATTAGGTTCTTCCTAAGGTTGTGTCAGATCGCAACATCAATCAAGAGATTGTGGTTCCTTCCTTGTGTCCTAATCCTTCTTCATCGAAGGAACGTTTACTTCACCATTTGGATTTGGTTCGCGCCTTGAAGTTCTTTCTTCAGGCTATTAAGGAGTTTAGACAATCTTCCTCTTTGTTTGTTGTCTATTCGGTTAAGCATAAGGGGCAGACGGCTACTTTCGACTTCCCTATCTTTTTGGTTGAGTGTCATCTGCTTAGCTTACAAGACAGCGGGACATCATCCTCCTAAAAGGATAACGGCTCATTCCACTAGAGCAGTGGCTTCCTCTTGGGCCTTTAGGAACGAGGCCTCTATGGATCAGATTTGTAAGGCGGCTACCTGGTCCTCCTTACATACTTTTTCTAATTTTTACTAGTTTGATGTTTTTGCTTCGGCTGAAGCAGCTTTCGGGAGAAAAAGTTTTGCAGGCTGTGGTGCCCTCAGAATAGGGTCCGCCTCTTCCTTTTTGTTCCCTCCAGTTATTCAGTGTCCTCTGGAGCTTGGGTATAGTTTTCCCAACCGTAAGGAATGAAGCCGTGGACTCTCCCTATCTTAGGAAGGAAAACATAATTTATGCTTACCAGATAAATTCCTTTCCTTCTGGATAGGGAGAGCCCACGACCCCCAACCGTGTTTTTTTTTGCCTAAGGGCGGCCCCTTATTATTTATTTTTTCCTTCTGGCACCTTTTATACCCTGATATTTCTCCTACTTTTTTGTGTTCCCTTTGCTGAGTGACTCGGGTAATGAGGAAGTGGGAGGGATATCTGAGCCTTTGGCTGGGGTGTCTTGGCCTCCTCCTGGTGGCCAGGTGTTGTATTTCCCAACAGTAAGGAAATAAGCCGTGGACTCTCCCTGTCCGGAAGGAAAGGAATTTATCTTGTAAGCATAAATTATGTTTTTGTGAAAATCTCTAATTTTTTGTTGTGTGAAATGTCTCTTACAACTTTTTGAAGAAAGTTCAGCAATTTCTTCTGTTTATTAATTTATATTTTACATGATAAATATTTGTAGATTGTCAGTATAGGTCAAGAAAATGTTTCTTTCTGTTTATTTCTAGTTACATTTATATCAGGATCATGTGCCCTATTGGCCCTGTCACTTTGATTAGGGAGAAGTAAATGAGTCAAAACCACACCCTTCTTCTTGAAGTATTCACCAATACTATTGTACCTAAGTTTCTTCCAAATGCTGTTTCCCAAATTTCTTTCTTAAGGTGGCGGGAGAACATGATTGCTAACTGTTGGGAATTCATCACCTGGCCACCAGGAGGATGCAAACCCTACACCAAGAACTTTAATATTGCTCCTACTTACTGCTTCCTCCCAGTCTTTCTTTGCCTCTTACATATAGAGGTGCTCAGTATTTAAGTTATGGGATCTCTGATCCGTTAATCCCCTTATATGGTGAAAATTGAAGGAGAGGGACATAGAAGGTTACTGGCTGTGCAATGTAAATCTCCTTGCAGTAGTAGTGTTCACATACTGACCATGGTGTCACAGGGACAGTTCTTTAGCCTTCTCCTGTTTGGCCATGAAGATATATTCCTTTAGTAACAGTACAGGATGGGCTCTCTACTCTATCCTCTTGCTACATCAGGGTAAGTGGAATGGGCATTTGCTCGGTAAGTACCTGCATGTCTCACACAGCCTACAGGCTATCAGTAGGTACATATGCATATGTGCGCCATAACCAGATTTCTGCAGGATGTGTTCTCAGCTGAGCTCACAGCCATAGTAGCCACATCTCAGGCTGAGCTCTTTATCTGTTAGTTATGTGTTTAAGGCATAGTACAATCTTATTCACATATCACAGTGATTTTAATATAGGACACAATGCTATTTTTGTCTTTCATGGTTGCTCAATGTTATTTATTTACTTTTTCATTGAGGCCTCTTTAATTTACACGTGCTGTTCAGCATTCTCAGAGCTCCTTTTAGAGCAGACATAACAGGAGCGCTAAGAAGGTGCCGAGGACTGTGCTTGTGGTGCGAAGGAGGATTTTCTAAAGTGCAACGTGGGTATACTTCTCCTGGCATCGAGAGAGTTAACTTCCCACCACATTGTATTTTGCATGCTCCTCTTTACTCCACTCACTCTGTTGTGGCCCTCTTACGCATCAAGCGTATCCTGAGCTGTACTGGAGTGGGTAAGTTCCTCATTCCGGGAGCAGATGTGGGACTCATTTTTTCAGTTTCTTCTATAAGATACGAGTCCACGGATTCATCCTTTACTTGTGGGATATTATCCTCCTGCTAACAGGAAGTGGCAAAGAGCACCACAGCAGAGCTGTCTATATAGCTCCTCCCTTGACTCCACCCCCCAGTCATTATCTTTGCCTACTCTAAGGGTAAAGTGAAAGAGGTGATAAAATGTTAGTTTTTATTTTCTTCAAGCAAGAGTTTTTTATTTTAAATGGTACCGGTGTGTACTATTTTCCCTCAGGCAGCAGATGGATGAAGACTTCTGCCTGGAGGCTGATGATCTTAGCATGTGTCACTAAGATCCAGAGCAGTTCCCACAGAATGGCTGAGGAGTACTTAAGAAGCTTCAGTGTGAGGAACGTTTTTCATGCTATAAGCAGTGAGGTATGTTCACTTGTGTCATAAAGAAACTTTGGCAAATATTGCAGGAATGCAATAGAGATATTGAAGAATCCCCCCATAATGGCCTATAGAAGGGTCAAAAACCTGAGAGACCAGTTAACAAACACAGACAGGTTCTAAAAAG
Source organism: Bombina bombina (assembly GCF_027579735.1). Taxonomy (NCBI): domain Eukaryota; kingdom Metazoa; phylum Chordata; class Amphibia; order Anura; family Bombinatoridae; genus Bombina; species Bombina bombina. The sequence continues at coordinate 521,145,677 of NC_069502.1, forward strand.
AAAAACAAACCAACTTTTTTAAGTAAAAAGAATCTCGGCTGTTATCCCTGTCTGGGGTGTATGAACTGTAGCTCTATAATAAAGGGGAATTCTTTTTTTCACCCCAGAAAAGGAAAAAAGTATAGGATCAATGAATATTATAAGTGCAAATCTACGTTTGTAGTGTATCTCATTAAATGCTCCTGTTCTCTAATTTATGTAGGGGAAAATACCTGCATGGTTAGGGACAGGATGAGCCAACATCGTTCTAACATAAGGTGCAACAACAAAGAAGCCCTTGCCTCAAACCATAAAATGTGGACACCAAATCAGCCAATTAAGATGGCAGGTGATAGACAGTGTAAGTACACAGAGAAATGGAACCAAGAGTGAAAAACTCCTTAAACAAAAATAAATGTTCTGTATCCAGGAGCTAGACTGCATGACCCCAAAAGGCTTAATTAAACAGAAATTATGACTGGTCTGTTTTCCTATAAAGTAACTTCAGAAGTTATTGTTTTTCATTCTAATTCAACAAAAGTTTTGAATTATTTAATAAACATAAGAATAAAGTGGTTAAAGGGTTAGAAACAATGTTTCTCCAACATAGGTGTGTCCGGTCCACGGCGTCATCCTTACTTGTGGGATATTCTCTTCCCCAACAGGAAATGGCAAAGAGCCCAGCAAAGCTGGTCACATGATCCCTCCTAGGCTCCGCCTACCCCAGTCATTCTCTTTGCCGTTGTACAGGCAACATCTCCACGGAGATGGCTTAGAGTTTTTTAGTGTTTAACTGTAGTTTTTATTATTCAATCAAGAGTTTGTTATTTTGAAATAGTGCTGGTATGTACTATTTACTCAGAAACAGAAAAGAGATGAAGATTTCTGTTTGTATGAGGAAAATGATTTTAGCAACCGTAACTAAAATCCATGGCTGTTCCACACAGGACTGTTGAGAGCAATTAACTTCAGTTGGGGGAACAGTGTGCAGTCTCTTGCTGCTTGAGGTATGACACATTCTAACAAGACGATGTAATGCTGGAAGCTGTCATTTTCCCTATGGGATCCGGTAAGCCATGTTTATTACGATCGTAAATAAGGGCTTCACAAGGGCTTATTAAGACTGTAGACTTTTTCTGGGCTAAATCGATTCATTATTAACACATATTTAGCCTTGAGGAATCATTTTATCTGGGTATTTTGATATAATAAGATCGGCAGGCACTGTATTAGACACCTTATTCCTTAGGGGCTTTCCCAAAGCTTAAGCAGAGCCTCATTTTCGCGCCGGTGTGGCGCACTTGTTTTTGAGAGGCATGGCATGCAGTCGCATGTGAGAGGAGCTCTGGTACTTAGAAAAGACTTTCTGAAGGCGTCATTTGGTATCGTATTCCCCTTTGGGCTTGGTTGGGTCTCAGCAAAGCAGATACCAGGGACTGTAAAGGGGTTAAAGTTTAAAACGGCTCCGGTTCCGTTATTTTAAGGGTTAAAGCTTCCAAATTTGGTGTGCAATACTTTTAAGGCTTTAAGACACTGTGGTGAAAATTTGAACAATTCCTTCATGTTTTTTCGCAATTGCAGTAATAAAGTGTGTTCAGTTTAAAATTTAAAGTGACAGTAACGGTTTTATTTTAAAACGTTTTTGTACTTTGTTATCAAGTTTATGCCTGTTTAACATGTCTGAACTACCAGATAGACTGTGTTCTGAATGTGGGGAAGCCAGAATTCCTATTCATTTAAATAAATGTGATTTATGTGATAATGACAATGATGCCCAAGATGATTCCTCAAGTGAGGGGAGTAAGCATGGTACTGCATCATTCCCTCCTTCGTCTACACGAGTCTTGCCCACTCAGGAGGCCCCTAGTACATCTAGCGCGCCAATACTCCTTACTATGCAACAATTAACGGCTGTAATGGATAATTCTGTCAAAAACATTTTAGCCAAAATGAACCCTTGTCAGCGTAAGCGTGGCTGCTCTGTTTTAGATACTGAAGAGCATGACGACGCTGATATTAATATCTCTGAAGGGCCCCTAACCCAGTCTGATGGGGCCAGGGAGGTTTTGTCTGAGGGAGAAATTACTGATTCAGGGAACATTTCTCAACAGGCTGAACCTGATGTGATTGCATTTAAATTTAAGTTGGAACATCTCCGCATTCTGCTTAAGGAGGTATTATCCACTCTGGATGATTGTGACAAGTTGGTCATCCCAGAGAAACTATGTAAAATGGACAAGTTCCTAGAGGTGCCGGGGCTCCCAGAAGCTTTTCCTATACCCAAGCGGGTGGCGGACATTGTTAATAAAGAATGGGAAAGGCCCGGTATTCCTTTCGTCCCTCCCCCCATATTTAAAAAATTGTTTCCTATGGTCGACCCCAGAAAGGACTTATGGCAGACAGTCCCCAAGGTCGAGGGAGCGGTTTCCACTTTAAACAAACGCACCACTATACCCATAGAGGATAGTTGTGCTTTCAAAGATCCTATGGATAAAAAATTAGAAGGTTTGCTTAAAAAGATGTTTGTTCAGCAGGGTTACCTTCTACAACCAATTTCATGCATTGTCCCTGTCGCTACAGCCGCATGTTTCTGGTTCGATGAGCTGATAAAGGCGCTCGATAGTGATTCTCCTCCTTATGAGGAGATTATGGACAGAATCAATGCTCTCAAATTGGCTAATTCTTTCACCCTAGACGCCACTTTGCAATTGGCTAGGTTAGCGGCTAAGAATTCTGGGTTTGCTATTGTGGCGCGCAGAGCGCTTTGGTTGAAATCTTGGTCGGCTGATGCGTCTTCCAAGAACAAGCTACTAAACATTCCTTTCAAGGGGAAAACGCTGTTTGGCCCTGACTTGAAAGAGATTATCTCTGATATCACTGGGGGTAAGGGCCACGCCCTTCCTCAGGATCGGCCTTTCAAGGCAAAAAATAGACCTAATTTTCGTCCCTTTCGTAAAAACGGACCAGCCCAAAGTGCTACGTCCTCTAAGCAAGAGGGTAATACTTCTCAAGCCAAGCCAGCTTGGAGACCAATGCAAGGCTGGAACAAGGGAAAGCAGGCCAAGAAACCTGCCACTGCTACCAAGACAGCATGAAATGTTGGCCCCCGATCCGGGACCGGATCTGGTGGGGGGCAGACTCTCTCTCTTCGCTCAGGCTTGGGCAAGAGATGTTCTGGATCCTTGGGCGCTAGAAATAGTCTCCCAAGGTTATCTTCTGGAATTCAAGGGACTTCCCCCAAGGGGGAGGTTCCACAGGTCTCAGTTGTCTTCAGACCACATAAAAAGACAGGCATTCTTACATTGTGTAGAAGACCTGTTAAAAATGGGAGTGATTCATCCTGTTCCATTAAGAGAACAAGGGATGGGGTTCTACTCCAATCTGTTCATAGTTCCCAAAAAAGAGGGAACGTTCAGACCAATCTTAGATCTCAAGATCTTAAACAAGTTTCTCAAGGTTCCATCGTTCAAGATGGAAACCATTCGAACTATTCTTCCTTCCATCCAGGAAGGTCAATTCATGACCACGGTGGATTTAAAGGATGCGTATCTACATATTCCTATCCACAAGGAACATCATCGGTTCCTAAGGTTCGCATTCCTGGACAAACATTACCAGTTCGTGGCGCTTCCTTTCGGATTAGCCACTGCTCCAAGGATTTTCACAAAGGTACTAGGGTCCCTTCTAGCTGTGCTAAGACCAAGGGGCGTTGCGGTAGTACCTTACTTGGACGACATTCTGATTCAAGCGTCGTCCCTTCCTCAAGCAAAGGCTCACACGGACATCGTCCTGGCCTTTCTCAGATCTCACGGATGGAAAGTGAACGTGGAAAAGAGTTCTCTATCCCCGTCAACAAGGGTTCCCTTCTTGGGAACAATTATAGACTCCTTAGAAATGAGGATTTTTCTAACAGAGGCCAGAAAAACAAAACTTCTAGACTCTTGTCGGATACTTCATTCCGTTCCTCTTCCTTCCATAGCTCAGTGCATGGAAGTGATCGGGTTGATGGTAGCGGCAATGGACATAGTTCCTTTTGCGCGCATTCATCTAAGACCATTACAACTGTGCATGCTCAGTCAGTGGAATGGGGACTATACAGACTTGTCTCCGAAGATACAAGTAAATCAGAGGACCAGAGACTCACTCCGTTGGTGGCTGTCCCTGGACAACCTGTCACAAGGGATGACATTCCGCAGACCAGAGTGGGTCATTGTCACGACCGACGCTAGTCTGATGGGCTGGGGCGCGGTCTGGGGATCCCTGAAAGCTCAGGGTCTTTGGTCTCGGGAAGAATCTCTTCTACCGATAAATATTCTGGAACTGAGAGCGATATTCAATGCTCTCAAGGCTTGGCCTCAGCTAGCGAGGACCAAGTTCATACGGTTTCAATCAGACAACATGACAACTGTTGCGTACATCAACCATCAGGGGGGAACAAGGAGTTCCCTAGCGATGGAAGAAGTGACCAAAATCATTCTATGGGCGGAGTCTCACTCCTGCCACCTGTCTGCTATCCACATCCCAGGAGTGGAAAATTGGGAAGCGGATTTTCTGAGTCGTCAGACATTGCATCCGGGGGAGTGGGAACTCCATCCGGAAATCTTTGCCCAAGTCACTCAGCTGTGGGGCATTCCAGACATGGATCTGATGGCCTCTCGTCAGAACTTCAAAGTTCCTTGCTACGGGTCCAGATCCAGGGATCCCAAGGCGGCTCTAGTGGATGCACTAGTAGCACCTTGGACCTTCAAACTAGCTTATGTGTTCCCGCCATTTCCTCTCATCCCCAGGCTGGTAGCCAGGATCAATCAGGAGAGGGCGTCGGTGATCTTGATAGCTCCTGCGTGGCCACGCAGGACTTGGTATGCAGATCTGGTGAATATGTCATCGGCTCCACCTTGGAAGCTACCTTTGAGACGAGACCTTCTTGTTCAGGGTCCGTTCGAACATCCGAATCTGGTTTCACTCCAGCTGACTGCTTGGAGATTGAACGCTTGATTTTATCGAAGCGAGGATTCTCAGATTCTGTTATCGATACTCTTGTTCAGGCCAGAAAGCCTGTAACTAGAAAGATTTACCACAAAATTTGGAAAAAATATATCTGTTGGTGTGAATCTAAAGGATTCCCTTGGGACAAGGTTAAGATTCCTAGGATTCTATCCTTCCTTCAAGAAGGATTGGAAAAAGGATTATCTGCAAGTTCCCTGAAGGGACAGATTTCTGCCTTGTCGGTGTTACTTCACAAAAAGCTGGCAGCTGTGCCAGATGTTCAAGCTTTTGTTCAGGCTCTGGTTAGAATCAAGCCTGTTTACAAACCTTTGACTCCTCCTTGGAGTCTCAATTTAGTTCTTTCAGTTCTTCAGGGGGTTCCGTTTGAACCCTTGCATTCCGTTGATATTAAATTATTATCTTGGAAAGTTTTGTTTTTAGTTGCAATTTCTTCTGCCAGAAGAGTTTCAGAATTATCTGCTCTGCAGTGTTCTCCTCCTTATCTGGTGTTCCATGCAGATAAGGTGGTTTTACGTACTAAACCTGGTTTTCTTCCAAAAGTTGTTTCTAACAAAAACATTAACCAGGAGATTATCGTACCTTCTCTGTGTCCGAAACCAGTTTCAAAGAAGGAACGTTTGTTGCACAATTTGGATGTTGTTCGCGCTCTAAAATTCTATTTAGATGCTACCAAGGATTTTAGACAAACATCTTCCTTGTTTGTTGTTTATTCCGGTAAAAGGAGAGGTCAAAAAGCAACTTCTACCTCTCTCTCTTTTTGGATTAAAAGCATCATCAGATTGGCTTACGAGACTGCCGGACGGCAGCCTCCCGAAAGAATCACAGCTCATTCCACTAGGGCTGTGGCTTCCACATGGGCCTTCAAGAACGAGGCTTCTGTTGATCAGATATGTAGGGCAGCGACTTGGTCTTCACTGCACACTTTTACCAAATTTTACAAGTTTGATACTTTTGCTTCTTCTGAGGCTATTTTTGGGAGAAAGGTTTTGCAAGCCGTGGTGCCTTCCATTTAGGTGACCTGATTTGCTCCCTCCCTTCATCCGTGTCCTAAAGCTTTGGTATTGGTTCCCACAAGTAAGGATGACGCCGTGGACCGGACACACCTATGTTGGAGAAAACAGAATTTATGTTTACCTGATAAATTACTTTCTCCAACGGTGTGTCCGGTCCACGGCCCGCCCTGGTTTTTTAATCAGGTCTGATAATTTATTTTCTTTAACTACAGTCACCACGGTACCATATGGTTTCTCCTATGCAAATATTCCTCCTTAACGTCGGTCGAATGACTGGGGTAGGCGGAGCCTAGGAGGGATCATGTGACCAGCTTTGCTGGGCTCTTTGCCATTTCCTGTTGGGGAAGAGAATATCCCACAAGTAAGGATGACGCCGTGGACCGGACACACCGTTGGAGAAAGTAATTTATCAGGTAAACATAAATTGTGTTTTTAGTACTAGTAACATAGGTATAACATAATAAACGAAAAAGGATGTGTAAGCAATTCATCAGTTTTTATTGCAATGTAATACATTTTTCTGACCAGTAGATGGCAGCAAAACCACGTTTGTGGTTGGCACTAATCTGAATGCTTTTAAATGTCTGAGTCACAATGTATTATTACAAGCATGAATATAGGTTAACATACCCGAAATGTTGCTTATTTCTCTTGTAAGGTGTATCCAGTCCACGGATTCATCCTTTACTTGTGGGATATTCTCCTTCCTAACAGGAAGTGGCAAAGAGAGTACACAGCAGAGCTGTCCATATAGCTCCACCCCCTAGTCATTCTCTTTGCCGGCACTAAGCAATAGGGTCTCTTTCGGAAGAGTAAAGTGATTGTGGTGTTAGATTTGTAGTTTTTGTTCTACAAGCAAAAGTTTATTTTTAAATGGTACCGGTTTGTACTATTTACTCTCGAGCAGAAAAGGGATGAAGATTTCTGCAGAGAGGAAAATGATTTTAGCATGTTGTAACTAAAATCCACTGCTGTTACCACACAGGACTGAGGAGTACAAGAAAACTTCCGTTGGGGGGAACGGTTTGCAGATTAGGCTGCAATAAGGTATGTTCAGTCATTTATTTCTAGACAAGACTGTGATAATGCTAGAAAAGGACTGATAAGATCCCCATGAGGGAAGGGTAAGCTTTATTCAGAGACTAAGTATGGAATTGCAAGCTTACATTACAGGGCTAATTTATGCTGGTTGACACTTTTTTATGGGTTGACACTTTTTTATGGCAAACGGTTTTTACTTATAAACATAGTTTTTGAGACACTTAGAAGTTCCTTTTGGGGTTCTTTCAGGGGTTGTTACCCACATGGCTTATATTATAACTCCTAGGAGTGTTTCTGTAGGCCTCACAGCACCGGAGTAAGGTGGGAGGGGCCTAATTTTGCGACTCAGATGCGCAGTTAGATGGACTATATCTTCAGGCTGTGTTCACATGGTGGCTCCTGCTACAATTTGAGGACCCATAAGAAGCTTTTTCCCCATAAATCCGACTCCTAAGGGAAGGTAGGGCCACAGCTGAGCTGTGGCAAGGTGCTAAATTTGTTTTAACCGGTCTGTTAGCTTACTATTTATCCGGTTCAGGCATTAAGGGGTTAATCGATTTTTTGCTAGTTGTGCAATCTTACCAATGCTTTAGGTACATACTGTGAAAATTTCAGAAAGTTTGGTGCATTTTTCACTGTTTTGGAAAATTGTGTGCCTTTTTTTATTTCTTAAAGGCACAGTAACGTTTTTTTGCAAAGTGTGTTTTTGCTTGATTAATGTGATTTCTAAGAGTGTTTGTCTTATTATTAGTCTGTTAAACATGTCTGTCACCAAGGAAAATCCTTGTTCAATGTGTTTAGAAGCCATGGTGGAACCCCCTCTCAAAATGTGTCCCACGTGTACTGATATGTCTATACATTTTAAAGACCATATTGTTGCACTTAAAAATGTGGCCCAAGATGATTCTTAGACAGAAGGTAATGAGGTTAGCCGTTGACCTCTACCCAAGTGTCACAACCAGTTACGCCCGCTCAAGCGACGCCTAGCCCTCTCAGTATTTTTATCTAAGCTGCCCGTGTTACCTGCAAAGCGTGATAGCTCTGTTTTAAGAACAGATTATGAGCATTCTGACGCTTTAGTAGCCGTATACGATATACACTCACAACGCTCTGAAATGGGGGCAAGGGATGTGCTGTCTGAGGGAGACGTTTCCGATTCGGGAAAGGTTGCTCCTCAGACAGACTCAGATGCATTGGCCTTTAAATTTAAACTAGAACACCTCCGCTTATTACTCAGGAAGGTATTAGTTACTCTGGATGACTGTGACCCTTTGGTGGTCCCAGAGAAATTGTGTAAAATGGACAAGTACCTAGAAGTTCCTGTTTACACTGATGTGTTCCCGGTCCCTCAGAGGATTGCGGATATAGTAACTAGGGAGTGGGATAGACCAGGTATTCCGTTTGTTCCCCCTCCTGTTTTTAAGAAAATGTTACCCATATCTGACACCACGCGGGACTCGTGGCAGACGGTCCCTAAGGTGGAGGGGGCGGTTTCTTCACTTGCTAAACGCACAATCATACCAATTGAGAACAGTTGTGCTTTTAAAGACCCTATGGATAAAAAATTAGAGGGTCTACTTAAGAAAATTTTTGTTCCTCAAGGTTTTCTTCTCCAACCTATAGCGTGCATTGTTCCTGTAACTACTGCAGCTACTTTCTGGTTCGAGGCGCTGGAAGATGCACTCCAGAGGGAGACCTCATATGAGGATATTATGGGCAGAATTAAGGCTCTTAAGCTGGCTAATTCTTTTATCACAAATGCTGCTTTCCAACTAGCTAAGTTAGCGGCAAAGAATTCAGGTTTTGCCATTCTGGCGCACAGGGCGCTATGGCTCATGTCTTGGTCGGCCGATGTGTCGTCAAAATCCAAACTGCTGAACATCCCTTTCAAAGGAAAGACCCTTTTCGGGCCTGAATTGAAAGAGATTATCTCAGAAATCACTGGAGGAAAAGGCCATGCTCTCCCTCAGGACAAATCCTTTAAGACAAAGAACAAACAAAATAAGGCGACATCTTAATTCAGGCGTCAACTTTCCAAAGAGCCAAGTCTCACACGGAAATTGTAGTGGCCTTTCTGAGGTCTCACGGGTGGAAGGTGAACATCAAAAAGAGTTCCTTCTCACCCCTCACAAGAGTTCCCTTCCTAGGAACACTAATAGACTCGGTAGAAATGAAAATATTTCTGACGGAGGTCAGAAAGTTAAAACTCTTAACTACTTGCCGAGCTCTTCATTTCATTCCTCGGCCATCTGTAGCTCAGTGCATGGAGACAATCGGATTAATGGTAGCGGCAATGGACATAGTCCCTTTTGCACGGATACACCTCAGACCACTGCAACTATGCATGCTCAAACAGTGGAATGGGGATTATGCAGATTTGTCTCCTAAAATACAGTTGGACCAGGGGACCAGAGATTCTCTTCTCTGGTGGTTGTCTCAGGATCACCTGGCTCAGGGAATGTGTTTCTGCAGACCAGGGTGGATCATCGTAACGACCGATGCCAGTCTGTTGGGCTGGGGTCCTGTCTGGGACTCCCTGAAAGCTTAGGGCTTATGGTCTCGGGAAGAAGCTCTTCTCCCGATAAACATTCTGGAACTGAGGGCGATATTCAACGCTCTTCAGGCATGGCCTCAGCTAGCTGCGGCCAAATTCATCAGATTTCAGTCGGACAACATCACGACTGTAGCTTACATCAACCATCAAGGGGGAACAAGGAGTCCCCTAGCAATGATGGAAGTAACCAAAATAATCAGGTAGGCGGAGGATCACTTTTGCCACCTCTCAGCAATTCACATCCCAGGAGTAGACAACTGGGAAGCGGATTTTCTAAGTCATCAGACTTTTCATCCGGGGGAGTGGGAACTCCACCCGGAGGTATTTGCCCAGCTGATTCAGCGATGGGGCACTCCAGAATTGGATCTGATGGTGTCCCGTCAGAATGCCAAACTTCCTCTTTATGGGTCCAGGTCCCGGGATCCCCAGGCGGCGTTGATAGATGCTCTAGCAGCGCCTTGGTCCTTCAATCTGGCCTATGTGTTTCCACCGTTTCCTCTCCTTCCTCGTCTGGTTGCCAGAATCAAGCAGGAGAGGGCGTTGGTGATTCTAATAGCGCCTGTGTGGCCACGCAGGACCTGGTATGCAGACCTAGTGGACATGTTATCCGTTCCACCATGGACTCTGCCAATGAGGCAGGACCTTCTACTTCAAGGTCCTTTCAAACATCCAAATCTAATTTCTCTGCGTCTGACTGCTTGGAGATTGAACGCCTAATTCTATCTAAGCGTGGTTTCTACCATAAGATTTGGCGAAAATATCTTTGTTGGTGCGAATCCAAGGGTTACTCATGGAGTAAGATTAGGATTCCCAGGATATTGTCCTTTCTCCAAGAAGGATTGGAGAAAGGATTATCAGCTAGTTCCTTAAAAGGACAGATATCTTCTTTGTCTATTCTTTTACACAAACGTCTGGCAGAGGTACCAGACGTTCAAGCGTTTAGTCAGGCTTTAGTCAGAATCAAGCCTGTTTATAGACCTGTGGCTCCGCCGTGGAGTCTGAATTTAGTTCTTTCAGTTCTGCAAGGGGTTCCGTTTGAACCTTTACATTCCATAGATATTAAACTTTTATCTTTAAAAGTTTTGTTTTTGGTAGCTATCTCTTCTGCTCGAAGAGTTTGAGTTATCTGCTTTACAGTGTGACTCACCTTACTTGGTGTTCCACGCAGATAAGGTAGTTTTGCGTACCAAACCCGGTTTTCTTCCTAAGGTTGTGTCTAATAAGAATATTAACCAGGAAATTGTTGTCCTTTCTCTGTGTCCTAATCCTTCTTCGAAGAAGGAACGTCTGTTACACAATCTTGATGTGGTTCGTGCTTTAAAGTTCTATTTACATGCAACTAAGGATTTCAGACAAACAACTTCATTGTTTGTCATCTATTCTGGTAAAAGGAGAGGTCAGAAGGCGACTGCTACCTCTCTTTCCTTTTGGCTGAAAAGCATCATCCGTCTGGCCTATGAGACTGCTGGCCAGCAACCTCCTGAAACAATTACTGCTCATTCTACCAGAGCAGTGGCTTCCACATGGGCTTTTAAAAATAAGGCTTCTGTTGAACAGATTTGTAAGGCAGCGACTTGGTCTTCGCTGCATAACTTTTCCAAATTTTACAAATTCGATACTTTTGCTTCTTCGGAGGCTATTTTTGGGAGAAAGGTTTTACAAGCAGTGGTGCCTTCCGTTTAAGGTACCTGTCTTGTTCCCTCCCTTCATCCGTGTCCTAAAGCTTTGGTATTGGTATCCCACAAGTAAGGATGAATCCGTGGACTGGATACACCTTACAAGAGAAAACAGAATTTATGCTTACCTGATAAGTTACTTTCTCTTGTGGTGTATCCAGTCCACGGCCCGCCCTGGCTATTAAGTCAGGTAGATCTTTTTGTTTAAACTACAGTCACCACTGCACCTTATGGTTTCTCCTTTTTCTTCCTAACCTCCGGTCGAATGACTGGGGGGTGGAGCTAGAGGGGGAGCTATATGGACAGCTCTGCTGTGTGCTCTCTTTGCCACTTCCTGTTAGGAAGGAGAATATCCCACAAGTAAAGGATGAATCCGTGGACTGGATACACCACAAGAGAAAGTAATTTATCAGGTAAGCATAAATTCTGTTTTTGGTGTCTGTATTTAAATAAAGATAAATGGCTAGATTTAGAGTTTTGTCGGTAACGACCCGCGTAGCTAACGCTGGGTTTTTTCCCCCCGCACCTTTTAAATACCGCTGGTATTTAGAGTTCACAGAAGGGCTGCGTTAGGCTCCAAAAAGGGAGCGTATAGCATATTTACCGCCACTGCAACTCTCAATACCAGCGGTGCTTACGGACGTGGCCAGCTTCAAAAACGTGCTTGTGCACGATATCCCCATAGGAGACAATGGGGCCTTTGAGCTGAAAAAAAACCTAACACCTGCAAAAAAGCAGCGTTCAGCTCCTAACGCAGCCCCATTGTTTCCTATGTCTGCACCTAACACCCTAACATGTACCCAGAGTCTAAACACCCCTAACCTTACACTTCTTAACCCCAATCTGCTACCCTGCTATCGCTGACCCATGCATATTTTTTTACCCCTAATTTGCCGCTCCGTACACCGCCGCCGCCTACGTTATCCCTATGTACCCCTAATCTGCTGCCCCTAACACCGCCGACCCCTATATTATATTTATTAACCCCTAATCTGCCGTCCCCAACGTCGCCGCCACCTACCTACATTTATTAACCCCTAATCTGCCGACCTGACCTCACCGCTGCTATAATAAAGTTATTAACCCCTAATCCGCCTCACTCCCGCCTCAATAACCCTATAATAAATAGTATTAACCCCTAATCTGCCCTCCCTAACATCGCCGACACCTAACATTAAGTATTAACCCCTAATCTGCCGACCGGACCTCACCGCTACTCTAATAAATGAATTAACCCCTAAAGCTAAGTCTAACCCTAGCACTAACACCTCCCTAAGTTAAATATAATTTTTATCTAACAAAATAAATTAACTCTTATTAAATAAATTATTCCTATTTAAAGCTAAATACTTACCTGTAAAATAAACCCTAATATAGCTACAATATAAATAATAATTATATTGTAGCTATTTTAGGATTAATATTTATTTTACAGGCAACTTTGTATTTATTTTAACCAGGTACAATAGCTATTAAATAGTTAATAACTATTTAATAGCTACCTAGTTAAAATAATTACAAAATTACCTGTAAAATAAATCCTAACCTAAGTTAAAATTAAACCTAACACTACACTATCAATAAATTAATTAAATAAAATACCTACAATTATCTACAATTAAACCTAACACTACACTATCAATAAATAAATTAAATACAAATACCTACAAATAAATACACTAACTAAAGTACAAAAAATAAAAAAAGAACTTAGTTACAAAAAATAAAAAAATATTTACAAACATTAGAAAAAGATTACAACATTTTTAAGCTGATACCCGGCGTGGTGAAGATAAGGTAGGAAGATCTTCAGGGGCTTAGTGTTAGGTTTATTTAAGGGGGGTTTGGGTTAGATTAGGGGTATGTGGGTGGTGGGTTGTAATGTTGGGGGGGGGGGGTATTGTATGTTTTTTTTCCAGGCAAAATAGCAGAATTCTTTGGGGCATGCCCCGCAAAAGGCCCTTTTAAGGGCTGGTAAGGTAAAAAAGCTTTTCTATTTTTATTTTGGAAAAGGGTAGGGAATTTTTTTATTTTGGGGGGCTTTGTTATTTTATTAGGTGGTTTAGAGTAGGTGTAATTAGCTTAAAATTGTTGTAATATTTTTCTAATGTTTGTAAATTATTTTTTTATTTTTTGTACTTTAGTTAGTTTATTTAATTGTATTTAGTTGTAGGTATTTTATGTAATTAATTTATTGATAGTGTAGTGTTAGGTATAATTGTAGGTATTTTATTTAATTAATTTATTGATAGTGTAGTGTTAGGTTTAATTGTAACTTAGGTTAGGATTTATTTTGCAGGTAATTTTGTAATTATTTTAACTAGGTAGCTATTAAATAGTTATTAACTATTTAATAGCTATTGTACCTGGTTAAAATAAATACAAAGTTACCGGTAAAATAAATATTAATCCTAAAATAGCTACAATATAATTATAATTTATGTTGTAGCTATATTAGGGTTTATTTTACAGGTAAGTATTTAGCTTTAAATAGGAATAATTTATTTAATAAGATTTATTTTATTTTGTTAGATTTAAATTATATTTAACTTAGGGGGGTGTTAGGGTTAGGGTTAGACTTAGCTTTAGGGGTTAATAAATTTATTAGAGTAGTGGTGAGGTCCGGTCTGCAGATTAGGGGTTAATACTTGAAGTTAGGTGTCGGTGATGTTAGGGAGGGCAGATTAGGGGTTAATACTATTTATTATAGGGTTATTGAGGCGGGAGTGAGGCGGATTAGGGGTTAATAACTTTATTAAAGTAGCGGTGAGGTCCGGTTGACAGATTAGGGGTTAATAATTGTAGGTAGGTAGCAGCGACGTTGGGGGCGGCAAATTAGGGGTTAATATAATATAGGGGTCGGCGATGTTAGGGGCAGCATATTAGGGGTACATAGGGATAATGTAGGTTGCGGCGGTGTGCGGTCGGCAGATTAGGGGTTAAAAAAATTATTAGAGTGGCGGTGATGTGGGGGGACCTTGGTTTAGGGGTACATAGGTAGTTTATGGGTGTTAGTGTACTTTAGAGCACAGTAGTTAAGAGCTTTATGAACCGGCGTTAGCCCAGAAAGCTCTTAACTCCTGGCTTTTTGCTGCAGCTGGAGTTTTGTCGTTAGATTTCTAACGCTCACTTCAGCCAAGACTCTAAATACCAGCGTTAGGAAGATCCCATTGAAAAGATAGGATACGCAAATAGCGTAGGGGGATCTGCGGTATGGAAAAGTTGCGGCTGCAAAGTGAGCGTTAGACCCTTTCCTGACTGACTCTAAATACCAGCGGTAGCCCAAAACCAGCGTTGGGAGCCCCTAACGCTGGTTTTGACGGCTAACGCCAAACTCTAAATTTAGGCGAAAGAAAATAATTATACAGTGCTGTGGACATTTCATCTGGTTTATCTGTTTTCTCCATTTGCTTCTGCAATTCTAATAGCTCCTGTTAACCACATATATCTTAGTATGCTGATCTGGTTTAGATGTCCAGTGCTCCTCAGTTGCAAGATCTGTTGTCTCAAGGTCCTTACCTTTTTTTCTATATCTTCAGTCTCTCAGTTTGACTGCATGGTGATTTGATTATTATTTTCCAAATTAGTTTTTCTGACTCAGTGGTAGATAGGCTCGATTTACAACAAGGTTTAGAAATTTCGTCTTTCTTGGTGTATGGAACGGGGTTGTTTGTGGCATTCCTTTAAGATTCCCAATATTTTGATATTTCTCCAAGATGGATTACACAAGGATTTATCGCCCAGCACTTTGAAGAGTCATATTTCTGCTTTTTCTGTCCTACTACATAGTAAATTGGCTTGTCTTACATATATTAAAGCTCTTGTACATGCTCTGTTTAGAATCAGACTAGTTATCAATCATATAACTCCTTTATGTAATCATAAATTGGTTTTAAGAATATTATGAGTTTGAAGATTGTCGAAATCCTTAGTAGCTTGGATATAAAACTTCAAAGCTCTGACTAGCAAACTTATTTGTCAGGTTCTCAGAAAAAAATGTAGGGCTAGAAGGCTACGTTGGTTACTTATAGCTTCTTGGTTAAAGAGTCTAATTCATAAGGCTTACTTGGAGGTTTGGTATACTCCACTTGTTACATATTACAGATCACTCAACTCGTTCTGTGTCTACTTCTTGGGTTTTCACAAAGGAGGCTTCAGTAGATCAAATTTGCAAGACTGCAACTTGGTCATTGTTGCATAAATTTACTATATTTTCTCATTTTGCTGTATTCGCCTAAGCTGAGGCAGGTTTTGGCAGGAAGGTTTCTCAGGCTGTGCTTTCTAGTAAATAAGTGCCTGCCTTTTTTTCCTTTTTGCCCCACCCATTTTTGTGGACTCTAGAGCTTTGGTATTTGTTTCTAACAGTAATAATTTGTGGACTATACCCACCTTAAGAAATAAAACATAATTTATGATTACCTGATAAATTAATTTCTTTCTTGGTGGTCAAAGTCCACTAACGCATCCAATATTTTTGTTTTACTAGATTGCAGTTTCAGTTGGCACCTCTTTACCCTTCTGTCTTTGCTACTTCTTTCTCCTGTTTTCTTTGTTATACAATAGACTGGGAGGTACCAGTAAATAGGGGGCATATTAAAGCTCTTGGTGTAGGGTTTATTTGCCTCCTTCTGGTGGTCAGGTGATTAATTCCTAACAGTAAGGAATCAGGGACTCTCACCACCATGAAAGAAATTAATTTATCAGGTAATAATACATTTGTTTTTCAGTTGTTTACAGGTGGTTTTACATCTGGTGATTGCACATCTGTTCAGACATGAGAAATCATTGCTGTGTGTGCTACTGGAAATGTAATATGTATGTTATGAAACAAAATCTCAAACAATGTTTTTGAATGTTTTATAGGAACACTCTTAGTATATCATAATTCCATGCCTTATTTGTAACAATTTAATATGTATTAAAATGTATCCAGTGGGGGTGGGGGGGGGGTAATTGATACTTCAATTTTAAAAGGACATTTCAGGCAAACTCTGTACTCTTTCTTTTAATTTAAGTTTTTCCAGGGTACTTTTTAATTAGCATATATATTGTTTAATTCCAGTGCGGATGATTTGTCAAGTGATTTTAGTCTACAGGGAATTCCTGTGCAGTCCCTACATGGAAATAGAGAGCAGTGTGATCGAGAGCAAGCTCTGGAAGATTTTAAAGAAGGTAAGTTTTTGTAGAATGTTTAGTACTTTGTTTTGTCCTTTAATAGTTCAAATTAACAACCTTTTTTATATTCTGCAAGTGTTGGTTTAAAAGCTTTTGACATTTATATTTACTGTTATATTATACTTTTCTTTCATTCCCATGGGGTAGCTTTTGGTCCTGGAGCATTAGTTAGGAGGTCTGAGGGAAGATCTGAGGGCCACATTTATCTTTTGTATTTTGTGCAAAACTGTCAATTTATGCCCCCTACTCAACTGTGTAATTCTTGTGCTGAACATATTGCAAATTCTATACAGGGGACGCGTCCTGTCATATTTTTTTAGGGACTGATGTTCCTCCTGCCCCCCGCTCCCCCTTTAAGCTATGTACCTCATATGCTGAGTCTATTTCTTGCATAAAAGTGGTGAATTATCATTCCATAACTCATTGGAATTATACTCCTGACCATTAGGAGGAGGCAAAGATCCCAAAATTCCAAGACCCCCTAAAACCCCTTCCACCTTACTGAAAACTAATATTGTCTTTGCCTTCGCAGGAGGAAGGTGAAGAATGGAGGTGCTCTAGGTGGTTGCTCAGACCGATTTGAAGCCTAGTTCCCCTCAGAAAGCTACTGTTTGGACAAGGGTTGTCTTTGGAGTATAGGTAGTGGCACAATAAGTTAGTCACAGGCCTGCCACAGCTATCGCAGGAACCGGTCCCTAGCCGCCTCCTGTTGGTTCAACTTTATACTCTACTAGGAGATAAGCCTGCCCAGAGGGCAGTCTATTTTTTCAAAAATACAACCCCCAAGCTAATGTTACAAAAAATAAAAAAAAAAATGTAAAATTACAGAAAAAAATAACAAAGCTACCAAAAATGTAAACCTGAACTAATACCCCTATAAAAATAAAAAATCCCCCCCAAAATAAAAACTCCCCCTAAGTTAAACAGTTATTTTACATTTAAAAAATACTAAGTCCCCTCTAACAGTAAACCCCACCCACCAACCAAACCCCCAAAATAAAAACCTAACACTAAAAAAACCTAAACTACCCATTGCCCCTAAAGGGGCATTTGTATGGGCATTGCCCTTAAAAGAGCATTCAGCTCTTTTACTGCCCTTAAAATGCCAATCGGCTCTTTTACAGCCACAAAAAACCTGATCTAAAAAAAAGCCACCCCAAAACAAAAAAGCCTAAGACTAAGCCCCAAATAGGTACTCACCATTCCTGAAGTTCTGCGGAGGTCTTCTTCCAGATGGCTCCATCTTCTATGAGGTGAGGAAAGGAAAACGCTGAGTCTCATAGTATATCCATTCAGGGCCGTTTCTAGAGATTTTGGCTCCCACTGTGAAATTTCAAAATTTGTTTCCCCCCCCCCCCCCCAACATTCTAATGTGTAACTTTTTCTTGTTTACCTTCCATGTCTCACTGCTATTTAATTTTAAATTCAATCTGTAAAGTGTACATGAAAAATAAATACAATACAACAGATACATTTTATTTTTAAATTGCATAATTACTTTATTGGACTTTTTAGGAATACAATACAAATAGCATTTACCATGCCACAAAAGAAACAAAGTCAGAAATACTTCTCCAAATAAAATAGCATCATTACTACAATTACAAGTCAGTCAACTAAAGGTTAGGCTGAAACCTCCTTTTTGTATAGACCTCCTGTGAAATCAAGAGGCCACTCTTGGACCTGTGTATGGTAGGTTAATGGAGGTAAACTAACTAGCAAGGCTAAGGCCACTCTTGGGCCTTAACAAGGCAGAATAACAATAATTTTTACAATAAAGCAATAATGTCACATTTTGAAATACAATAAAAAAAAGCAAAAGCAAATGTCATCATAAGAAAACTTACACATCATATTATGATATAATACAGGAGAGCCATTTCATGTATTGTAATACTCTTGATTTCTTTCATGTAATTAGCAAGAGTCCATGAGCTAGTGACGTATGGGGATATACATTCCTACCAGGAGGGGCAAAGTTTCCCAAACCTCAAAATGCCTATAAATACACCCCTCACCACACCCACAAATCAATCATTGTGGTTCCTTCATTGTGTCCTAATCCTAAGAATTCTAAGGAGAGATCATTGCATTCTTTGGATGTAGTTAGAGCTTTGAAATATTATGTTGAAGCTACTAAAAGTTTCCGAAAGACTTCTAGTCTATTTGTTATCTTTTCCGGTTCTAGGAAAGGTCAGAAGGCCTCTGTCATTTCTTTGGCATCTTGGTTGAAATCTTTAATTCATCATGCTTATGTCGAGTCGGGTAAATCTCCGCCTCAAAGGATTACAGCTCATTCAAATAGGTCAGTTTCTACTTCCTGGGCGTTTAGGAATGAAGCTTCGGTTGATCAGATTTGCAAAGCAGCAACTTGGTCTTCTTTGCATACTTTTACTAAATTCTACCATTTTGATGTGTTTTCTTCTTCTGAAGCAGTTTTTGGTAGAAAAGTACTTCAGGCAGCTGTTTCAGTTTGATTCTTCTGCTTATAATTTCAGTTTTTTTCATTATAAGATTTAAACTTTGTTTTGGGTGTGGATTATTTTCAGCGGAATTGGCTGTCTTTATTTTATCCCTCCCTCTCTAGTGACTCTTGCGTGGAAGATCCACATCTTGGGTAGTCATTATCCCATACGTCACTAGCTCATGGACTCTTGCTAATTACATGAAAGAAAACATAATTTATGTAAGAACTTACCTGATAAATTAATTTCTTTCATATTAGCAAGAGTCCATGAGGCCCACCCTTTTTTGTGGTGGTTATGATTTTTTGTATAAATCACAATTTTTCCAATTCCTTATTTTTTATGCTTTCGCACTTTTGTCTTATCACCCCACTTCTTGGCTATGCGT
Source organism: Bombina bombina (assembly GCF_027579735.1). NCBI lineage: Eukaryota > Metazoa > Chordata > Amphibia > Anura > Bombinatoridae > Bombina > Bombina bombina. Next base: position 521,164,975 of record NC_069502.1, read on the forward strand.
TAAACTGATTTGTGGGTGTGGTGAGGGGTGTATTTATAGGCATTTTGAGGTTTGGGAAACTTTGCCCCTCCTGGTAGGAATGTATATCCCATACGTCACTAGCTCATGGACTCTTGCTAATATGAAAGAAATGAATTTATCAGGTAAGTTCTTACATAAATTATGTTTTTCAACCTGGAACAGTCCAGAAAAAAAGGTGGTATGGGCAAAAGAGGTTACTTTCATGTCTAATATATATATATATATATATATATATATATATATATATATATATGGTAAAGTGTGTGGTTTCTGCAAAGTAAAGCAATAAAGGCTATGATTAAGAGAAAATGTTAAAATATTAGCCCACTGATTATGCACTTCCTTATGCCAAGACCTATGTTGATATATATAAAACAATGCATATCATTATTTGGTTTCTGACCATGTATAAATTATCAGAGTATAACCTTATATCGATGATATTAAACAAATATATCAAACAGGAAGCCTTCAGGTGTTGCTATAGGAGCATGCTATATGCTATATTTGTTTACGATCATATTATAGCAGGAAACATGAGCCCTTACTGGGTTTATACTATTCTTGCTCTTTATTCTGGGACATTCTACAATTAGTGATATGTGCAAAAGAAGTAATTTTAAGGTCTTTAAGACACATTATGTTAAGTAATTACCACTAACTGAGTAAGGCTACATAAATAAAGGGCTACTCTCTGACAGAGCAAAAATAGTTAATATTATAGTATTTTTATTAACTATAACTAAACTACCTGTATATACTGATATAAGTGCTGCTATAATAGCATCTTAAATGTTATACTTAATCCCTCTCCTACTCTCCAGGTATGTAGTGGAAAGTGTAGGTTAAGTATGGTGCCCAACAAAGACCTTTTTTTACCAGCATAACAGAGATTAGGAATTGCCAACTGTGCTATATCCACTGAGGCATTCACCAACTGACCCAGATGTCACTGGCATCCCCCGAGGCAAAACTTCCTGATATTTGTTCTTTTATTCAAACAGCAGTGTTAAGAATGGAATAAATTATGTCAGACTTCTCTTATACTGCTCCTGTAAATAGCAGTGCTAAAATAATAATAAATCAAATATTAAGAGAAACGCTAATTAAGCTTAAGACAAGATTTTATTTATAAAAACAATGATACATGGGGGCGGAGCCGGCTGGCGTGAGGTATGGGCACACATTAATGTGAGCTCCAGGAGCCGATGCCTGAAACCACATATTAAATTGGACATATAGCGACCTGCAGTCGATACTTCATCCCGGATTGTACTCAGGACAGATGGTGGACGAAGCGGTTACGGCCCCAATCAATACCATCTGCAATCTTGAATAACTCTGTGTTAAGGCCTACACCGCGGCCGCCATCTTTGCAGCCTCAATGTGAGTAACACAGAATCGACTTCATACAGGGCAATACCCGGAACTGCAGAGTTTGAATGTGAACTTTAATGGGCACGCATCCAACCTTAACAAATGCCCGGATCAAGCAGGATGTTTTTTCAATTGCCAAAATTGCGGGGCATTAATTACACAGACTATAGCCAGTTATAAAGGATCTACTGTCTAACAGGGCATATAAAACATGATAGAGGTATAGAAACACCTATAATACCGTATTGCCCATGCCTCTATAGAAGAGACCCGTTATACCAACTTGCTAATATGACCTTATAGGGGTATCCTGCCTGTTACTCAGCACACAGATATAACGCTGACAAGTGGATATAATCACAGCTCAAATTTGTTATAGTGAGGGAGGATTCCATACTCACACATATCATAGTAATAAAGGTGTTATTTATTGCAATAAAATACAAGTTTGCTGAAGAGTGTTTGGAGTGTTGTGGAAAGCAAGATATATATTGATTTGTACCTTAAAAATGTCGCCAAAAAGATAACAAAGTCAGGAAAAGATGCAAAAAAGCACACAGCAACACGTAACACTGTAAGCTCTTTCTTTAAGCTTTCTGAGAACTAACAATCTGCCACATCAGACCATACCACACCACAGCGGTCTGAGATGTCACCGTCAGAAAGTGAAGACAGCAATACAGAAGAACCAATTCAGCTTTCCAAGGCCTTCTTGGCTACCATCCCATCTAAAAGTGACCTTGACAATATTGTGGTCAAGGTACGAGATTGCATTAAAGAAGAATTGGCGAGTCTTAGAAAGGATATGACAGAAATTGGTAATAGGGTGGAGGCTTTGGAGGATGAAAATGATTTTAACCAAACTGAGATTTCCACTTTACAAACTACAGCCCAGGCGCATGACCTACTAATCACACAATTACAAGATAAGTTAGAAGATCTGGAGAATAGGGAACGCCGCCAAAACCTCTGTATCAGAGGGGTCCCAGAAACGATTTTGCCGAATACTATTCCTGAATTTCTCCAAGGTCTCTTCTCCTTCCTCCTGGGTCCTTCATCTAATATAGACACATCAATGGACAGAGCCCATAGGGCATTCAGGCCAAAGCCTTCGGAACAAGCACCCCCCACGTGATATAGTTTTAAAATTGAAAAATTACCAAACCAAAGAAGAAATTCTCAGGGCCGCAAGACAACTCAAAGACATTAACTTTCAGAACTGTCACCTGCAGATCTTTGCTGACCTAGCGCCTCGTACTCTGCAGAGACGTAAAGAATTCCAACCATTGACAACTTTGCTTAGAGCGAAAGGGATCCCATACCGCTGGGGGTTCCCCTGCTTCCTCAACATCTCCTATAAAGGTACTAAACACATATGCAAGACACCTGACGAAACATCGGAACTGTGTGCCGCCTTGGGGATTGATCCTCCTCTACCCACGACATTAGGAGAAGAAACTGTATCTACGAACACAGTAAATTCATTAAGGCCTCCCAGACTACCATGGCAGCAACGTTTTGGGGCTCCTGCCCCTTTATCAAGCTAACATATATGAAGAAAAAACACACATTTATGTACATAGGAGACCAATCACAAACTCAGAGGGAGGGGTCACACACCTGTTAAGGTCTCACCTGACCTAACAAATAAGTGAGTAATTGTCACATAGTCAAAATGTTAACCCCTTCAGAACCTCATGTGAAAAAGACTCCATTTAAAAACAGATGCAGCAAGTTGCTATATAAACTATGCTATATGGCTAAATATTTGGCTACATGTAAAATATCCATAGTGTATTGATCAACTAGAACAAAAACAAAATGAACAGAGGCCTTAAATAAAAGGAAGTAAATCAAATTCCCTATTTAATCCCTTGGGGTGCATAGTATCTAACTTCCAGATCCATCTGGCCTCCCTATATAGGAGGTCCTTAATCCTATCACCCCCTCTAATCTGTGTAGGGGCCTGGTCTATTACCATGTATCTGAGCTGGTTGATTTGGTGGCCTTTCTCAATGAAATGTGCAGGTACAGGGAGGTTAGCAGTTTTCTCATTTCTAATCGTGGATTTATGTTGGCATATGCGGTCTTTGACCCGTTGGGTCGTCTCGCCAACATATAACAGCCCACATGGGCACTTTAACGCATACACCACATGTGTATAATTACATGTGTAATACCCTTTAATTGAGAATTTTTCCCCTGTGTATGGATGAGAGATGCTACCACCCTTTATGACATTTCCACATTGGCCACAACCTAGGCAGGGGAATGTGCCCTCCTTCGGTTTACCAAGGAATCTCTGATCTCCTCTTCTAGTGGCATCAGAACTAGACATGGCTCTAACCAGCCTTTTACCTATGGTCTTACCCCTACGATAAGCTGCTCTAGGGATAATCTGGAATTCTTCAATTTCTGGACAAGCTTCCTTAAGTAAAGGACAATTCCTCTTGATAATATTGAACACTTTTTGGCTCATGGTGTTATAAGATGTAACAAAATTCATTATTTTATTAGCAGATATAGTATGTGACTTATGGAGACTTTTAATAGATTGTTCTACTATATCTAATTGCTGACTATCATAACCCCTTTGGATAAATTTATTTTTCATCTCTGCAAATCTGGCTGTTTTCTTTTGGTCTGTGACTATTCTGTCCACCCTCATTAATTGGGATTTTTGGACACTGTCAAACACCTTAGGGAGGTGAAAACTGGTACAATGCAATAAGGTATTGCGGTCTGTGGGCTTCACAAATAAATCAGTAGTTAAGGACCCATTCTGTTTGAGGACAGTAGTGTCCAGAAACTCCACCTTGTGGCAATCATGTTTGCAGCTGAATTTTAGGAAAGGAACAGCATTCTCAATGTTGGTCTGACAATGCTCCTTGAACAAGGGGTCATTGTAAACTACTCTTTCTTCAATGTGGTCCATGACCAAACAGACATAGGCTGGGGCCACATTGGACCCCATAGCCGTCCCATTCTTTTGCATGTAAAACTGCTTGTCATGCAAAAAGAAGTTATTGGTCAATACCAGGTCCAACAACTGGATAAGCCATTCTTGTTGTTGTCGACTATGTTGACCATGCTTGGCTAGTGTATTGCTAATACAATTAATCCCCATACTATGCGGTATGACAGTATATAAAGAATTTACATCCCATGTGGAAAGAATAACATCATCTCCCAGTGATTTAAACTTAGAGATACATTCAATGAAGTGACCTGTGTCCCTAATATATGATTTTCCTTGAGTAACCATAGGGGATAAAACCTTATCCAAAAACTGGGCTGTGGGACTAAGCAGGGAGTTTATCCCAGCCACAATGGGTCTCCCTGGGGGATCTATCAAACACTTGTGGACTTTTGGCACCACGTAAAACACAGGCACAATAGGATGATCAGGAAGCAAAAAATCATACAATTTCTTTGTTGACAATTCATTAGTTTAACCCATATCTAACATTCTCTTCAAATCTTAGTGGACACTGTTAGTGGGGTCACAGTCCAGTTTCATATAAGTGGTTTCATCATCAAGCTGTCGCATAATTTCCTTTTTGTACTTCACTGTGTCCATTACAACCACCGCACCGCCCTTATCGGCGGGCTTAATGGTGAGAGTTTTGTTATTTTGTAGGGTTGTGAGTGCTTGGTATAGATTTTTGCTCAAATTGTGTCTATTGTCATCTTTGTGATTACTGATTAATTTCTTAAAGTCGGTGTCCACAAGTTTAATGAAAGTCTCAACAGCCACATTGTCCCCTGAAGGGTTAAAGGAACTTTTTGAGTGCAGACCCAAGGGAGTTAAATCAAAAGCACCTTCATTATGAATGTCCCGTATATTTTGTGTAAAGGACTGCCTATTTGGATTGTTAAAGAATGCCTTAAGACGTAGTCCCCTAAAGAAACGTGTCAGATCTGTCATGATGGAAAATGAGTCAGGAGTGGTGGTGGGGCAAAAAGATAAGCCCATATTCAGTACTGTTACTTCATCTGTAGACAATGCATATGAGGACAAGTTAATTACATTTACCTCTTTAGTTTGGACTTTGTTTTCAGTCGGGTCCCCATTCCTCCTCCTCCTCCGTCTGCCGCCCCTTCTCGTGTTGTACCTCCTCTGTCGTTTGGCCCCATTGTTCCTGATAAAAAAGAACTTGATGTGCCTTCACCGGCAACTGATGCATGTGCTGCGCCGGAGCTGTCGGTACTCGTATCACTATCCGTCGCCTTCTGATTACGTGACGTCATCCATCTTGAGCCTGTTTGCGTCGGACGTCTCCGTGGGCAAGTCCATCTATACACATTACCGGAAGTGTAATCCTGTTCGTGGCGTCGGAACTTCCGTCTTTTCCGTTCCTCTATCTCTGCCTTAGCCGAATTAACCCCTTCGACCACCTCCTGGTGAGTACGCTGGAACTCTTCCTCGCCCATCGTGTCCTGTAGCTTATTATTTTGTACTTCTATTTTCCCAGACAGCTCCTGCAGTTCACGGTTAGAGAATTCAATGTTAAGAATCATGAGGTCCATGGAATTTTTGTTCAGAATTTGTTGATATTTCGTACAAAACTCTGGGTTCTCTGAGAAGAAGGTGGGTTGGAGGGGGGACCTCATACCTCGGGGGATACGTTTAACTTTTTAATACTCAGCCAAAGTAGAGGCATGCAGTTGTAAATTCACTTGCCTTTTCATAAGTTTCTCCAACTCCCGCTTTTGTAAATCTTTATCCGGGGCAGTCAGAAATTCCCTTGGTCCCAGGGTCAGGGTAGCAATCTGTGCTGCCTCTTCATCTGTGTAAGAAAAGCTGCCTGTTTCACAGGCCATGGTGTAATTATCTTTAGGCAACTGCTGTATACAAAAAGTAATCCAGAAACAACAATATGAGGTGCTGTATTCCTTGAAAGGGAAAATACTGATATTTAGACAAGCAGGACCAGCACTCACTTAATCCTTAATTTTTCCAGTAATTTGAGTTGGTGCACACCAGGGGGACTCCCCTAACCAAAGTCCAGTGACAAATATAATAAAACAACACACTGCTGGCACTCAAAAAATGGCAACAGTGCCTTTATTACAGAGCAACGTTTCGGGGCTCCTGCCCCTTTATCAAGCTAACATATATGAAGAAAAAACACACATTTATGTACATAGGAGACCAATCACAAACTCAGAGGGAGGGGTCACACACCTGTTAAGGTCTCACCTGACCTAACAAATAAGTGAGTAATTCTCACATAGTCATATATTGGCTGTTATATGTTGGTGAGACGACCCAACGGGTCAAGGACCGCATATGCCAACATAAATCCACGATTAGAAATGAGAAAACTGCTAACCTCCCTGTACATGCACATTTCATTGAGAAAGGCCACCAAATCAACCAGCTCAGATACATGGTAATAGACCAGGCCCCTACACAGATTAGAGGGGGTGATAGGATTAAGGACCTCCTATATAGGGAGGCCAGATGGATCTGGAAGTTAGATCCTATGCACCCCAAGGGATTAAATAGGGAATTTGATTTACTTCCTTTTATTTAAGGCCTCTGTTCATTGTGTTTTTGTTCTAGTTGATCAATACACTATGGATATTTTACATGTAGCCAAATATTTAGCCATATAGCATAGTTTATATAGCAACTTGCTGCATCTGTTTTTAAATTAAGTCTTTTTCACATGAGGTTCTGAAGGGGTTAAAATTTTGACTATGTGAGAATTACTCACTTATTTGTTAGGTCAGGTGAGACCTTAACAGGTGTGTGACCCCTCCCTCTGAGTTTGTGATTGGTCTCCTATGTACATAAATGTGTGTTTTTTCTTCTAATATGTTAGCTTGATAAAGGGGCAGGAGCCCCGAAACGTTGCTCTGTAATAAAGGCACTGTTGCCATTTTTTGAGTGCCACCAGTGTTTTGTTTTATTATACTTGTCACTGGACTTTGGTTAGGGGAGTCCCCCTGGTGTGCACCAACTCGAATTACTGGAAAAATTAAGGATTAAGTGAGTGCTGGTCCTGCTTGTCTAAATACCATGGCAGCAACAACAGGCCAAGAAAAGTAAGAAAACTCAGGATACCTTGCATACCAATAGCTCCAGAGAGACTTAACTCAGCAGATGGGTGAGATAATTTCATATTCTGTTCGTGTGTAATTTGTGTTGAACTTTAAGCCCTCTTTTTACACACGGGCCTTGCAGTAACTGAGACTGAACTATTTTATGAATGTTACCTCCAGTTCTATACTGTCTGATAGCCTAAATATGGAAATTTGTCCTTTAACTGTTATTTTAGAAGTTTAAAATGGGATAGGCCATATTCCCCCATTGTGTGACATACAATGTCAAGTTACTTGTTTATGTTAGTTATTATTACTGTTTTTGTTAATATGTTGTTTATTTGTTGTCAACTGCCACCAAAAGCAGCGACTTATCACATTGCATTCATATTGGTCTAGCAACCCTGTGTTCAGGCTTTCTTTGCACATATGCTCTGACAACCAGACGAGAGCTAATATATCTCCACAAATATCCCCCCTATATCCACCGACAACATTAGTGGTGACAAGACAGACATGAAACCGATTAAGTTAATGACACAGAACGTAAAAGGGTTCAACATACCCCGTAAGAGACATATAGCATTCATGGACATTGACCACAAGCAAATTGACGTCCTATTTTTGCAAGAAACACACTACTTAGCAGGACAGGAGCCCAGTTTCTTTGCAACCACATATCCTATCCACTATCATAGCAGCCATTCCACTAAAAAAGATCTCAGGAGTTAGTATATTAATCCACAAATCTTTACCATTTCATCTACAACAAGTAGAGAGAGACAATGAGGGGAGATATCTGGCCTTGTTGGGTCTACTACATGGGAAGCCAGTCACATTAGTGAATATATATGCCCCAAACACTCGCCAGGCGTCCTTCCGTTAGTTCTTCAGTGATGTTCTAGCATTTTGCAAGGGCTCACTTGTTATCGGAGGAGATTTCAATACACCATTAAACCCTCTACTAGACAGCTCCACAACACTCTCTCAGGTGTCAAAGAGATCACTTAAATCCATCAAAGATGACCTAACACTTCTGGGGGTACATGACGTTTGGCGCACCCAACATCCCACTAGTAAAAACTTTACTTTTTTACTCAGCCCCGAAACACTCACATTCCCGCATAGATTATATTTTCATAGACCATACAACGATTTCTTCAGTAACACAAACGGATATTATCCCTATTACTTGGTCTGATCAGTCATCTCTTCCCTTTAAACCATACCAATGGCGTCTAGACGACGCACTGTTAAGACAACTTGATATTGCAACAAGTAGAGAAATCTTTATCTGAATATTTTTTAAACAATAACACGCCAGGTAATGATCCATACATACTCTGGGAAGCACACAAATGTTTCCTGAGGGGAGAGATGATAAAAATCAAATCGTCACAACGCAAAAATTATAGGACACAATATTTAGATCACACTACTACCTACCAACACCTAGATAGAATCTACAAAATAAATCCCCAAGACAACACTCTAAAATCCCAACGAGACCAAGCCAAACATAAGCTCACAAAATTTTTGGATAATTCAGCACAAGCACAAGCCCTGAAATTGCAACAGAGATTTTTCCTATAGGGTAACAAACCAGGCAAGCTATTGGCTAGAGCACTAAAAACGAAACAAGCTATACACTACATTGCTACACTCCAGGATCCCCCCAATAGGCCAACTGTAGAGACCCAGAGAATGACAGAGATATTTAGAAACTATTATTCCAGCTTATGCAACCTAATACCTAATAGAAACAAAGAGGATCATCAGTTACACTGCCATCAATATCTTGACCCTATAGATTTACCTACTATCCCAAAAGACGAACTAGAATTTCTCACCTCGCCAATTAAATCTGAAGAAATTGAGGCTGCAATTCACTCATTAAAGCTAGGGAAAAGCCATGGCCCAGATGGTCTTACAGGCTCCTACTATAAAAAATGTAAGCACCTTTTAATACCTCACCTACTTTCCATTTTTAACCATATTGATGAGAAATAGGATTTACCCCCTCCATGCTTGAAGCAATAGTAACAGTTCTGCCGAAACCATTTAAAGATCCGACTATTCCTTCCAATTACCGCCCGATCTCCCTCTTGAATATAGATATCAAGATCTACGCGAAAATACTAGCTACCAGTATTAATAAAATATTACCCTTGCTTATACACCCGGACCAGGTGGGCTTTGTGCCGCAGAGAGAGGCTAAAGATAATACTGTGAAAGTACTTCACCTAATACAATATGCGGCAAATCATAACATCCCCTTTATCTTACTTTCGACGGGCGCTGAAAAAGCTTTTGACAGACTACACTGGACCTTTCTAAATCTTACCCTACAGAAATTCGGCTTCCCTGACAGTTTTATCCGGAAAATATTCGCTCTTTATACAAAACCGACGGCCAAAATCAAAGTGAAAGGCTTCCTATCTACCCCTTTTCAAATTTCAAATGGTACTAGACAAGGTTGCCCACTATCCCCCCTATTATTTGTACTTTCTATGGAAATCCTGGCCACAAAATTACGCAGTAACCTTAGCATACATGGACTAACTATAAATTTGACCCATTATAAATTAGCACTATATGCTGACGATCTACTGTTAACACTAACCCACCCGAATACTTCTCTCTCTGCGATACAGAGCTCCATGGAGAGATTTGGCGCCTGCTCTAACTATCTAGTTAATCAACATAAATCGGAAATTCTCCCTATTTATTTGAGCGACAAAGATATCCAAACACTTCAATCACAAGTACCATACCTAATACAACAGTCCTCTCTAAAATATTTGGGCGTTCACCTTTCCAACGATTCGCAAAAGTTACACAATCTAAATTATGAAGCTCTTTTAAATACCATCACTAAAGACACATCACTGTGGTTAAATAAAAAAATATCCTGGCTAGGTAGAATAGGGGTGGCCAAAATGACCATTCTTCCTAAAATACTTTACCTATTCCAAACCCTTCCCATACCACTTCCAGAGACATATCTATCCAAGCTGCAAACGGTAATGAATTCATATATTTGGAGGAAGCGTCCGCCTAGAGTCGCCAGGGCTACCCTCTACCTCCCGAAAAAACTTGGGGGACTAGGGGTACCATATTTATCCAAATATAGAGAGGCAGTGTTTTTGAGAAGGATCGTGGACTGGTGTACACTTCCCCTAGATCATGATAAACTTTGGAAGACCTTGGAGCATGATCTTACTAATTCTGTTCAACTTGGTGTATATTGTTGGCAGCCAAAAGCAAATCACCCACCCTTAACTAAAGTTTACCCTATAATAAAAAGACATTTAATACATGGTCGCACATACTACATACACATCAATACCTCTCTATGATACCTTTTTCTCCAACATTGGTGTGTCCGGTCCACGGCGTCATCCTTACTTGTGGGAATATCTCTTCCCCAACAGGAAATGGCAAAGAGTCCCAGCAAAGCTGGCCATATAGTCCCTCCTAGGCTCCGCCCACCCCAGTCATTCTCTTTGCCGTTGCACAGGCAACATCTCCACGGAGATGGTTAAGAGTATGTGGTGTTTAGTTGTAGTTTTTTTTATTCTACTATCAAGAGTTTGTTATTTTAAAATAGTGCTGGTATGTACTATTTACTCTGAAACAGAAAAAGATGAAGAATTCTGTTTGTGAGAGGAAGATGATTTTAGCAGACAGTAACTAAAATCGTTTGCTGTTTCCACATAGGACTGTTGAGATGAAGTAACTTCAGTTGGGGGAAACAGTTAGCAGACTTTTCTGCTTAAGGTATGACTAGCCATATTTCTAACAAGACTGTGTAATGCTGGAAGGCTGTCATTTGCCCTCATGGGGACCGGTAAGCCATTTTCTTAGTCTCAAACAGAATAAAGGGCTTAATATGGGCTATAAAACTGGTAGACACTTATGGGCTATATCGATTGCTTTATTTGGGCTTTTTATACATGTTTATGCTGGTAATTCACACTTATAAACTTGGGGAACGTTTTTTAACGTCAGGCACTATGTTAGACTCCTTTTCCAGTCGTTATTTTAAGGGTTAAAGCTCTGGTGTGCAATACCTTTAATGCTTTAAGACACTGTGGTGAAATTTTGGTAAATTTTGAACAATTCCTTCATATTTTTTCACATATTCAGTAATAAAGTGTGCCCTGTTTAAAATTTAAAGAGACAGTAACGGTTTTGTTTTAAAACGGTTTTTGTGCTTTATTGACAAGTTTAAGCCTGTTTAACATGTCTGTGCCTTCAGATAAGCTATGTTCTATATGTATGAAAATCAATGTGTCTCCCCCTTCAAAATTGTGTGATAATTGTGCCATAGCGTCCAAACAAAGTAAGGACAGTACTGTCACAGATAATGAAGTTGCCCAAGATGATTCATCAGATGAAGGGAGTAGACATGGTTCTACATCATCTCCTTCTGTGTCTATACCAGTTTTGTCCACGCAGGAGGCCCCTAGTACTTCTAGCGCGCCAATGCTTATTACCATGCAACAATTGACGGCTGTAATGGATAACTCCATAGCAAATATTTTATCCAAAATGCCTGCATATCAGAGAAAGCGCGATTGCTCTGTTTTAAACACTGAAGAGCAGGAGGGCGCTGATGATTATTGCTCTGTCATACCCTCACACCAATCTGAAGGGGCCATGAGGGAGGTTTTGTCAGATGGGGAAATTTCTGATTCAGGAAAAATTTCTCAACAGGCTGAACCTGATGTTGTGACATTTAAATTAGAACATCTCCGCGCACTGCTTAAGGAGGTGTTATCTACTCTGGATGATTGTGACAACCTGGTCATTCCAGAAAAATTATGCAAGATGGACAAGTTCCTAGAGGTTCCGGTGCACCCCGACGCTTTTCCTATACCCAAGCGGGTGGCGGACATAGTAAATAAGGAGTGGGAGAAGCCCGGCATACCTTTTGTTCCCCCTCCTATATTTAAGAAATTATTTCCTATGGTCGACCCCAGAAAGGACTTATGGCAGACAGTCCCTAAGGTCGAGGGGGCAGTTTCTACTCTAAACAAGCGCACTACTATTCCTATCGAGGATAATTGTGCTTTCAAAGATCCTATGGATAAAAAAGGGTTTGCTTAAAAAGATTTTTGTACAGCAAGGTTACCTTCTACAACCCATTTTGTGCATTGTGCCTGTCACTACAGCAGCGTGGTTCTGGTTCGAGGAAGTAGAAAAGTCGCTCAGTAGAGAGACTCCATATGAGGAGGTTATGGACAGAGTTCACGCACTTAAGTTGGCTCTCTTTTATTTTAGATGCCGCTTTGCAATTAGCTAGATTAGCGGCGAAAAATTCAGGGTTTGCAATTGTGGCGCGCAGAGCGCTTTGGCTAAATTCTTGGTCAGCGAATGTATCATCCAAGACAAAATTACTTAATATCCCCTTCAAGGGTAAAACTCTCTTTGGGCCAGAATTGAAAGAGATTATCTCAGACATCACTGGGGGAAAGGGCCACACCCTCCCACAAGATAGGCCTTTCAAAGCCAAGAATAAGTCTAATTTTCGTTCCTTTCGTAATTTCAGGAACGGACCGGCCTCTAATTCTGAATCCTCTAAGCAAGAGGGTAATGCCTCACAGACCAAACCAGCCTGGAAACCGATGCAAGGCTGGAACAAGGGTAAGCAGGCTAAGAAGCCTGCTGCTGCTAACAAAACAGCATGAAGGAGTAGCCCCCGATCCGGGACCGGATCTAGTGGGGGGCAGACTCTCTCTCTTTGCTCAGGCTTGGGCAAGAGATGTTCAGGATCCCTGGACGCTAGAAATAGTTTTTCAGGGTTATCTTCTGGAATTCAAGGAACTACCCCCAAGGGGAAGGTTCCACATGTCTCACTTATCCTCAAACCAAATAAAGAGACAGGCGTTCTTACATTGTGTAGAAAACCTGTTAAAGATGGGAGTGATACACCCAGTTCCAATGACGGAACAAGGAATGGGATTTTACTCAAATCTGTTCGTAGTTCCCAAAAAAGAGGGAACCTTCAGACCAATTCTGGATTTAAAGATCCTAAACAAATTTCTCAGGGTACCATCGTTCAAAATGGAAACCATTCGAACGATTCTACCTACTATCCAGGAAGGTCAATTTATGACTACCGTGGATCTAAAGGATGCATACCTACATATTCCTATCCGCAAAGAACATCATCAGTTCCTAAGGTTCGCCTTTCTGGACAAACATTACCAGTTTGTGGCCCTCCCATTCGTGTTAGCCACTGCTCCAAGGATTTTCACAAAGGTACTCGGGTCCCTTCTAGCGGTTCTAAGGCCGAGGGGCATTGCAGTAGTACCATACTTGGACGACATTCTAATACATGCGTCGTCCCTTTCAAAAGCAAAGGCTCATACAGACATCGTTCTGGCCTTTCTCAGATCTCACGGATGGAAGGTGAACATAGAAAAAAGTTCTCTGTCTCCGTCGACAAGAGTTCCCTTCTTGGGAACAATAATAGATTCCTTAGAAATGAGAATTTTTCTGACACATGTCAGAAAGTCAAAACTTCTAAGCGCTTGTCAAGTTCTTCATTCTGTTCCACGTCCTTCCATAGCTCAGTGCATGGAAGTAGTAGGGTTGATGGTTGCAGCAATGGACATAGTTCCTTTTGCGTGAATTCATCTAAGACCATTACAACTGTGCATGCTGAAACAGTGGAATGGGAACTATACAGACTTGTCTCCAGTGATTCAAGTAGATCAGAAGACCAGAGATTCACTCCGTTGGTGGCTAACCCTGGACAACCTATCCCAGGGAATGAGCTTCCGCAGACCAGAGTGGGTCATCGTCACGACCGACGCCAGCCTAGGGGGCTGGGGCGCGGTCTGGGAATCCCTGAAAGCTCAGGGGCTATGGTCTCGGGAAGAGTCTCTTCTCCCGATAAACATTCTGGAACTGAGAGCGATATTCAATGCTCTCAGGGCTTGGCCTCAGCTAGCAAAGGCCAGATTCATAAGATTCCAATCAGACAATATGACGACTGTTGCGTATATCAATCATCATGGGGGAACAAGGAGTTCCCTGGCGATGAAAGAAGTGACCAAAATAATACAATGGGCGGAGGATCACTCCTGCCACCTATCTGCGATCCACATTCCAGGTGTGGAAAACTGGGAAGCGGATTATTTGAGTCAGACATTCCATCCGGGGGAGTGGGAACTCCACCCGGAGATCTTTGCCCAGTTGACGCAACTATGGGGCATTCCAGATATGGATCTGATGGCGTCTCGTCAGAACTTCAAGGTTCCTTGCTACGGGTCCAGATCCAGGGATCCCAAGGCGACCCTAGTGGATGCACTAGTAGCGCCTTGGACCTTCAACCTAGCTTATGTGTTTCCACCGTTTCCTCTAATTCCCAGGCTGGTAGCCAGGATCAAACAGGAGAGGGCCTCGGTGATCTTGATAGCTCCTGCGTGGCCACGCAGGACTTGGTATGCAGACCTGGTGAATATGTCATCGGTTCCACCATGGAAGCTACCTTTGAGACAGGACCTTCTTGTTCAGGGTCCATTCGAACATCCAAATCTGGTCTCCCTCCAGCTGACGGCTTGGAGATTGAACGTTTGATTCTATCAAAGCGTGGGTTTTCAGATTCTGTGATAGATACTCTAGTTCAAGCCAGAAAACTGGTAACTAGAAAAATTTACCATAAAATATGGAAAAGATATATCTGCTGGTGTGAATCCAAGGGATTCCCATGGAATAAGATAAAAATTCCTAAGATTCTTTCCTTTCTACAAGAGGGTTTGGATAAAGGATTATCTGCAAGTTCTCTAAAGGGACAGATTTCTGCTTTGTCTGTCTTACTACACAAACGACTGGCAGTTGTGCCAGATGTTCAAGCATTTGTTCAGGCTTTGGTTAGGATCAAGCCTGTTTACAGACCTTTGACTCCTGCCTGGAGTTTAAATCTAGTTCTTTCAGTTCTTCAAGGGGTTCCGTTTGAACCTTTACATTCCATAGATATTAAGTTGTTATCTTGGAAAGTTTTGTTTCTGGTTGCTATTTCTTCTGCTAGAAGAGTTTCTGAGTTATCTGCTTTACAGTGTACTCCGCCCTATCTGGTGTTCCATTCAGATAAGGTGGTTTTGCGTACTAAGCCTGGTTTTCTACCAAAGGTTGTTTCCAACAAAAATATTAACCAGGAGATAGTTGTACCTTCTTTGTGTCTGAATCCAGTTTCAAAGAAGGAACGTTTGCTACACAATTTAGATGTAGTCCGTGCTCTGAAATTCTACTTAGAAGCTACAAAAGAGTTCAGACAAACTTCTTCACTGTTTGTCGTCTAAAAGGAGAGGTCAAAAAGCAACTTCTACCTCTCTTTCCTTTTGGCTTAAAAGCATCATCCGATTGGCTTATGAGACTGCCGGACGGCAGCCTCCTGAAAGAATCACGGCTCACTCCACTAGGGCTGTAGCTTCCACATGGGCCTTCAAGAACGAGGCTTCTGTTGATCAGATATGTAAGGCAGCGACTTGGTCTTCACTGCACACTTTTGCCAAATTTTACAAATTTGATACTTTTGCTTCTTCGGAGGCTATTTTTGGGAGAAAGGTTTTGCAAGCCGTGGTGCCTTCCTTTTAGGTAACCTGATTTGCTCCCTCCCTTCATCCGTGTCCTAAAGCTTTGGTATTGGTTCCCACAAGTAAGGATGACGCCGTGGACCGGACACACCAATGTTGGAGAAAACAGAATTTATGCTTACCTGATAAATTACTTTCTCCAACGGTGTGTCCGGTCCACGGCCCGCCCTGGTTTTTTAATCAGGTCTGATGAATTATTTTCTCTAACTACAGTCACCACGGCACCCTATGGTTTCTCCTATTTTTTCCTCCTGTCCGTCGGTCGAATGACTGGGGTGGGCGGAGCCTAGGAGGGACTATATGGCCAGCTTTGCTGGGACTCTTTGCCATTTCCTGTTGGGGAAGAGATATTCCCACAAGTAAGGATGACGCCGTGGACCGGACACACCGTTGGAGAAAGTATTTATCAGGTAAGCATAAATTCTGTTTCCCTTGACAACCATACTGTCCAATACCGATTTTTTTTTTTTTTGGGAAGTTGGTCACACCAAGACTACAAAATAGTTTAGACAGCCTTCTCCCACTATACACACTGCTTGAGGAAGGGAAACTGATACCTAGGCAACATTTAATGGAACTGAATGTCACACAATTCACTCATTGGTTCAGATTTCTACAACTTAGCCACTTCTTATAACACCACCTGAATTTAAATATACCCCAACGATTATATCCTGGCACAAGGAACTTCCATACACTCTTACAGAACAGGAATGGCAGGTTATCTTTCAGAATACCGCTAAATCTGCACACTCAGCTGCCTTGTTGGAAACCAACTATAAATTTCTCCTCCGTTGGTATCTTACCCCCCATAGGTTGAAACATATCTTTCCTGAAGCATCTGATAGATGCTGGAGAAAATGTTCAAAGGTAGGCACCCCCTACCACATTTGGTGGGAATGTCCTAAAATAGTGATATTTTGAAGCAATATTAACCACAAAATGAGTAAATGATTGAATTTTGATATTCCTCTAGACCCCATGGTTTATCTATTCCATGTCACACCTAAACTCCCTTTTAAACAATACACATCACTTCTTCAACTGGCCATATGTGGCGCCAAACAAGTGATACCTAGAATGTGGAAATCTGAATCTACACCAACATTATCTATGTGGTTGTCACAAATGGAAACTAACTTATCTTTAGAGAGGTACTTTTACTACACAACAGGAAAGTTGGAATATTACACCAAAATTATGTTCTTTTGGGAAATCCCACTACCAACCTAAACCGAACAGTGCTCAGACATGAGCAGATGAAGAATTACCTACCAAAATATGTTTCACAGCAGCATCCCCATCCCCCCTCCCTATTACAGTGGACCCACGACACACCCTCCTGTCCATGACGACAAATATGCCTGTATACACACCTATTTTTGCAATACTTTTTATTAATTTTTTACAATATGTACAACCTCATCACAAATCAACACATATAAACAAAAAAAAACAAAAAAGAGAAAATACAATTCATAAATACAGATACGACATTGCCATTGAAGGAATACAAAACAAACTCTGTTTATCTTGCAATTTCAACAAAGCAAGACAAGGAAAAAAAAAAAAAAAAAGGTAATAGGAACAAAATTTCTTCTTTTCCTTTTTCCTTCTCTACAATGGCTCTCTCGTCCTATTTTGGACCCATAATCAACTTAGACCATCAATTATGCATAATACTACTCTAAAAATTCATATCATAAAGACAGATGAGAAAAATAAATAAATAAATAAATAAAAAATATATATATAAAATATATTTTTTCTCTGTCCTCTCGCCGCTCTGACACTCCCATCCCCCCATTCCGCTGCGTCACTCTAACCAGTCATGAGGAAATACATTCAATAATGTTAGCTCAGCAAAGCTCACAGATGATAGGAAGGGGGAAAGAATCGTCTTTTGTGACAATATAGGGTATGATAGAATGACCGGAGACCACTTCCAAAGAAATTTCTGTATTTTTTTCTCAGAGGCGTCATATAATTGATATGATTCAAACACTATTTGATCTTGTAATATTCTAAAGACCATAGTTAGACCAGGTATCCTCTTGGCTTTCCAGTTTTTCAAGATACAATGTCTAACAGCTAATATAATTGTATTTAAACTATGTATGGTGTTGCAATTGATCACATCATTTGATGACACCAAGAAAATAATGTCTTTCCCATCTAATGCTATTGTTACTTTGTATAATTTATTGAACCAATAGATAATTTTCAACCATAATTGTCTAACCTTAGGGCAGGTCCAAAACATATGGAGTGAGTGTGCCTTACCATGTGCACAACGTGGACATAAATTAGCTGTCATTGGATAGAATTTAGATATTTTCCAAGGTGATAAATAAAAGTTATTAATCATCTTCATATGCGATTCTTTCCATGATATAGGTATTTTACATTTACTCATAGCCTTAAAGCTCTGATTAACAAAATCATAATCTACTGATGGAAATTTTGGAGTCCATACTTTACAAAGCTTATCCAAGATAAGCTGGCTCTGTTTACTCAACAGAATATCATACATTAGAGAAATCGACGCATCTCCTGCAATAAATTTTTGAATACATAATTTAATATCCGCCCAGATCATTGTGGTCAAAATGCGCCACTTCTGGCTTGTGACAAAATGCCGAATTTGGAAGTAGGCAAATAGATCAACTCTATTAATCCCGAATTTGCTAAAGATATCTCCAGCTGATGCCATTTGGCCACCTGCATCTAAAACTTGTTTTACATACTGTAACCCTTTTCTAGCCCATTCTCTAAATGTTTTTTGATACAATCCTGGTGGGAAACTCGGATTGCCTACAATCGGTAAAAATTCAGAGATGGAAAAATCCAGATCTAACAAATTACAAAATTTCTGCCATGCAGATACAATGTTCTTAATAGAGATGAGACAACAAATATTCTGTGGCAACTTTTGAACAGGGATGTGTATAATAGCTTTCAATGCAAATGGCACAATTAGAAACGAGTCTACTTCTTCAGAAGCTACTATATTAGATCCAGCTATCCAATCTACCGCTATTTTAGCCAGAGCCACTATGTTATAAAATTTGATATTTGGTAGCGCTAATCCTGCTGTGTCTACTTTTTGCATTAATCTTTCCAAACCAATTCGAGACTTTTTATTATTCCAAATGAATTTGGAAAAAGCAATATTAATTAATTTTATATCCTTATTTAGAATAAATAACCAGAGATTCTGCAACGGATACAACAACCGCGGAAAGACAATGGTTTTAATTAAATTGACACGCGCTGTCAAAGAGAGTGGAAAAGCAGCCCATACCTGTAGATCTGCAATAATTTTCTGAAACAGTGGCCCATAATTATCTTTATACCAGTAACTAGGGTTTCTATGTAGAAACAGACCCAGGTATTTAATACCATCAACTTGTCTAAATGGACTGTTGGGTACTTTAGCCTGAGTATTGTTTAAGCACATTAATTCACTCTTTTCTAAATTTATCCTATACCCTGAGAAAGAGCTAAAGATTTCCAATGTATGCAGAATCAGTGGGATAGATTGTTGTGTATTTGCCAAAAATAATAACACATCATCTGCATATAATAATGTTTTAAGCGGCTGGGTATCCACCAAAACTCCCGATAATACTTTCCTGAGCTGTATTGCTAAGGGCTCTAAAGTGATATTAAAAAGTAACGGGGATAAAGGACATCCCTGTCTGGTTCCTCTTTGTAGTATTTTCGAAGATAGAATCCCATTAATTAAAATATAGGATATAGGGTTGTGATATATTTTGCAAATAAATTGTACAAATTCACCTTTAAACCCGAACTGATCTAATGCTCGAAACAAGTAGTTCCATACAATCGAGTCAAAAGCTTTAACCGCATCTAGAGATAAAATCGCCGCATTCTGCCACAACGGTCTCTGTTTGCACTTATCCACATTCCACATATAGTCTAAAAAATTAACCAGTTTACGTATATTTTTCTATGGATTTCTCCCCGTCATAAATCCGGTTTGATCTGGATAGATAATTTTATGTAGCGAGACAGATAGCCTAGATGCAATAATTGACATTAAGATTTTATAATCTGTGTTTAAGACCGAAATTGGCCTATAAGAGGCCGGATCCTCCGCATTTTTATCCTTTTTTAAGATAAGTGAGATGTTAGCTGCAGAAAAGTAATTAGAGATAGAGCTCTGCGAGCAAAAATAAGAATTAAAAAGCTTTTCTAGAATTAGAGATATCTCTGTGTTTAAACAGCTATAGAACTCCACCGGGAGTCCATCCGGACCTGCTGCCTTATTTAGCTTTAACTTATCTATTGCTTTGCTAATTTCTTCCAAGGTAATTGGAGCATTAATTACCATTAAATCATCAGACAATATTTTTGGGACCTCTATCGTGTTCCAAAACAACTCTTGCTTTTCATTATCAATTTCAATTCGATTATATAACTGTTGATAATATGTATGAAATATTTCTACAATTCTATTAGTTTCGGTAACTTTACCTGTATCTGATTTAATAGATAAGATAAGATTTCTCTTTTGCCTCACTTTGGATAGTCTAGCCAAATATTTTGCAGAGCAACCATGTACTCCTCTAAAATGCAAATTAATTTTTGTCTCTTCTTCTAGTAATTTGTGCTTTAAAAAGAGATCTCTTTCTTTTCTATGCTCTCTGTATTTCCCCCAATTAGCCGCTGTTGGATAAGAGCAATATTTTCTATAAGCATTCTTAACTTGGTTTGTAATTTGAATTTCTCGTGCTCTATTCTTTTTCTTCCCAATGCTCACAAACGCTTGAATCTCTCCCCTGATAACAGTTTTAAATGTTTCCCAAAAAAACTCTAATTTATGAAGACTACTTAAATTCTCATTATAATAGTGTTGCCATACTGTTTTTAAAAAAATCACAAATTTAGGATTAGTATATAGGTGTCGGGGAAAAGTGAATCTAGGGATTCGCCCTCTTTCTTTATTACCTGAGAATAGGGAAAATGAAACTATAGCATGATCAGATACACAAATCTCTCCCATTGTACTTTCTAGATCCTGCAATAGGAGTATTTCAGAGATTAGAAAAAAATCTATTCTAGAAAAAGTGCTATGTGCTTTAGATTCACATGAAAATGCCAATACATCTGGGTTTTTAAACCGCCACACATCCACCAACTTTAACCTCAAGCAAAATTGTCTTAGATATTTAGCTTTTTTTTTTTTAAATCTGTCTAGCTCTGGACTAAGAGTTGCTTTAAAATCTCCGCCTAAAATCAGATTTTCTGCGACAAACGGGAATAACTTTAATTTCATCTTATCCCAAAATTCAACTGAAAAATCATTTGGGGCGTATACATTACATATGACTAAATTCCAATTTTTTACTTGTATCTGAAGCAAAATAAATCTAGCTGCTGGGTCAACTTCAACATTAATTATCTTATAATCCAATTCTCTATGCAACAGTATAGCAACTCCACATTTTCTAGCTACCCCTAAGGTAGAAAGAACCTCCCCCACCCACTTTATTTTTAACGTAGCAGCTTCTTGTTCATTAAGATGAGTCTCCTGCAAGAGTACTATATCTGGTTTATACCGAGTTAACGTTTTAATTACTAATTTACGTTTAGCGGGGGAAGCTATTCCCCCTACATTCCAAGATATAATTTTAATTCCTTCCCTCATCCACCGTTTATATCAATTTGGTACGGCCCATGATAGGGACGAGGGGGGAGGGCAGCTCGCACGGACAGGAGGGATCCCAGACAGCGGGCGGAGAGAGGAAAAGAGAGCGGAGGAGAGAGAGGAGGAAAAAAAATAAAATATATAAACAAGAATAAAAACCATATCACACATAAAATACAATATAACAACTTCATTGTATCCATTAACATAGTATCCCTGTTATTTTGAAAAAGAAAAAATTCCATATGGGATAACCTTTCCATTCTATCCGGACTAAAATTTTACCCTGTTTCTATAGATTTTTTTACATCTGCCACCTCATCAAAAGAGTGTTTAATGCCTTTATCTTCAATAATTATACGAGCTGGGTATATCAAGCGAGCTTTAACCCCTTTATTTATTATCTGCGAGCAATATGGGGCCATTAATTTTCTTTTAGCTGACGTCTCATATGAGAAGTCCTGAAACAACAGAATCCGACTCTTTCCAAAAATTGGTGGATAATTTTTTTAAAATAATTTCAATATTTCAACTTTGTCTTGAAACTTTAACAATTTAAAGATACAGATTCTGTTCCTCATGACTCCATCCGAGGAAGATTTCTTAGGGCCCAACCTATGTGCTCGTTCTATCGCTAGCGGTAGCAGTTCGGTGGGCATCCCTAGTGTTTGTGGCAATGTAATTGAGGTGAATTTCAACAGATCCTCATATTCAGATATTTCTGGGAGACCCACTATCCTAATATTGTTACGCCTGGAGCGATCTTCTAGGTCCTCCAGGCGTGACTGCATGTTTTTAATTTTAGCTTCCTGTTTCTGTATTAAGTCTCCGTGAATATGAGAAGTATCTTCTACCTCAGAGATTCTTGTCTCAGCCTCAGTTAATCTATTCGAAAACGGCCTAACTTCAGAGGACAGTGTAACTAATTCAGCAGAAATTGTCCCTAGCTCTTTTTTAATTACTTCAAATTGTGGGGAAAATATCTATTTTAGCTGTGAGATCAGTGTTTGGGAATCATAGGCCATTTTATTAATTTCTGTTGGGATATCTAAACTGGTATCTGGTGTTTTGCTGCTTTTTTTTTCTTTAATTTTTACAGGCATTTTGGGTGAATTAGATTTCACCTGAGTGATAAATCTATCCATAAAGGATAGAGTAGAAAAAATAATAAATCAAGTGCACATTAAAGTGAAGACCCTCAAATACAAAAACAATAGCTAAAACGAATATCAACAAATCTCTATACCCCCCTCCCCCCCTTCCCCTTATATTATATTTCCAGGATTAAAGTGTGACAAATATAATAGTGATACTAAAATAATTTTAATAGTGTATAATAGTGTATACAGGCCTGTAAATCTCTCCTACTAATAACCAGTTAGTTTAGCTATTCCTGTATATGAAAAAAGAAAAAAAGAAGAGAAAAAAAAAACATACACAGAGCTTTCCTGTTCTTTATAGTTCAGCTTAGTCGCTATTTTATAGGTGCTTATATACCACTTCAGTATAGGCCTACACGCTGAATTTTAATTGCCTGCATCTAAATTCTCTATAACCCAGAAATATCGTAGTAATATGTTAGAGAAAGAATATATTCAGCATCTATAACCACCCTTACAATACGTATCTATATATATACAGGCAGACAGTCCCAGTTTACCATATTCAGTGTCTCCCTTTAGGAGATATAATTTAACCAGATTACTTTTGGCAAGACAACATAGGATTGAGCACAGTGAGTATCCCTACACAGTTCAGCTTACACAGTAGATCCCAATAAATGCATTCTCATAACTCTATTAACCAACTAAGGAGATTATCCACTTTCCTACGATGATATTTTGCCCTCCGTTTTCATATGGCAGACTAGTGTTCTGTGAGATACTCTTTCACATTAACTTAGGAGCCATTACACATGTATGAATACCTAATAGAGCAGTGTATAGTCACCCTCTGTCCCTACTGATACATCAAAGCAGCTTAGCTGCAGCAATGTTCCTTTTACTTTACGTTTTTATCAGGCACTAGTTCTCATAGATGGCTGGTATCACAGTCATTATATTTCTCCCTTGCCTTGTAATTACCGCAAACTAGCCGGCCACTCAGTTCCATTCAATATTAAAGGCAATGCACAAATTAACTCATATGGCCCGTCTCGATCTCCTTGAGCTGTATATGTCGGGGCCTGCAGAGCCGCTCCTTACCCCAAACAGTAATGCTCCGTCACTTCCTGTACACTCCTTCCAGCTTTAGTACGTGCTCGAGAGTTCCCCACACACCTCTGTTTCTCACTGGTAGAGCAAGGGGGCTCGAGCTTCAAATCACTCCAGGATTGGTCAGGATCCTCCCTCAGCTGTATCGCAACTTTTACCGCTGTCAGCTGTATTGATCCACAGTGGTCCAGGGGAGTCTTTGACACCAGGCAGGCCCTAGGAGGTGTAGCCACCCCACAACGGGCACCGCTCTCCACACTTGACTGTGACACGGTCCTTGTCACCGCTCTACTCCGGCTGCTCCATAGCGTCTTTATCGCTGCCACCGGCACTGACTCCAGCGAACACCGCCACCGACCACCGGACCCCCAGGGCACATGCAGTAAATACAATCACAGACCCAAGGTACCAGA
This sequence comes from Bombina bombina, assembly GCF_027579735.1. Lineage (NCBI taxonomy): Eukaryota > Metazoa > Chordata > Amphibia > Anura > Bombinatoridae > Bombina > Bombina bombina. The sequence continues at coordinate 521,189,330 of NC_069502.1, forward strand.
TTTGACGGTGTTAGTTTTAGCCCTTTTCCTCTTTTCCAACTTTTTTTCTTTTTCTGTATTGTTCAAACTTTGAAGTTGCGGCTCGGACTAAAAAGCCGTTATAAAAAGTCCTTTTTAGGGGTTTCCGACCGGGGCTAGAGTCTACTTGCCCTGCTCCCTAGGGTGCTATTCTGCGCCAACAACGGGAGAGATGGCCGTAGGGAATTGTTATGCAAACTGCTCACTCTCCATGCACCACGCCGGTTTCAGCGTGCGATACTGAGCAGCTCCTCCCACAGGAAACCCCAACTGCGCGGTCTCTGGGCCACACACCTATTTTTGAAATAAACAACAATTACTATGACGACTGGGGCCAATACATCAAGCTTTAATGTCTCTGTATAGTCTACTAGACTGTTAATCTCTCCAAATTAAATCTACACTCTGTCTGGCTAATGCCTCTGTGAAAGTTTTATTCGCTAGAATCACTTATAAATGACTGACGTGTAAGTGAGAATTTTTTTTTTATACCCTTTGATAACTGTCTGAATGTCCCCCTTTAGCAAATGCGGAAAGCCATAAGAGAGCCCTGTTTTTTAAAACTTGTAAAGTTGCTTAGATTATAACGTGAGCAAAAATGTGACAATGTGATGATATCTTATGTGAAACATTTTTTTGTTGTATTGTGAAAATTTTTTTTATTAAAATATTTTTTTATTGAGGTTATAAAACAAAACAAGTTACAGTCAAAATTCCCAAAGTAAATATGTTCATACAAGCAGTAAAGTTTACATTCAGTACTGTATTGGTTTTACAAAACAGACCTCAGGTTTTCGATTATGACAGTGTTAGGATATCCCCTTAGAAGTTAATAAGGTTTTGCGTTAGAATGATAACCCCTAGTAACAAGCGGGGGCCACTCTTGGACCCCAGGATGCAGTAATGACCTTTAAGGGGAATAACTGGGGAGATAGGATTGATTGGGCCACTCTTGGACCCACAGTAATATAAATAACAGCAGTTAATTAGCAACAATAATTAAAACTTATAAGAGAACACTGTGGGCTCAATCTTTCAGAAATATTGTTATAGGTCTTCTATAATGAAGCACTCATGGGCTGTTTGCTCTGGAAGGCATATGCATATATATATTAAATGTACAGCTAGGATTGTACACCTAGAGCCTTGTCTTAAAGCATTAGTAATGGACTGGTAATGGCAGCTCATAGACTTGTGGGTCATAAGGTGTTTTTTTATTTTGTACTGATCTCCAGGCGGCCATGAGGACCTGTACATTATAAGAGTGCTAGCAGGATAGACAACCCATCTAAAATATCTAAAAGGATAACACATAAACAGCATACTGATATTACTGCCCTAAACAAACCTAATAATGGACAGAACATAAATGGGCAGAAGTGAATAGACAGTGTATACATTCGACTTGTGAAACTACATGAAACAGACACAATAACATACCAGGTATAGGTAGCTGTGGTTGCATGTTTACCATAGAGCTGCCTGAAAAAGACATAATAAAGTATAAAAAAAAAAAAAACATTGGACTATACTAGAACCTGTCAGTTTTGTGTTTATATTTATACATTCCCAGGATGCTGAAGTGGGTTGAAGTACGGCCCGTTTTTAACTCTGAGTGCGAGGTAGAGAGTAAGCAACATGTAATGTCCCCCTAGGCTTTATATATTATGAACAGTTGTGTATTTACAGACCGCATTAATAAATTCCAGGTTTTTTGCATTAATAAAGTTGTGTCTCTATTATAGTCCAACTAGCAGGGCAGTTCTAGGCGCTTGGTAATACTGTCATTAAACAAAACAGTGTCCCAGGCTAGAAGATCAGTTCAGTAATAAAAGGCTCTAGCCTACCCCTGTTTTCCGAATTTGGCCATCTGGAAGGTGTTGGTTCAGCCAAAAACAGGCACATCGCTTCTGAGAAGCGCAGCTTTCATAGCTCCCAGTCCCATCCGATGAGAGCTCTGCGTATTGCTGATCAGAGGTTTGCAAAACCGACAGCCTCGTGGGATCCACCCAGCATTTCCACCCTGCCAAGACAATCCCGGTCTGCAGCGTTCGAACAGCGAGCTCACACGAACTTCTCTCTGTGCCTCCACCCTCCGAAGGCAAGGTAGAGGCCGGCAAAGCACCGGCATCCGGGATCGGAGTCCCCTGGCAATTTGGGCTCAACGCCCCCCTTCTCAGGGGTAAGTCCACCGGAGCGGGTATGGAAACAAATTCGTTAGGCAGGGAAGTCATCACGTCTCTTATGTTGAGATTTGGAGAGGTAGGCTGTGTACCTGTGGCTCCTCCTCCATTGCTCTGCTACGGCTTGGATCGGCATGGGAAGCCCTCTCTATGGCCTCAATTTCACTTTTGTAAACCAGTCGTGACAGGCTTGGAAACCCCCTCAGATTCTGTTGCTGATAGGTCCGGTTTTGTGTGCCGTGAAGGTGTGAGGAGCCTGCAGAGCTCCTTCTCTAGGCTCCGGTAGCTATCATGTATCACCTGGGTCACGGAACACTCCCACTTATCTAGAGCTTCCATCTTTCTGGTATAGTGGTATTGTGCTGTTCAAATGATAAAGCCCCTGCTTATTGCTGTATTGCGAGAATAGCAGATTCCCACTTTAGCTGTGAAGCGTAAACTATTGTGGGTTAAGACTGCCCACATGAGGCACAGCTAGTTGTGGGGACAGGCTGAGGCTTCTATTATAGGGGAAGGCCTCAAAAAATAAAAGTCCGGTACTGAGGGCAGTGTAGCCCAGTCACCATCCAAAACCCTATATCTGGATTGCGGACCTCTTCAGACAAGTCTCTCCACTATTTTAATCAGGATATTGCCCAAAATATGATAAATTTAGGAACAGTAGAGAGGGCTTGAGGAGCTGAAGCTCAGTGCGACCAGTAAGATGGCCGCTGTCCCCCTGTATTGTGAAATTTTGACACAAATAAAAGATTAAATAAAAAAAAAAAAAACAATGATACATATAACATATATCTGTGTTAATTCCTAAGTGCGCACTGATAAAAAATAAAAACTATAAAAACACAATATAATTTAAAAATCTTAACAATTGGATGACATTGTAGAACACTTTTTTCAAGATAAAAAAGGTTGTTTTTTTTTTGGGGGGGGGCGGAGTTAGTCAGCAAGCTGAGTGGTCGTCTATGGCTGCTGCTCCGCGGTTAGCTTTGTGAACATTTGTTTTAATAACATCTAAAACCAAGACTACTGGCCTTAAAGGATCATCCAGATTGAGCTAAACAGTGGGGCATCTTATTATCCAGCAGCTTAAACTGTCGAGAGCCGAGGGGAAGCCCACACCGGCGCTTGCGGCCTGTGCCACGGAGTGCTCTTTTCTCCTCAACGGCACATTGAGCTCACAGCCAGTCTTCCCTGAGCTCTCCTGGGGTCGCGGTTCTTACTGAGGCTACAGCTCCGATACTGATTCCCTGCAGCAGTGAGGCCCTCACTTGCCACGTTGAGATCCGTCAGCACCAGTAGCGATCTACACTTCTGCAGATTCCGCCGAGGGACTGTCTGGGGGAGTTGAGGCTCCTGAGAGCCAGCACTTATACACGGCTGGATCCTCTGGTAATAAAGTGGCTGCTTAGAGGAAGATTGTGTCCATCAGGTGAGCGGCCTCTTTTGGGCCCACATATGTAACTCTGTTCCGGTACTTAATCAGAGGGCAAGAGACTCATAGAATCCCCATATAGGATATTGGGCAGACTTTCCCTGAAGCTGGAGACATTTGTAGATCCCCACGTAGGAGCAACATTATTTCTCTTTCAAACTACGCTGACAGTGGTAGTGCTGCACCAAGCTAGTTTCACAACCCACCGTGGAGGTTAAGGGGTACAGGGAGCTTACTCTAAATACAGAAGAATACTATCTAGCTTGAGAATTCTGACGGTTGCAGTGTATTTACTACAAGATAAGCCGTGGCCAGGCATTCCTTTTAATAAATACACATAATAATAGCAGCTACGTTACAGGCTATACCTGAAACCCTTGCATTATATCGCCAAGTAATACAGGCATTCAGCTAAGGGGCTGTCACAAACGACAGCTATTGGGGTTGCTATTTAATCTGTATGCACTTTATCTGATCTAAGGGTTCCTCCTGGCTCTTGCATTAAACCTGATACCATAATAGTGCGGGGATGTTCCTCCTTACCTCTTCTCATAATTTCTGTATAGGGGCTTGGCAGCTGGACCCCTAAGTGTATCAAAATTTTCCATACATAGGCCTCAGCCTCCATGATGGCGTAAAGTACCTGGGATCAGGTGCCCTCCCCTCACCATATGCTAACTCTAGCAATTGAATGACATCCTGATATGTTTTGCCTTAATCTTATTTTTACTCTGGCAGGGTTTTGTGCTGCTATTTATTTGGTAGACCTAAACCGATACTCAAGCATTTTGAAACTCTATAAGTCATATAATGTCACAGTCCTCAAAAAACAGAAACTAAACAACAACTAGATCTAAGAACTCTGTTGCTGATCATTTTAAACCCATAGATTCTACGGCCCTTAAGGGCTCACTGTCCCCCCAGCTATACCCAGACAGACCTGACAGGAATGAACTGCCACTATCCCAACCCACTGAAGACGAGATGGAACTGCCCGTGGGTTCGGATATTGTGGATACTCTAACTAAGAGACTAAATGCCCTGCAGGATAATTTGACCTCCACAATTAAATCCTCAGTACCGGATCTTAAAAAGGAGCTGGTAGAGATGGACGAGAGGACTGAGGCGCTTGAACGCAAGCAAGAAGACCTTGCAATTGAACAACAGAATATAATTGCGCATTCCCACAACCTGGCAGATTGTTTCTGAACTAGAAGAAAAGGTGGCTGACCTAGAGGACAGGTCACGCCGTAACATTAGGTTTCGTGGGATCTCTGAAGAAATTCCACAAGGCGAACTTGAGTCCTACGTTAAAAATTTCGGTGTCACTCTGGCTCCACCTTCAACTGCCGCTGATATGCTGATAGGGTGCACAGGCTCCCCAGAGGGAAGAATGCCCCTAGGGACAAACCCAGGGATGTAATTGCTAGGTTTCATTTTCTTTTGCATGATGTACCGAGTCCACAGATTCATCCTAACTTGTGGGATATTGTCCTTCCTGACAGGAAGTAGCAAAGAGAGCACCACAGCAGAGCTGTCTATATAGCTCCCCCCTTAACTCCCCCCCCCAGTCATTCTCTTTGCTGGCTCTAAGCAGGAAGAGTAAAGAGAAGAGGTGTTAAACTGTTAGTTTTATTTTATCTTCAATCAAGTGTTTGTTATTTTTAAATGGTACCAGTGTTGTACTATTTATTCTCAGGCAGGACATAGACGAAGATTTCTGCCTGGAGGATGATGATCTTAGCATTTGTAACTAAGGTCCACTGCTGTTCCCACAGAAGCTGAGGAGTACAGGAAAACTTCAGTGTGAGGAACAGTTTCTTGCTATACAGCAATGTTCAGTCATATTTTCTGCAGAGACTGTGTTAACTCAGAAAGGCTGACAGTGTCCCCATTAGGGGAAGGGTAATTAGTAATCCTAGTGTTATCAGAGGTTTTTACTAGCTTGCATAAAGGGTTAATTTTTTTGTGGGCACTAAGTTTATGTGAATTTGGGACAAACGTTTTTTGTGTCTGGGAGTAACGTTTTTTGGTTTATGGGACATTTGCTTGAGGGTTCTTTGGGGTTGTTTATAACCCACATGGCTTTCAGGCAGGCTTTGTTAGTTTTGTGTAGGCCCCAGCAACATCGAGTGAGGTGGGCGGGGCCTACATTTACAAGGAGCAAGCAACTTCTCCTGAGGTCCTGAGAGTCTTCTAAGGGACTAATTGAAACTTTAAACCCCATATTATCGCTTCCTAAGGGCAGGTAGGGCCACAGCAGAGCTGTGGCAAGGTGCTTTAGGGGGTTTTAACCGGTTTTAGACATATTTCAATCCGTTTTTTTTTTCATTTGGGCGTTTATTGCTTTTTTACTTGTGGTGCAATCTTTCTAAAGCTTTGTGGGTACACTGTTAAAATTTCAGAAAAATTGAAGCAATTTTAACCTGTTTTGCAGTTTGTGTATGACTTTTTTTCTCTTAAAGGCACAGTACCGTTTTTGCAAATTATGTTTTTTTCATTAAATAAAGTGTTTTCCAAGCTTGCTTACTTTATTACTAGTCTGTTAAACATGTCTGACACTGAGGAAACTCATTGTTCAATTTGTTTAGAAGCCATTGTGAACCCCCTCTTAGAATGTGTCCCACTTGTACTGATATGTCTATAAATTGCAAACAGCATATTTTGACTTATAAAAGTTTGGCATTAGATGATTCTCAGACAGAAGGAAATCAGGTTTTGCCATCTAGTTCTCCCCAAGTGTCACAACTAGTAGCGCCCGCACAAGCGAAGCCAAGTACTTCTAGTGCATCTAATTCTTTCACCTTGCAAGATATGGCTTCAGTTATGAATACTACCCTCACAGATGTTTTATCTAAGCTGCCTGGGTTGCAAGGGAAACGCAGTAGCTCTGGGTTAAGAACAAATGCTCAGCCTTCTGACGCTTTAGTAGCCGTATCCGATATTCCCTCACAATGTTCTGAAGTAGGGATGAGGGATTTGCTGTCTGAGGGAGACATTTCTGATTCAGGAAAGATGGTCTCTCAGACAGATTCAGATATGACGGCATTTAAATTTAAGCTAGAGCACCTCCGCTTATTGCTCAGGGAGGTTTTAGCTACTCTGGATGATTGTGACCCTATTGTAGTTCCAGTGAAATTGTGTAAAATGGACAAATATTTAGAGGTTCCTGTTTACACTGATGTGTTTCCGGTCCCTAAGAGGATTTCGGACATTGTTACTAAGGAGTGGGATAAACCAGGTATTCTGTTCTCTCCCCCTCCTGTATTTAAGAAAATGTTTCCCATTTCAGACACCATAAAGGACTCATGGCAGACGGTCCCTAAGGTGGAGGGAGCTATTTCTACCCTGGCTAAGCGTACAACTATACCTATTGAAGACAGTTGTGCTTTCTTTGATCCTATGGATAAAAAATTAGAGGGTCTCCTAAAGAAAATTTTTGTTCATCAAGGTTTTCTTCTTCAACCTATAGCATGCATTGTTCCTGTAACCACTGCAGCTGCCTTTTGGTTTGAGGCTCTAGAAGAGGCTCTTCAGATGGAGACCCCACTAGATGATATTTTGGACAGAATTAAGGCTAAAGTTGGCTAATTCTTTTATTACAGACGCCGCTTTTCATCTTGCTAAATTAGCGGCTAAGAATTCACGTTTTGCCATTTTAGCACGTAGAGCGTTATGGCTTAAGTCCTGGTCAGCTGATGTGTCATCTAAATGTAAGCTTTTGTCCATCCCTTTCAAAGGTAAGACCCTATTCGTGCCTGCATTGAAAGAGATCATTTCAGACATTACTGGAGGGAAGGGTCATACCCTCCCTAAGGATAAGTCAAATAAGACAAGGACCAAACAAAATAATTTTCGTTCCTTTCGAAACTTCAAGAGTGGTCCCTCTACCTATTCCCCTGCTGCAAAGCAAGAGGGGAACTTTGCTCAATCCAAGCCAACCTGGAGACCTAATCCGGCTTGGAACAAGGGTAAACAGGCCAAAAAGCCTGCTGCTGCCACTAAGTCAGCATGAAGGGGTAGCCCCCGATCCGGGACCGGATCTAGTAGGGGGCAGACTCTCTCTCTTTGCTCAGGCCTGGGCAAGAGACGTTCAGGATTCCTGGGCAGTAGAAATTGTAACCCAGGGATACCTTCTAGATTTCAAGGATTCCCCTCCAAGGGGGAGGTTCCATCTTTCTCAATTGTCTGTAAACCCGACAAAAAGAGAGGCGTTCTTATGCTGTGTAGAAGACTTTTTTACCATGGGAGTGATCTGCCCAGTTCCAAAAGCAGAAGAGGGGCAGGGGTTCTACTCCAATCTGTTTATAGTTCCCAAAAAGGAGGGAACCTTCCGACCAATTCTGGATTTCAAGATCCTAAACCAATTTCTAATAGTTCCATTTTTCAATATGGAGACCATTCGGACTATCTTACCATTGATCCAGGAGGGTCAATATATGACCACCGTGGACTTAAAGGATGCGTATCTGCACATTCCTATCCACAAAGATCATCACCAGTTCCTCAGGTTCGCCTTTCTGGACAAGCATTATCAGTTTGTGGCTCTTCCTTTCGGGTTGGCCACGGCGCTGCAAATCTTCACGAAGGTGTTAGGGTCCCTTCTGGCGGTTCTAAGGCCACGGGGCATAGCAGTGGCGCCTTATCTAGACGACATTCTAATTCAAGTCAGCATGAAGGGGTAGCCCCCGATCCGGGACCGGATCTAGTAGGGGGCAGACTCTCTCTCTTTGCTCAGACCTGGGCAAGAGACGTTCAGGATTCCTGGGCAGTAGAAATTGTAACCCAGGGATACCTTCTAGATTTCAAGGATTCCCCTCCAATTGGGAGGTTCCATCTTTCTCAATTGTCTGTAAACCCGACAAAAAGAGAGGCTTTCTTATTCTGTGTAGAAGACCTTTTTACCATGAGAGTGATCTCCCCAGTTCCAAAAGCAGAAGAGGGGCAGGGGTTCTATTCCAATCTGTTTATAGTTCCCAAAAAGGAGGGAACCTTCAGACCAATTCTGGATCTCAAGATCCTAAACCAATTTCTAAGAGTTCCATCTTTCAATATGGAGACCATTCGGACTATCTTACCATTGATCCAGGAGGGTCAATATATGACCACCGTGGACTTAAAGGATGCGTATCTGCACATTCCTATCCACAAAGATCATCACCAGTTCCTCAGGTTCACCTTACTGGACAAGCATTATCAGTTTGTGGCTCTTCCTTTCGGGTTGGCCACGGCGCCGCGAATCTTCACGAAGGTGCTAGGGTCCCTTCTGGCGATTCTAAGGCCACGGGGCATAGCAGTGGCACATATCTAGACGACATTCTAATTCAAGCGTCGTCCTTCGAACTAGCCAAGTCTCACACGGACTTAGTGTTGGCCTTTCTAAGGTCTCACGGGTGGAAAGTGAACGTAAAAAAGAGTTCTCTTTCCCCCCTCACAAGAATTTCATTTCTAGGGACTCGGTGGACATGAAAATATTTCTGACGGAGGTCAGGAAATCAAAGATTTTGTCCACCTGCCGAGCTCTTCATTCTATTCCTCGGCCGTCAGTGGCTCAGTGTATGGAGGTAATGGTAGCGGCAATAGACGTAGTTCCGTTTGCTCGCTTGAATTTCAGATCACTGCAACTATGCATGCTCAATCAGTGGAATGGGGATTATTTGGATTTATCTCCTCAGATTAATCTGGATCAAGAGACCAAAGACTCTCTTATTTGGTGGTTGTCACAGGATCATCTGTCGCAGGGAATGTGTTTCCGCAGGCCAGAATGGGTTATAGTGACGACAGACGCTAGTCTTCTGGGCTGGGGTGCAGTCTGGAATTCCCTGAAAGCTCAGGGTTTGTGGACTCGTGAGGAGGCTCTCCTACCGATAAATATTCTGGAATTAAGAGCGATATTCAATGCTCTCCAGGCATGGCCTCAGCTGGCTTCGGCCAGATTCATCAGGTTTCAGTCGGACAACATCACGACTGTGGCTTATATCAATCATCAGGGCGGAAGAAAGAGCTCCTTAGCGATGATAGAGATCTCAAGGATAATCCAATGGGCAGATGCTCACTCTTGCCATCTGTCAGCGATCTATATCCCAGGTGTAGAGAACTTCAGACTTTTCATCCAGGGGAGTGGGAACTCCATCCGGAGGTGTTTGCTCAGCTGGTTCGGCTATGAGGGAACACCAGAGTTGGATCTGATGGCATCTCGTCAGAACGCCAAACTTCCTCGTTACTGCTCCAGGTCAAGGGATCCTCAGGCTGTACTGATAGATGCTCTAGCAGTACCCTGGTCGTTCAACCTGGCTTATGTGTTTCCACCTTTCCCTCTCCTTCCACGTCTGATTGCCAGAATCAAACAGGAGAGAGCATTGGTGATTTTGATAGCGCCTGCGTGGCCACGCAGGACTTGGTATGCAGATCTGGTAGGCATGTCATCCCTTCCACCATGGTCTCTGCCATTGAGACAAGACCTTCTTATTCAAGGTCCATTCAAGCATCCAAATCTAATTTCTCTGCAACTGACTGCTTGGAGATTGAACGCTTGATTCTATCAAAGCGGGGTTTCTCTGAGTCAGTCATAAATACCTTGATTCAGGCTCGAATGCCTGTTACCAGGAAAATTTATCATAAGAAATGGCGTAAATATCTTTTTTGGTGCAAATCCAAAGGCTTCTCCTGGAGTAAAATCAGGATTCCTAGGATTTTGTCTTTTCTCCAAGAGGGATTGGAGAAAGGATTATCAGCTAGTTCCCTAAAGGGACAGATATCTGCTCTGTCTATTATGTTGCACAATCGTCTAGCTGATGTTCCAGACGTTTGGGCTCTTTGTCAGGCTTTAGTTAGAATTAAGCCTGTGTTTAAACCTATTGCTCCGCCATGGAGTCTAAATTTAGTTCTTAGAGTTCTTCAGGGGGTTCCGTTTGAACCCATGCATTCCATAGATATTAAGCTTATATCTTGGAAAGTTTTGTTCCTAGTTGCTATCTCACAGCTTGAAGAGTTTCTGAGCTATCTGCATTACAATGTGACTCTCCTTATCTTGTGTTCCATGCTGATAAGGTGGTTTTGCGTACCAAGCCTGGGTTCCTACCTAAGGTTGTTACTAACAGGAATATCAATCAAGAAATTGTTGTTCCTTCTCTGTGTCCTAATCCTTCTTGTAAGAAGGAACATCTGTTGCACAACTTGGACGTGGTTCGTGCTTTTAAATTTTATTTGCAGGCAACCAAATATTTTCGTCAAACATCTTCTTTGTTTGTTGTCTATTCTGGAAAGCGTAGGGGTCAAAAGGCTACGGCGACTTCTCTTTCCTTTTGGCTGAAAAGCATCATCCGTTTGGCTTATGAGACTGCTGGACAGCAGCCTCCTGAACGGATTACAGCTCATTCTACTAGAGCGGTAGCTTCTACATGGGCTTTTAAAAATGATGCTTCTGTTGAACAGATATGTAAGGCTGCGACTTGGTTGTCGCTTCATACCTTTTCAAAATTTTATAAATTTGATACTTTTGCTTCTTCGGAGGCTATTTTTGGGAGAACGTTTTTGCAAGCAGTGGTGCCTTCCGTTTAGGTTCCTTTCTTGTCCCTCCCTTCATCCGTGTCCTAAAGCTTTGGTATTGGTATCCCACAAGTTAGGATGAATCCGTGGGCTCGGTACATCATGCAAAAGAAAACAAAATGTATGCTTACCTGGTAAATTTCTTTCTTTTGCGATGTACAGAGTCCACGGCCCGCCCTGTCTATTCAAGACAGATAGTATTTTTTAATGTAAACTTCAGTCACCTCTGCACCTTATAGTTTCTCCCTTTCTTCCTTGGCCTTTGGTCGAATGACTGGGGGGTGGAGTTAAGGGGGGAGCTATATAGACAGCTCTGCTGTGGTTCTCTCTTTGCTACTTCCTGTCAGGAAGGACACTATCTCACAAGTTAGGATGAATCCGTGGACACGGTACATCGCAAAAGAAAGAAATTTATCAGGTAAGCATAAATTTTGGTTCTTTTACCTATAAAGAGCAGCTTATGAGAGCAGCATTTGCCAAGCCTCAACTCTCCGAGAACCTCCAGCATATACAGGTATTTCCCGACTTTTCTCAATTCACTTTTCAGAAGAGAAGTACCTTTCGTGAACTCACCCAATCTCTCAGATCTCGTGTTTTAAAATACAGATGGGGTTATCCAACTAAATTATCCATAGAGAGGGTACTATATTCACAGTGGACTCCCCGGCTAAAGGCGAAGATCTCCTCAAGAAATGGGATCAATCTGGAATTCACAGAGACCAGAGTCCTGCTGGTTCTTCTAGTTTAAGGCCCACGGCAGATCAATGGAACCCTCTTCCACAGCGTATACCTGTTGGAAAAAGGAATCCAACCTCCAGAGACTCTTCCCCTGGATAATCTGATACGTACTTATTTGATAACTTATGCTCTGCATGGGCAACTATAGATGTACTCTTATTTTCCTATTTTTTTTTGTTGTTATTGGTTTGCTCCTTGACCGTTCTTATGTTCCGTATATGTTGGGGTATGTGATCTTCATGTCAAGAGTCTCCTATCGTCCTTGGTATCTAAAGCTGGATGTGGACTACACCCCTACAATGACACAAGGAAATTATTGCTGGCTTTGGCCAGTGGACATACAAGTTGTTAACTCTAATAACTTATTATGTCTCTAGTTACATATGTTCTTTTTAGACTTGCTAACTTTATCTTGTCTTGTTATATGTATTCATTTTTCTTAAAGGAATGTGAAGTGGCTGTTGACCTGGGCCCCGCCCTACGGGGTGCTTAGACACAGTGTTGCTATACCCACTATTCTTTGTGACTGTGTGGCAGAGTGTGAGTTGTCTGTCTGCCCCGCATGGAGATGGGTTCATAATGCTGTTTTGACACTGTTTTTTTTTTTTTTTTTTTTTTTTTTTTTTTTTCCAGCTTAGTGTACTGCCCTAATGTGCTGTCATATGCTATTATATGTATTAGCTAGCCTGCATCTTTCCTTATGGGACAAAACAATACACCATCTAAATGGTATTTGTCTGCTCTCTAGCTGAATGCTCGTCATCGTTGGGTCCCACCTGGAAACAGGCTCATATGGAGGTACTGCCTAAATTTATTCTGATAAATCTAATGTATGTAGTAGATAGGGTATGTATGGATTCTATATAGTTTTTTTCTCTATGTTTAATTGAGATAGGCATTTGTGTATGAAAGATCTACTATGTTCTTTTGTTCAGATTATGCTAGCTGTAGACCTCTTATGTGCTTTTCGTACTTAGTTTCTTAACATGCCCGGAGATACTGTCATCGGCCTTGGCTTCTCCTCATGTGACGGGTTGGTCTAGCTTTTTTTTCCACTCTCTCCCCTTGATGTTTGGTGGAGTGTAAGCTGGTGTCCCACTTGGATATTGGTTTACAATGCTGCTATGACACAGCTCCTCCTGATAAATGTATTACTCTAATATGTTATTATTTTCATTCATCTGCCTGAATTTTTTTCTTCATGGGACAGGACAGTGCTCCATGTTTAAGCGATTCTTCAACGGTCTAGTGGAGCATGTGTTACCGTTGGGCCCCACTTAAAAAAGGGTTCATAAAAGTAGTATTACCAATTTTTTAGACATATGAAAAACATACATTGGCTACGTAGTTTTGATTTATCTAATTATCTCTAATCCCAAGGCCAGGTCTGTGTGGCCTTATAATCTCCTCCTCCCCCCCCCAATTTTACTTCAAGTTTACGGACGTAAGCTTATGGATTTTTAAGAATCCCTTCCTATTCAATCACTGTGTACTGGCCCAACTGATGTCTTGTGGCATATAAGTCACAAGCTTTACTTTGCCCTGACAATTATATAACCCAGCCTTCCTACTTTTCTCTTTCTCCCCTTTTTTTTTCTTTTTTGTTCTCTCTCTTCAACCCCCCCTTCCTAATGGCGACATCACTTAGGTTTTTGACCTTAAACACCAAAGGTCTGAATACGCCTACCATGCAAAGTCTACTGACCACTTACTCCAAGAAACTTAAAGTTGACGTTTTATTCGTTCAGGAGACTCATTGGACTGTAGAACAAACTCAACCCTATAAATTATAAATTTCTCTACCCAAACTTTATGATGACTTCATGTGCTGATAAAACAAGAGGGGTAGCTATCCTGTTACACAGGGACTTACAGTTTGAGCAACTACACGTAGAAAAAGACCCCAATGGTAGATTTATTATCTGTGTTTGTAAGATCAACAATAAACTATATACTCTGGTTAATCTTTATGCTCCCAATCACCAACAAATCCAGTTTATCAAAAAGGTTCTTGATAAAGCTAGACTGGTTAGGCAGGACCATATCGTGGTGGGAGGGGATTTTAATACTGTATGGGACCCTGCGCTCAACAAGAAACTCAAACTAGGTAAAAGCATTGATACCTACACTACCTCTTCAGCAGCCAAGTTCAGGTTCACTGCCATGCGACATGAGCTCTATGATGCCTGGAGGGCCTGTCATCCTGGCGATAAAGACTTTAGGTTTTTTTCTAATCCACATCACACCTACTCTAGGCTCGATTATTTCTTCTCAGACTCTAGACGTCTTAATGAAGTGACTGATTCCTGTATACATATCTGCCCATGGTCTGACCATGACGCAGTTTCCTTCAATGTTTCCGCTTCTCCGGCTCCTAGGGGTGGCCATGCGTGGAGATTCCCTGGCTACCTTTGGGAAGAACCGGGTTTTAGAGACTCTCATTAACGCTTGTTGAAGTCATCAAATTTAATAAACCAGACCAGACTTCTTTTCAAACTATCTGGTTAGCACTAAAAGCATATATCCTAGGGTTCTGCATCTCTGAAATGGCTAAATACAAAAAGTATGGAGGGCTTTTGGGTCAACTGGTGGCCCGTTTGAGGGACTTAGAAAAAACTAACAGAAAAAACCCCACTAGCCAGACTTCCAACGATATCTTAGTAACTTGGCGGCAAATTTTCACTATAGAATTGGATAGGGTTAAAGCCAACTTAACAAGGTTTAAACAGCTTATGTATTACAAAGGCAATAAGGCAAACAAGCTTTTAGCCAGAAAACTCAATGCTAGAGCTGCACATTCCATGATTCAAGCCCTGGAAATTGATGGATCTAATGATATTGGTAATGCCTGGATTACTATCATAAGCTCTACAATCTTGAAGAATCGGAAAGTCTTGATATCCCTCCCCTAGATCTGACACAGGGATTCTTGCGATCCCTTAAGTTACCCACACAGTCGGAAGACTCCCAAAATTCCCTCTTGAAGCCTTTCACTATTAAGTAGATTCTTAGTTTCATCAAATAGCTTAAAGCTAATAAATCTCCTGGACCAGACGGTTTTACGGGGACCTTTTACAAAACATGTAGACAGCATGTTGCACCTCTCCTGTGTTCACTATTTACAGAGGTGACAGAATTGGGCAGATTCTCTATGGAATTTCTGGAGGCGTCCATTATAACGATTCCCAAACCAAATAAAGACCCCTTATATTGTGCTAGTTATAGACCTATTAAGTTAATAAACCTAGACCTAAAGATCTATTCCAAACTCTTGGCCAACAGAATAGTCTGCTTACTTCCGTCTGTCATACAGGTAGACCAAGTTGGTTTCACTTATGGACGACAGGGCCCGATAACACCCGCAAACTGCTCCAGATATTTGCGGAATCAGCAAAATTGCAAGTTCCTACCATAGCCCTGTCACTTGACACCGAAAAAGCGTTAGACGGGGTGCGGTGGGACTACCTCTGGCAGGTTTTAAAGACATTTGGCTTCCCCCCGCAATTTATTGTGATGGTCCAAGCCTTATATTCGGCTCCATTTGCAACGATTAAGGGTGTTGGCTTTCGGTCTAGAGCCTTTTCCATAATGAATGGTACCAGCCAGGGCTACCCCCTTTCTCCTTTGATCTTTGCCTTGGCCATGGAACCCCTCGCCCAAGAGCTTAGACGTTCCCAGAAAATTGAAGGTGTCACAATAGGAGGTTGTACTGAAAAATTGCTCTTTTTGCGGACGACCAGACCATCCTACTAACCAATCCTCGATCCTAAAGTTTTTTGGTACTTTGAGTTTCTACAAAGTTAAAGGGACATTGAACCCAAAAATGTTCTTTCATGATTCAAATCAAGCATGCAGTTTTAAGCAACTTTCTAATTTACTCCTATTATCAAATTTTCTTCATTCTCTTGGTATCTTTATTTAAAATGCAAAAATTTAAGTTTAGATGTCGGCCCATTTTTGGTGAACACACTGTGTTGTTCTTGCTGATTGGTAGATGAATTCACCCACCAATAAACAAGTGCTTTCCATGGTTCTGAACAAAAGAAAGAAAGAAAGCAAGAGAATGAAGAAAAATTGATAATAGGAGTAAATTAGAAAGTTGCTTAAATTTGCATGCTCTATCTGAATCATGAAAGAAAACATTTGGGTTCAGTGTCTCCTTTAATGTTCTTCAAACCGAGGCTCTAGCGATTAATGTAGACAGCGCCACCCTCACGGAGCTTAAGACCAGCTTTCCTTTTGACTGGAATACTGATTTGATTAAACATCTGGGGATACTTCTAGGCCCCGACATATCTAGAGTTATCAGAGATCATTTTGAACCACTAATTGCTGATATCAAGAAACTCCTTGGTAGGTGGGATTTTAGAGAAATCTCTTAGATGGGATGAATTGCAACTCTGAAAATGGCCATTCTGCCTAAAATCCTTTATTTTTTTTCGCTGTATCACACACACGATTCCCAAAATGTATCTTTCTGATACATTCTGTCTTCCTTACATATGTTTGGAGGGGTAGATTGCCGAGAGTGGCAAACCGCATTCTTCAACTGCCCTATTCCAAAGGCGGTATAACTTTTCCAAACATTTATCTCTATCATGATGCCACTCGTTTAGCTCATATTGCTGGATGGAGCAATTCTGCTGAACAGCCAGCATGGTACCTCCTAGAAGCTACTCTTCTTCCCAGAGATCTTAAGTTAAGTGATTTGATCTGGATACCCAAACACAGGCTGGCTGATCTATCACTTACAAATGTCATTATATTAGACAACTGTCAAGCCTGGCATCGCCTCAGACATCATAAGGAAATTGCCCCGCATCCTTCCCTTGTTCATGGCATGAGGGGGCTAATGATGGGCCTTCCAGACATTCATTTATCCGAGTTGACTTCTTGGCACATTATAGAATTACGAGATCTATATAAGCAAAATTAGTTACTTTCCCCCTCACAAATTTTAGATCTAGCGACCCCTGCTCCTAAATGGCTCCTATTTGAAAGTTATAGAACACCTTGGCTTCTGTCGGGCGTGGTGGTTTCCAAAAACAAACTTGAGGGAATGCACCAACTGGGAAAAACGTTGGAACCAGGGAAGCAAATTAATTAAACCACTCACAAGCTACTATCTGGCCTTGCTTAGTGACTATAGTGAAGATATACCCTGGCAAATCAAAGCTTGGAGCCGAGAGATTAATATCTCGATTACGACTAATGATGGGCCTTCAAGACATTCATTTATCCGAGTTGACTTCTTGGCACATTATAAAATTACAAGATCTATATAAGCAAAATGAGTTACTTTCCCCCTCACAAATTTTAGATCTAGCGACCCCTGCTCCTAAATGGCTCCTATTTGAAAGTTATAGACTACTTGGCTTCTGTCGGGCGTGGTGGTTTCCAAAAACAAACTTGAGGGAATGCACCAACTGGGAAAAAACATTGGAACCAGGGAAGCAAATTAATTAAACCACTCACAAGCTACTATCTGGCCTTGCTTAGTGACTATAGTGAAGATATATCCTGGCAAATCAAAGCTTGGAGCCGAGAGATTAATATCTCGATTACGACTCTTGATGTGGAACGTGCAACTACCACAACCAAACGCGCTCTACATTGTAATACATACCTGGAGACGTATTTCAAGGTCCTCCTTAAATGGTACCTGACTTCTTATAAACTGGCAAAGATTTATCCAGCTGCCTCTCCACTGTGCTGGAGAGAATGTGGACATTCAGGCTCGGATCTCCATATCTGGTGGTCATGCCCAAATACCACTTCCCTATGGAGCCGGGCCTTTACTCTCGGATTTAGACATGACATTATCCCCAACCCCAGACCTTGCTCTCCTACACATTGGTCTTCAAGATCTCCAGAAACCTCAAAAAGCCTTGGGAGCCACTATTTTGACTGCAGCTAAGGTATGCATAGCCTGATCCTGAAAACAGGTAGAAACCCCAAATTTTGATCAGGTCACCCACCTAACTGACTACCTAGCTTCGATGGAGAAGGTTTTTTTTTTAATGGGATTGACCACATGGAGAACTACTGGGCAATCTGGGATACAAAGCTTCACTTTAGAAACCCTACTCGTGCTAAAGCAGTAAACCCTGTAGGATAGCGCTCATTCCCTCCTCACCCTATGTTACTGAATGCCTCACTCATCCCTTCCCACCTCCTTTTTTTTTTTTTTTTTTTTTTTTTTTTTTTTCTCTCCTCCCCACTCTTTATTTTCTTATTTCTCCCTAGTCTTTATCTTTAACTAGACCACATTACCTCATTGTTCGGATACTAACCCCAGAGGTAGCGGCTTACTTCCTTGGAATAATGTAATACTTTGTATATTGTACTTATGTCATATTTCCTTAATAAAAAACAATTTAAAAAAAAAAAAGTCTCTTTATAAGCTTAAACGCGTTGATGATGATGTTGTGAGCTAACAAGAACAACTCAGAGGAACAGACTAGGTTTTAATGAGCAAATCACTAAGGCAAAAAAGTTTTTTGCTAGGACAGATCTCAGCGCCTTCTCAGAATAACCTAACATCTGTATATCCATTAATGGAGTGGATACGCAAAGGAATACTGCCCCTGAACACGGGGTTGCTGCAAAGATATAATTACTTGGCAATTTGACTAGCCTGAAGAGAAGAGGTTACTGCATTACAGAAGACAACTTTAATCTCACTTCCTCCGATGCGGAAAATAACCCCAAGTGAAGGAGCCAGTGTATAAACAAAAGAATTTGGTGGCCCTGCTAATTTCGGTGAGAAAGTGAAAAAAAGTTTGTTTCGTTTTTAGGATTCAAGAAAATGTCAAAAATTGGCTACAAAGCTGCCGAATATAGTAAAGACACAGATGATCAAGGTAATCTCTTCTTGCAACACCTGTGGAAACAAAGGAGTCTACGGACATTTCAAGTATTTTGGTACATTGTTTGTTTGGCAATTAGGATCCACAATAACCGTTACAATTTGAATTTAACAGTAACGAGTGAGTGGACTCCCATTGGTTCATAATAGGTTATATAACCAAAAACATCCACAGAAGGAGCAACAACCAGGAAGAATTGTGATAAGTGTACCTATATGCTATACAAATAAGAACAGCATGATTTTTTAAGTGATACACCTATATGTTTAGTTAGTGTCCAATTAACATTGTATCTTTTAAATGGTACCATAGTGTATGGCTACATGTACTAAGCAGCGGGCGGACAGCTTCTCAACTTGCGAAGCTGTCCGCCCGCCTTCGCTACACACGGGCGGACAGCTTCTCAACTCGCGAAGCTGTCCGCCCGCCTTCGCTACACACGGGCAGCGGATCTGTTGATACGCTTGCCCATATGTATCATTACACACTCATCGGAGTGTGTAATGCCCGCCCAATCACGCGACTGAAGGGGCTGTCAATCACCGATTTCAGCGAGCTCTCTGGGATTTTCCCTCGCCACCTCAGAGGTGGCGTAGGGTGTAAGAAGCAGTGGTCTAATGACCGCTGCTTCTTACATTGCGGGAAGCAGGCTCGCATATGCGAACCTGCCCCTCAAAGGCTCCGGAGCAGCTTTTCAGAAGATCCTGGAGCAAAGAACTGCTAAATCCAAGTTTAATATTAAATATCTCGCAAAGCTTTTGTTTTTGCCACCTGCTGTTAAGATAATGTTATATAATGCTGCACTATATTATTTTATAAGTTTACTGTTCCTTTAATGGGAGGAGAGTCCACTGGTTAATTCATTACTTGTTGGAGTTAAGAACCTGGCCACCAGGAGGAGGCAAAGACACCCCAACCAAAGGCTTAAATACCTCCCCACTCCCCCCATCCCCCAGTCATTCTTTGCCTTTCGTCACAGGAGGTTGGAAGAGAAGTATCGGAAGATCCGGAGTAGTCTCTTATGGTGGGTAGTACTCTTTGCAATGGGACTGGAGTTTTAAGTAGTCTTGTCAGCCTCTCAGTGAGAGCATGGTTGAAAGTTAGAGTCTGGAGATGCAGGGAGAGTCTTTCTGCGAAACCATCCCCACTCAGATTAACAGCTCCATAAGCAATCAGCGTTGAAAACTATTGCTGCCTGCTTTCTGCTCTCAAGTCCGTGTCAGGAACGATGCTACTAACCTGTCACACTTGAAAGGCCGTGTTCCTGTTCTACGGCATAGATTCTGGTAAGATTGTTTCATTTTTTATACATGTATGATAACGCTAGAAGACAGGATCACAGTGTGACTCCTTTTATCTGTATAAAATCAAGGGTTAATATCTCCTGAGGGGGATTATTGATCATGGGGGAATAATCTTATACGTTTATTTGATTTTATGTGTGAGATGTTATGGGCTCATAGGCTGTTATGGAGTATACAGGTTTCACTTTCACTTTGAGAGCCATGTAGCTTACAAGCTTGGCGCACTTTTTCTCATAGCAGGGACGGTCCTGCATTGTGCACCATTTGATTCTTTCCCTCTTTCCTGACCGGGTGTCTATCAGAGAGGAGTCCTAACTCTCTGTATTGTCTGTGTCATGGGAGGTGGGGAGTGCCCCAGCTATTGGGATATAAAGGTGCAGTTTTTTTGAATAAAATTTTTTATTTTTATAGTTCTCCGGTTATTGCACTAGAGATGGAGGATTCTGTTACTTAGAGGGCACTCCCTCTATTCCTAAAGAGTAATTCCTGTTTATATTGTGATGAGTACCGCCCCCTCAATTATCTTACATATGCCTTGATAATGTTATAATATCAAACATGTTTGATACCACTGAGCCGTCCACCTCTGAAGAGTTGTCGTACAGTGAGGTGCGTACCCTACGTGCTTATCTCTCTACACATGCAGTTTCCCGTAGCATTGTTGATCCTCCGTCTGGAGGGGGGCATTTTTTCACCAGACTTTACTGCGCAGCTCAGACGGCTGTGTCTGCGGCCGTTAATGCTTTACCTCGCCCTGCTAAGCGCAAGTGAAAGGTTACATATGGCACTCCTTCCCAGAGTAATCTGGTTAATTTTTATCAGAGTAATCTTTGAGGCTGCGTGGAGTATTCAGAGTAATCTTTGAGGCTGCGTGGAGATTGAACGCTTAGTCCTAGCCAAAAGAGGGTTTTCTGAGAGTGTTATTTTTATTCTCATTCAAGCTTGTAGCTGGTTGCTTGTCGCATCTATCATAAGGTATTCTGTTCTCCAGGATTAACTGGAGAAGGACTTTTCTGCAAGTCCCCTGAGGGGACAGATTTCGGCCCTGTCTATGTTTCTGCACAAGAGGTTCGCTGAGCTTCCTGATGTGCAGTCATTTGTTAAGGCTCTACTAGGATCAGATCTGTGTTTAGATCTATTGCTCCACTTTGGCGTTTAAATCTTGTTCTTTAGGTTTTGCACGGGTTCCGTGGGAGCCTATGCATGAAGTAGACATTAAATTATTATCTTGGAAGGTTCCTTTTCTACGGGCTATTGCTTCTGCGCGCAGAGTATCTGTGATTACTGCTTTGCAATGCGTCCCTCCTTATCTGGCTTTCCATGCTGATAAGGCTGTTCTACGAACCAAGTTAGATTTTCTTCGTAAGGTTGTGTCAATTAGAGGGCCTCTTTGACTTCCTTATCTTTTTGGCTGAGGAGTGTCTTCCGTTTCGCCTTGAGACAGCGGGACATAAGCCTCCTCTGAGGATTATGGCTCATTCAACTAGAACTGTGGCCTCTTCTTTGGCCTTTAAGAACGAGGCTTCTATGGAGCAGATTTGTAAGGCGGCTACTTGGTCCTTTTTACATACTTTTGCAACATTTTACAATTTTGATGTTTTTGCATCGGCGGAAGCAGCTTTTGGGAGAAAGGTTCTGCAGGCTGTGGTACCCTCAGTATAGGGTTCATCTCCTTTTAACCTCCCGTTTTTTTTCATTTAGTGTCCTCTAGAGCTTGGGTATTTGTTCCCACAAGTAATGAATGAAGCAGTGGACTCTCCTCCCATTATGATGGAAAACATAAATTATGCTTACCTGATAATTTCAATTCCATCTGTTGGAGGAGAGTCCACGGCTCCTGCCCGTTTCTCCGGTGGGTAGACCTAATTTTTTTTTTTTTTTCTTCTGGCACCATTTATACCCTGATATTTATTCTACTGTTCCTTGTTCCCTTGGCAGGATGACTCGGGGATGAGGGGAGTGGGGGAGGTATTTAAGCCTTTGGCTGGGGTGTCTTTGCCTCCTCCTGGTGGCCAGGTTCTTAATTCCCACAAGTAATGAATGAAGCAGTGGACTTTCCTCCCACAGATGGAAATGAAATTATCAGGTAAGCCTAATTTGTTTTTAGTGAATTATTGTGTTTCAACCTACATATTAAATTGATAATTAGCATCTGTTTATTTTAATTGTTGAATCATGCACCAGACTATATGCCTACAAAATCTCTGACACTGCACAGTGTACCTAGAAGAGCTGATGCTGTTTTGAAGGCAAAGGGTTGTCATGCCAAATATTGATTTTATTTAGATTTCCTTTTATTGGTAGTGAAAGTCGACGATAACATTCTTAACCTATGGGAATTACTCTAACTGGCCACCAGGAGGAGACAGACACCCCAAACAAGACTATAAATATTCCTCCCACTTTCCCTACCCTACCAGTAGTTCTTTGGATCGTATCATGGAGGTAGGCAGAGAGAGGTGCTCTGTAAAAGAAGAAATTAAGTTTAACATGGATTAACTTTCTTGGAGAGCCGGGAATCATATATCCATATAAATCTCAATAGAGTATTTGTATATATAACACTGGTAGAGGCTGGGTCTCCCATGCCTCTTTCTAGTTTAACCTAAAGCCCCTGTCTGATAATGCAGTGTGTTTCACACTAAATTACAGACTTATCATGGGTAAGTGTCCACTCTTTCATAGCAACGTGTCTAATAAAGAGGTGGTATTAAGTCTTGTCCCTGCATCTTAAATAGTGTAATGTGTACACTTTGGCCCCTTGATGACAGGCAGTACTATGCCATTAACAACCACTGGTTTCTAGCGAGAGTCAGACACAATGGCTGAGAGGGGTACGCTTCATGCATGCTGATATGCAGGACACTGACAAGCATTTTTTCCTAGTTTGGACAATATCACATGGAAACATATGTTACTTAATGGGTTTGTAATATGGCTGCATTGGACATCTTTACCGGTCCTCCGGTTACTTAGTTCAATATGTGCAGGACCTCCCATTCCCCAAGGGACCGCTTCTTGCTGTTAAGGGTATCAGGAAGCTCCGTAAAGGGAGCTGCACTACTCCGCTGCGTGTAAGACCTCACAAGACAAGGTGAGTGGGGGGAACGAAGACAGGGTAGTAAAGAAGGCACACCAGGGCCAAGAAATATATATGGACGGTTTGCAACAGAGTGCTAGCAGTGTTCTGAAGAAGGATCATAATAGGAGGAACACACTTTTGGGGGCCAGCTGTGTGTGGTTAGACATGCAAGGGCCAAGGTGAAACTTCGTTAAAAATTATTAAACCTTATCATAGAAAAGCAGCTTGCTCTGTAATAAAGGGTCCCCCCCTCACGAAGAATAATACAGAATACACAGCTAAAGCAATCACTGTGAATAAACAGCTGGCCTAGTTTTGTATAGGCTTATACAGCTAAGGACGGCCTGCAAACCCGAGAAGGGTGCTTTAATTGGTATATCCCCCAGGCTAAAGAGAGCTTTAGGTCATAACTTTTCTTAAGCCAGGTACCGCAAGGTGGGTTAAGTCCCGGCTGCCTCCGAAGGGGGGAAAGTAGCTCTCTAGTTCATTCGCCTGAACATTCAGAGGATTACAGCAGTATATTTTAAGGAGAAACAGGGTGCTTAAGAGAGGAAAACTACTGGAAGCTAAAAACTCTCCCTGTCCCTGCCTGGTTGGATTTGCTAGACATTATATTGGAGCTATTACTAAAAGGGTACTCTTGTTGCAGCTAATCTGTGGAAATAGCGGCTCTATAACTGCATATACTTGACACAACAAATACATTTCTAAAGCTGTCCCGGAAAACTCTAAGAACAAGTTGCTAGCTGAAATGAAATTGATGTTGAAGGGAACATTATGAAAAGCTTTATTGTCTGTAGAATCACAGGAATTGTAAAACATGCTATGTACAATTTATATCTGATGGGATTGTAACTAATAACTTTTCTATAGCTTGCTATTGTCTAAATAACAGGAATATTTTTTAAAGGCCAATTGTGCGAATATAGCCTGCTTTAAGAATGTGATTGTTGCAGATGATCTTACAATTGTGTATACATATATGTACCAGGTTTATTAGGAAATTCTGAAATTTGTTATACATTTTGCAAGCAATTGCTGCCTCGGTCACTGTAAGAAGCAGTATTTCTGGGTATTTGAAATTGGAGTAAAAGGAGATAGTAATAAGAGGCTTTACTTGTTCGCAGAAATATTAGAAATACAAAATAATCCCTGTTAAATACTTATTTGTTGAGATAGTAGCTTAACAATTTCTCTGCAGCTTGCCATTGCTCATATAATAGATTTCTTTCATGTAATTAGCAAGAGTCCATGAGCTAGTGACGTATGGGATATACATTCCTACCAGGAGGGGCAAAGTTTCCCAAACCTTAAAATGCCTATAAATACACCCCTCACCACACCCACAATTCAGTTTTACAAACTTTGCCTCCGATGGAGGTGGTGAAGTAAGTTTGTGCTAGATTCTACGTTGATATGCGCTCCGCAGCAAGTTGGAGCCCGGTTTTCCTCTCAGCGTGCAGTGAATGTCAGAGGGATGTGAGGAGAGTATTGCCTATTTGAATGCAGTGATCTCCTTCTACGGGGTCTATTTCATAGGTTCTCTGTTATCGGTCGTAGAGATTCATCTCTTACCTCCCTTTTCAGATCGACGATATACTCTTATATATACCATTACCTCTGCTGATTCTTGTTTCAGTACTGGTTTGGCTTTCTACAAACATGTAGACGAGTGTCCTGGGGTAAGTAAATCTTATTTTCTGTGACACTCTAAGCTATGGTTGGGCACTTTATTTATAAAGTTCTAAATATATGTATTCAAACATTTATTTGCCTTGACTCAGAATGTTCAACATTCCTTATTTTTCAGACAGTCATATTTGGGATAAATGCATTTGTTTCAATCATTTTTTCTTACCTTAAAAATTTTTGACTTTTTCCCTGTGGGCTGTTAGGCTCGCGGGGGCAGAAAATGCTTCATTTTATTGCGTCATTCTTGGCGCAGACTTTTTTGGCGCAAAATTTTTTTTCTGTTTCCGGCGTCATACGTGTCGCCGGAAGTTGCGTCATTTTTTGACGTTTTTTTGCGTCAAAAATGTCGGCGTTCCGGATGTGGCGTCCTTTTTGGCGCCAAAAGCATTTAGGCGCCAAATAATGTGGGCGTCTTTTTTGGCGCTAAAAAATATGGGCGTCATTTTTGTCTCCACATTATTTAAGTCTCATTATTTATTGCTTCTGGTTGCTAGAAACTTGTTCACTGGCATTTTTTTCCCATTCCTGAAACTGTCATTTAAGGAATTTGATCAATTTTGCTTTATATGTTGTTTTTTTCTTTTACATATTGCAAGATGTTCCACGTTGCAACTGAGTCAGAAGATACTTCAGGAAAATCACTGCACAGTGCTGGAGCTACCAAGCTAAGTGTATCTGCTATAAACTTTTGGTATCTGTTTCTCCAGCTGTTATTTGTATTGCATGTCATGTCAAACTTATTAATGCAGATAAAATTTCCTTTAGTACTGTTACATTACCTGTTGCTGTTCCGTCAACATCTAATTTTCAGAGTGTTCCTGATAACATAAGAGATTTTATTTTTTAAATCCATTAAGAAGGCTATGTCTGTTATTTCTCCTTCTAGTATACATAAAAGTCTTTTAAAACTTCTCTTTTTTCAGATGAATTTTTAAATGAACATCATCATTCTGATACTGATAATGGTTCCTCTGGTTCAGAGGTTTCTGTCTCAGAGGTTGATGCTGATAAATCTTTGTATTTGTTCAAGATGGAATTTATTCGTTCTTTACTTAAAGAAGTGTTATTTGCATTAGAAATAGAGGATTCTGGTCCTCTTGATACTAAATGTAAACGTTTAAATAAGGTTTTTAAATCTCCTGTAGTTATTCCAGAAGTGTTTTATCTCCCTGATGCTATTCTGAAGTAATTTCCAGGGAATGGAATAATTTGGGTAATTTATTTATTCATTCTAGACGTTTAAGCAAATTATATCCTGTGCCATCTGACAGATTAGAGTTTTTTGGGACAAAAATCCCTAAGGTTATGGGGCTGTCTCTACTCCTGCTAATGTACTACTATTCCTACGGCAGATAGTACTTCATTTAAGGATCCTTTAGATAGGAAAATTGAATCCTTTCTAAGAAAAGCTTACTTATGTTCAGGTAATCTTCTTAGACCTGCTATATTTTTAGCGGATGTTGCTGCAGCTTCAACTTTTTGGTTAAGAAGCTTTAGCGCAACAAGTAACAGATCATAATTTTATAGCATTATTATTATTCTATAACATGCTAATAATTTTATTGGTGATACCATCTTTTGATATCATTAGAGTTGATGTCAGGTATATGTCTCTAGCTATTTTAGCTAGAAAAGCTTTATGGATTAAACTTGGAATGCTGACATGTCTTCTAAGTCAACTTTGCTTTCCCTTTCTTTCCAGGGTAAATAATCATTTTCGTTCCTTTCCTCACAACAAGGAACAAAAGCCTGATCCTTCATCCTCAGGAGCGGTATCAGTTTGGAAACTATTTCCAGTTTGGAATATATCCAAGCCTTATAGAAACCTATAGCCAGCTCCTAAGTACCTATGAAGGTGCGGCCCTTATTCCAGCTCAGCTGGTATGGGGCAGATTACGTTTTTCTTCAAAGAAATTTGGATCAATTCCGTTCTTAATCTCTGGTTTCAGAAACATTGTTTCAGAAAGGTACAGAATTGGCTTCAAGTTAAGGCCTCCTGCTAAGAGATTCTTTCTTTCCCGTGTCCCAGTTAACACAGCAAAGGCTCAGCATTTCTGAAATGTGTTTCAGATCTAGAGTTGGCTGGAGTATTTATGCCAGTTCCAGTTCTGGAACAGGGGCTGGGGTTTTATTTTATCTCTTCATTGTACCAAAGAAGGTCAATTCCTTCAGACCAGTTCCGGATCTATCATTATTGAATCGTTATGTTAGGATACCAACATTCAAGATGGTTACTGTAGGACTATCCTGCCTTTTGTTTAGCAAGGGCATTATATGTCTACAATAGATTTACAGGATGTGTATCTGCATATTCCGATTCATCCAGATCACTTTTAGTGTCTGAGATTCTCTTTTTAGACAAGCATTACCAGTTTTGTGGCTCTACCGTTTGGCCTAGCCTCAGTTCCAAGAATTTTTTTCAAAGGTTCTCGGTGCCCTTCTTTCTGTAATCAGAGAATAGGGTTTTGGTATTTCCTTATTTGGACGATATCTTGGTACTTGCTCAGTCTTCTCATTTTCGAAGAATCTCATACGAATCGACTTGTGGTGTTTCTTCAAGTTCATGGTTGGAGGATCAATTTACCAATCAGTTCATTGATTCCTCAGACAAGGGTAACCTTTTTAGGTTTCTAGATAAATTCAGTGTCTATGACTCTGTCCTTGTCAGACAAGAGAAGTTTAACATTGATATCAGCTTGTCAAAACCTTCAGTCACAATCATTCCCTTTGGTAGCCTTATGCATGGAAATGTTGGGTCTTAGGACTGCCGCATCAGATGCGATCTCCTTTGCTCGTTTTCACATGCGACCTCTTCAGCTCTGTATGCTGAACCAATGGTGCAGGGATTACTCAAAGATATCTCAATTAATATCTTTAAACCGATTTTACGACACTCTCTGACATGGTGGACAGATCACCATCGTTTAGTTCAGGGGGCTTCTTTGTTCTTCCGACCTGGACTATAATCTCAACAGATGCAAGTCTTACAGGTTGGGGAGCTGTGTGGGGGTATCTGACGGCACAAGGGGTTTGGGAATCTCAGGAGGTGAGATTTCCGATCAATATTTTGGAACTCCGTGCAATTTTCAGAGCTCTTCAGTCTTGGCCTCTTCTGAAGAGAGAGTTGTTCATTTGTTTTCAGATAGACAATGTCACAACTGTGGCATACATCAATCATCAAGGAGGGACTCACAGTCCTCTGGCTATGAAAGAAGTATCTCGAATTTTGGTTTGGGCGGAATCCAGCTCCTGTCTAAACTCTGCGGTTCATATCCCAGGTATGGACAATTGGAAAGCGGATTATCTCAGTCGCCAAACGTTCCATCCGGGCGAATGGTCTCTTCACCCAGAGGTATTTCTTCAGATTGTTCAAATGTGGGAACTTCCAGAAATAGATCTGATGGCTTCTCATCTAAACAAGAAACTTCCCAGGTATCTGTCCAGATCCCGGGATCCTCAGGCGGAGGCAGTGGATGCATTATCACTTCCTTGGAAGTATCATCCTGCCTATATCTTTCCGCCTCTAGTTCTTCTTCCAAGAGTAATCTCCAAGATTCTGAAGGAATGCTCGTTTGTTCTGCTGGTAGCTCCGGCATGGCCTCACAGGTTTTGGTATGCGGATCTTGTCCGGATGGCCTCTTGCCAACCGTGGACTCTTCCGTTAAGACCAGACCTTTTGTCTCAAGGTCCTTTTTTCCATCAGGATCTGAAATCCTTAAATTTAAAGGTATGGAGATTGAACGCTTGATTCTTGGTCAAAGAGGTTTCTCTGACTCTGTGATTAATACTATGTTACAGGCTCGTAAATCTGTATCCAGAGAGATATATTATAGAGTCTGGAAGACTTATATTTCTTGGTGTCTTTCTCATCATTTTTCTTGGCATTCTTTTAGAATACCGAGAATATTACAGTTTCTTCAGGATGGTTTAGATAAGGGTTTGTCCGCAAGTTCCTTGAAAGGTCAAATCTCTGCTCTTTCTGTTCTTTTTCACAGAAAGATTGCTATTCTTCCTGATATTCATTGTTTTGTACAAGCTTTGGTTCGTATAAAGCCTGTCATTAAGTCAATTTCTCCTCCTTGGAGTTTGAATTTGGTTCTGGGGGCTCTTCAAGCTCCTCCATTTGAACCTATGCATTCATTGGATATTAAATTACTTTCTTGGAAAGTTTTTTGTTCCTTTTGGCCATCTCTTCTGCCAGAAGAGTTTCTGAATTATCTGCTCTTTCTTGTGAGTCTCCTTTTCTGATTTTTCATCAGGATAAGGCGGTGTTGCGAACTTCTTTTGAATTTTTACCTAAGTTGTGAATTCCAACAACATTAGTAGAGACATTGTGGTTCCTTCATTATGTCCTAATCCTAAGAATTCTAAGGAGAAATCGTTGCATTCTTTGGATGTTATTAGAGCTTTGAAATATTATGTTGAAGCTACTAAGTCTTTCCGAAAGACTTCTAGTTTATTTGTTATCTTTTCCGGTTTTAGAAAGGCCAGAAAACTTCTGCCATTTCTTTGGCATCTTGGTTGAAATCTTTAATTCATCTTGCCTATGTTGAGTCGGGTAAGACTCCGCCTCATAGGATTACAGCTCATTCTACTAGGTCAGTTTCTACTTCCTGGGCGTTTAGGAATGAAGCTTCGGTTGATCAGATTTGCAAAGCGGCAACTTGGTCCTCTTTGCATACTTTTACCAAATTCTACCATTTTGTTGTATTTTCTTCTTCTGAAGCAGTTTTTGGTAGAAAAGTACTTCAGGCAGCGGTTTCAGTTTGAATCTTCTGCTTATGTTTTTCATTAAACTTTATTTTGGGTGTGGATTATTTTCAGCAGGAATTGGCTGTCTTTATTTTATCCCTCCCTCTCTAGTGACTCTTGTGTGGAAAGATCCACATCTTGGGTAGTCATTATCCCATACGTCACTAGCTCATGGACTCTTGCTAATTACATGAAAGAAAACATAATTTATGTAAGAACTTACCTGATAAATTCATTTCTTTCATATTAGCAAGAGTCCATGAGGCCCGCCCTTTTTTGTGGTGGTTATGATTTTTTTGTATAAAGCACAATTATTCCAATTCCTTCTTTTATATGCTTTCGCACTTTTTTCTTATCACCCCACTTCTTGGCTATTCGTTAAACTGAATTGTGGGTGTGGTGAGGGGTGTATTTATAGGCATTTTAAGGTTTGGGAAACTTTGCCCCTCCTGGTAGGAATGTATATCCCATACGTCACTAGCTCATGGACTCTTGCTAATATGAAAGAAATGAATTTATCAGGTAAGTTCTTACATAAATTATGTTTTTTTTTATTTTTTTTTCTGTAAGAGCTAACAGGGGGAAGGTTGCCTATCTGGAATCCAGTAAGAAAGGTGGTTGTACTAGACAATGTTAGAGCTGCATATGTAAGTAAGTGTAGGGTTAATAGCGAATTGGGAAGCATAAATATATATTTGGATCTAGTGCCCCCTATATGTTGCTATAAAGGTCCGAATGATCTATAAGGGCAAGGGTCTTACCAGGTCAAGAAAGACATTTTGGAGCTAAGGTCAGAAGTAAAACAATTTTCAGATAGGCTGTTGGAGGCAGAAAACAGAATATCAGACATAGAGGACACCAGCATGAGGCATGAGATAAGGATAAAAGAGCAGACTAGTCAGATACACTTATTACAGATCAAAGTTGAGGAGTTAGAAGATCGCGCAAGACACAATAACGTTAGTATCATAGGACTCCCAGAATTGGAAGAATTTCAGGATCTAGTGCAATTCACTGCAGTACAACTGCCCCTATCCTTAGGCATGCAAATTCCCCCACAAGGGTTACAGGTAGAAAGAGCACACAGAGTAGGTAGTGCTAGAACTTATGTAGATGGTAAGACTAAAAACAGGCCAATTATTGTCAAATACCTGAATCACCAAGACAAAGTTAATATTATGAGCCATCATAAGAAAAAAATACCAGTAGCAATTGGAGATCAGAATATACTACTCTTTCAAGATTTTTTAGTAGAAACCTCCAAGAAAAGGAAAGAAATGGTACCCATATGCACAAATCTAATTAAAATAGGCTTGAAAGCCACAATTATATACCCGGCCAAAATAAAAAAATTTAATGACCAAGGGATGTCTTGCTGAATAATTATGAGGAAGCTAAAGATTTCCTGTATGCAAGACAGAATGATAAGGGCAGGTAGCAAAGAAGTAGAGTAAACAAGAAGTACTAATTCTAAGTCAAGTTAAGAGATATGTAGGCTCAAGTGAAGATTAACAGTTCATTCAGAAGTCTGAGGAGGCTAGGTCCTCCAAGAGGTGTGGTTGTTACAGGTCTATTTGAATATAAATTATCTGGTGTTTATGAGGTGTACAGGGGTGGTTTCCCCGGTACTTTCTTTTTATGTTTTACGGTATACACTTTTATAAATGTGGTTTTCTCTTGTAAGGTGTTTCCTGTCCACGGATCATCCATTACTTGTGGGATATTCTCCTTCCCAACAGAAAGCTGCAAGAGGATCACCCACAGCAGAGCTGTCTATATAGCTCCTCCCCTAACTGCCACTACCAGTCATTCTCTTGCAGCTCTCGACACGATAGGAAGTAGCTAGAGAGATGTGGTGAATTTATGTAGTTTATCTTCAATCAAAAGTTTACTATTTTCAAATGGTACCGGAGTTGTACTG